>NW_028295397.1:0-363977 GCF_964341445.2 Mesoplodon mirus
TGTGCCCCCTAGAGTGTCTTATGACTTGTTAGAAATCGCAAGGATAGAGGCTGCGTGTTCACTGGAAATGGGGGGCCTGATGGCACAAGCCTTGCTTTCCCATGCTGAAATCTCCATTCATGCCGCCTCGAAGCTTCCGCAAAAACAGTGTTTTGGACGGGCCTGTAGACCCGCTATGCAGGCCTCAAGGAAGGAAAGGAATCGTCCTCTAACTAAACAGGGTGCTTCCAGATCCTGGCTAGGATCTCATCCTGTCATGCTCTACGGCGACAGGGGAATTCGATGTGAGTGCCTAGCTCAAGGTAAGGCCTAGAGTAGCCCTGCAGAAACGGAGCATACAGGAGTTCTTTGAGGTCTTGGTCACGGTTGTGCTTTCTTTGAACTCTGGTACCCTTTTCAGGACTCCAAGACCCTTCGGGGCGTGCACCCGCTTCCCTACAACATCACCGAGGACCTCCCCGCCCCTCTGGGCCTGCGGAGCAACACCCAGGCCGGGAGGCCCTTCAGAGGCCCTCCGTGTATGCCGAGAGAAGGGCAGCACACAAGCACTTTCCCTTGGGACTGCTATATTTCCTCAGAAATCCAACAGCCTCAGGGACACATTTCTTGCACGTGCACCGTGCCATGGAACTTCTTTCTCCTCTTTGCCCATCCTTGAGCTGCACTGGGGAACTGGCCTGCTTAGAAGTCCTTTAGCGACCTCCTTCCGAAGGGACTCTACTCGAGGAGAAAGTCCGCTTGTTGTTCCTACTGCAAGTAAAGCAAAGCTCTTCGTGTAACACTGCACTCTTCCGGGAGAAGCAAATGCTTAGAGGCCGAACTAGAGCCTGCCGTGGTTGAGGCTGTTCGCCCCACGCGGGACACCCTGCGTCTAGAAGTAAAATCGGGGAAGGGCCCATTGTGTACATTGTGGGAGAAACGCTGCTTGTGTTCCACCTGCCACTACCGCAGAGCTCTCCGTGTAAAACTGCAGTGTTTGGGGAGAGGAAACGCTTAGAGGCATAACTAGAGCCTGCCTTGCTTGAGGCAGTTCGCTACACGCAAAAGACCCTGCGGAAAGAAGTTGATTCAGGGAAGGGCCCATTGTGTACCTTCTCTGTCTTTTGACATGTGACATCATCTAGAGGTAAGTATAACTAACTGCGTGTCTACGTGCAAATGCGGGCCTGATGGCACACGCCGTGCTTCCTGTTTGGAAAGTTCAGTTCACGGGGCCTCGAACGTCCCGGAGGGGCAGAGTTTTCGACGGGCCTGTAGAAACTGGAGGCCTGGCCTTGGGAAGAAGAGGAGTTTTCTCTACGAAACCATGGTGCTTCCAAGGCCTGGTAGGGAGCCCGCGCTGTGATCCTGTGTAACTAAGTGTAGAGCCAACGTGAGCTCTTTCGCCTCGAGGGAAGTCCCTGAATGGCCCTGCTGAAGCGGACGCCTTACAGCAGTTTCCGTGAGCTCTTCGTGGCAGTCCTGGATGATTTGTATTAGTATTCTCAGCTTTTCTGGTATGCGGGCCTCTCGCTTGTTGTGGTATCCCCCGTTGCGGAGCAGAGGCGACGGACGCACGGGCTCAGCGGCCATGGCTCACCGGCCCAGTCGCTCGGCGGCATGTGGGATCTTCCCGGACCGGGGCACGAACCCGTGTCCCCTGCGTCGGCAGGCGGCGTCTCAAACACTGCGCCACCAGGGAAGGCCTGCGTGCCCGTTTTCAAAGCTCCTTTCATGCTGCCTCGAAGACTCCGAGAACACAGTGTTTCTGACGGGCCTGTAGACACTGTAAGCAGCTCCCTGGGAAGAGAAGGACTTTTCGCTCAAGAAACAGCGTGCTTCCGCAGCCTGGTTAGGAGCTCCTCGTGTCATGCTCTAGAGCTAAAGGGAAACCGGACTTGAGTACTTTTACCTCAAGTAAGGCCTTGACTAGCCCTGCTGAAGCGGAAGCGTGGCACAGGTTCCATGAGGCTCTTAGTCGCAGTTCTGCACCATTTGAACGTTAGTACGCTCTTCCGGACACTTAGGACCCTCGCGTGGGCACCCTGTTCCCTACAAAATCACTGAGGAGCGGCAGGCTCCACTGGCCTGCCCAGAAACATCCAGGCCGGGAAGCCCTTCAGAGTCCCTCTGTGTACGCCGAGTGTAGGGCAACACACGGCACGCGTCCTTGGGACAGCTAGATTTCCTCAGCCATCCAACAGCTGCAGGAAATCTGTGTGCTCACGTCCTACATGCCATGGAAGTCTGCCTCATTGCCCTCATCTGAGCTGTACTTAGGAAAACAATCTGCTTCGCAGTCCCTCTAGGAACTCATACCCGAAGACCCCAGAGCGACACCGAGTAAGTCGGCTTGCATTCCTACTGCAACTGAAGCACCGTTCTTCCTGTCGTGCTGTAGGATTTTAGAAATGGCCAAGGGCCGACAGCTTCCCCAGCACGATCCTTGGACGAGGGAGCTCGCTCCATGCAGAACACCCTGTGAAGAAAAGTTGATTCAGGCAAGTGTGACCAGTGTGCCCCCTAGAGTGTCTTATGACTTGTTAGAAATCGCAAGGATAGAGGCTGCGTGTTCACTGGAAATGGGGGGCCTGATGGCACAAGCCTTGCTTTCCCATGCTGAAATCTCCATTCATGCCGCCTCGAAGCTTCCGCAAAAACAGTGTTTTGGACGGGCCTGTAGACCCGCTATGCAGGCCTCAAGGAAGGAAAGGAATCGTCCTCTAACTAAACAGGGTGCTTCCAGATCCTGGCTAGGATCTCATCCTGTCATGCTCTACGGCGACAGGGGAATTCGATGTGAGTGCCTACCTCAAGGTAAGGCCTAGAGTAGCCCTGCAGAAACGGAGCATACAGGAGTTCTTTGAGGTCTTGGTCACGGTTGTGCTTTCTTTGAACTCTGGTACCCTTTTCAGGACTCCAAGACCCTTCGGGGCGTGCACCCGCTTCCCTACAACATCACCGAGGACCTCCCCGCCCCTCTGGGCCTGCGGAGCAACACCCAGGCCGGGAGGCCCTTCAGAGGCCCTCCGTGTATGCCGAGAGAAGGGCAGCACACAAGCACTTTCCCTTGGGACTGCTATATTTCCTCAGAAATCCAACAGCCTCAGGGACACATTTCTTGCACGTGCACCGTGCCATGGAACTTCTTTCTCCTCTTTGCCCATCCTTGAGCTGCACTGGGGAACTGGCCTGCTTAGAAGTCCTTTAGCGACCTCCTTCCGAAGGGACTCTACTCGAGGAGAAAGTCCGCTTGTTGTTCCTACTGCAAGTAAAGCAAAGCTCTTCGTGTAACACTGCACTCTTCCGGGAGAAGCAAATGCTTAGAGGCCGAACTAGAGCCTGCCGTGGTTGAGGCTGTTCGCCCCACGCGGGACACCCTGCGTCTAGAAGTAAAATCGGGGAAGGGCCCATTGTGTACATTGTGGGAGAAACGCTGCTTGTGTTCCACCTGCCACTACCGCAGAGCTCTCCGTGTAAAACTGCAGTGTTTGGGGAGAGGAAACGCTTAGAGGCATAACTAGAGCCTGCCTTGCTTGAGGCAGTTCGCTACACGCAAAAGACCCTGCGGAAAGAAGTTGATTCAGGGAAGGGCCCATTGTGTACCTTCTCTGTCTTTTGACATGTGACATCATCTAGAGGTAAGTATAACTAACTGCGTGTCTACGTGCAAATGCGGGCCTGATGGCACACGCCGTGCTTCCTGTTTGGAAAGTTCAGTTCACGGGGCCTCGAACGTCCCGGAGGGGCAGAGTTTTCGACGGGCCTGTAGAAACTGGAGGCCTGGCCTTGGGAAGAAGAGGAGTTTTCTCTACGAAACCATGGTGCTTCCAAGGCCTGGTAGGGAGCCCGCGCTGTGGTCCTGTGTAACTAAGTGTAGAGCCAACGTGAGCTCTTTCGCCTCGAGGGAAGTCCCTGAATGGCCCTGCTGAAGCGGACGCCTTACAGCAGTTTCCGTGAGCTCTTCGTGGCAGTCCTGGATGATTTGTATTAGTATTCTCAGCTTTTCTGGTATGCGGGCCTCTCGCTTGTTGTGGTATCCCCCGTTGCGGAGCAGAGGCGACGGACGCACGGGCTCAGCGGCCATGGCTCACCGGCCCAGTCGCTCGGCGGCATGTGGGATCTTCCCGGACCGGGGCACGAACCCGTGTCCCCTGCGTCGGCAGGCGGCGTCTCAAACACTGCGCCACCAGGGAAGGCCTGCGTGCCCGTTTTCAAAGCTCCTTTCATGCTGCCTCGAAGACTCCGAGAACACAGTGTTTCTGACGGGCCTGTAGACACTGTAAGCAGCTCCCTGGGAAGAGAAGGACTTTTCGCTCAAGAAACAGCGTGCTTCCGCAGCCTGGTTAGGAGCTCCTCGTGTCATGCTCTAGAGCTAAAGGGAAACCGGACTTGAGTACTTTTACCTCAAGTAAGGCCTTGACTAGCCCTGCTGAAGCGGAAGCGTGGCACAGGTTCCATGAGGCTCTTAGTCGCAGTTCTGCACCATTTGAACGTTAGTACGCTCTTCCGGACACTTAGGACCCTCGCGTGGGCACCCTGTTCCCTACAAAATCACTGAGGAGCGGCAGGCTCCACTGGCCTGCCCAGAAACATCCAGGCCGGGAAGCCCTTCAGAGTCCCTCTGTGTACGCCGAGTGTAGGGCAACACACGGCACGCGTCCTTGGGACAGCTAGATTTCCTCAGCCATCCAACAGCTGCAGGAAATCTGTGTGCTCACGTCCTACATGCCATGGAAGTCTGCCTCATTGCCCTCATCTGAGCTGTACTTAGGAAAACAATCTGCTTCGCAGTCCCTCTAGGAACTCATACCCGAAGACCCCAGAGCGACACCGAGTAAGTCGGCTTGCATTCCTACTGCAACTGAAGCACCGTTCTTCCTGTCGTGCTGTAGGATTTTAGAAATGGCCAAGGGCCGACAGCTTCCCCAGCACGATCCTTGGACGAGGGAGCTCGCTCCATGCAGGACACCCTGTGAAGAAAAGTTGATTCAGGCAAGTGTGACCAGTGTGCCCCCTAGAGTGTCTTATGACTTGTTAGAAATCGCAAGGATAGAGGCTGCGTGTTCACTGGAAATGGGGGGCCTGATGGCACAAGCCTTGCTTTCCCATGCTGAAATCTCCATTCATGCCGCCTCGAAGCTTCCGCAAAAACAGTGTTTTGGACGGGCCTGTAGACCCGCTATGCAGGCCTCAAGGAAGGAAAGGAATCGTCCTCTAACTAAACAGGGTGCTTCCAGATCCTGGCTAGGATCTCATCCTGTCATGCTCTACGGCGACAGGGGAATTCGATGTGAGTGCCTACCTCAAGGTAAGGCCTAGAGTAGCCCTGCAGAAACGGAGCATACAGGAGTTCTTTGAGGTCTTGGTCACGGTTGTGCTTTCTTTGAACTCTGGTACCCTTTTCAGGACTCCAAGACCCTTCGGGGCGTGCACCCGCTTCCCTACAACATCACCGAGGACCTCCCCGCCCCTCTGGGCCTGCGGAGCAACACCCAGGCCGGGAGGCCCTTCAGAGGCCCTCCGTGTATGCCGAGAGAAGGGCAGCACACAAGCACTTTCCCTTGGGACTGCTATATTTCCTCAGAAATCCAACAGCCTCAGGGACACATTTCTTGCACGTGCACCGTGCCATGGAACTTCTTTCTCCTCTTTGCCCATCCTTGAGCTGCACTGGGGAACTGGCCTGCTTAGAAGTCCTTTAGCGACCTCCTTCCGAAGGGACTCTACTCGAGGAGAAAGTCCGCTTGTTGTTCCTACTGCAAGTAAAGCAAAGCTCTTCGTGTAACACTGCACTCTTCCGGGAGAAGCAAATGCTTAGAGGCCGAACTAGAGCCTGCCGTGGTTGAGGCTGTTCGCCCCACGCGGGACACCCTGCGTCTAGAAGTAAAATCGGGGAAGGGCCCATTGTGTACATTGTGGGAGAAACGCTGCTTGTGTTCCACCTGCCACTACCGCAGAGCTCTCCGTGTAAAACTGCAGTGTTTGGGGAGAGGAAACGCTTAGAGGCATAACTAGAGCCTGCCTTGCTTGAGGCAGTTCGCTACACGCAAAAGACCCTGCGGAAAGAAGTTGATTCAGGGAAGGGCCCATTGTGTACCTTCTCTGTCTTTTGACATGTGACATCATCTAGAGGTAAGTATAACTAACTGCGTGTCTACGTGCAAATGCGGGCCTGATGGCACACGCCGTGCTTCCTGTTTGGAAAGTTCAGTTCACGGGGCCTCGAACGTCCCGGAGGGGCAGAGTTTTCGACGGGCCTGTAGAAACTGGAGGCCTGGCCTTGGGAAGAAGAGGAGTTTTCTCTACGAAACCATGGTGCTTCCAAGGCCTGGTAGGGAGCCCGCGCTGTGATCCTGTGTAACTAAGTGTAGAGCCAACGTGAGCTCTTTCGCCTCGAGGGAAGTCCCTGAATGGCCCTGCTGAAGCGGACGCCTTACAGCAGTTTCCGTGAGCTCTTCGTGGCAGTCCTGGATGATTTGTATTAGTATTCTCAGCTTTTCTGGTATGCGGGCCTCTCGCTTGTTGTGGTATCCCCCGTTGCGGAGCAGAGGCGACGGACGCACGGGCTCAGCGGCCATGGCTCACCGGCCCAGTCGCTCGGCGGCATGTGGGATCTTCCCGGACCGGGGCACGAACCCGTGTCCCCTGCGTCGGCAGGCGGCGTCTCAAACACTGCGCCACCAGGGAAGGCCTGCGTGCCCGTTTTCAAAGCTCCTTTCATGCTGCCTCGAAGACTCCGAGAACACAGTGTTTCTGACGGGCCTGTAGACACTGTAAGCAGCTCCCTGGGAAGAGAAGGACTTTTCGCTCAAGAAACAGCGTGCTTCCGCAGCCTGGTTAGGAGCTCCTCGTGTCATGCTCTAGAGCTAAAGGGAAACCGGACTTGAGTACTTTTACCTCAAGTAAGGCCTTGACTAGCCCTGCTGAAGCGGAAGCGTGGCACAGGTTCCATGAGGCTCTTAGTCGCAGTTCTGCACCATTTGAACGTTAGTACGCTCTTCCGGACACTTAGGACCCTCGCGTGGGCACCCTGTTCCCTACAAAATCACTGAGGAGCGGCAGGCTCCACTGGCCTGCCCAGAAACATCCAGGCCGGGAAGCCCTTCAGAGTCCCTCTGTGTACGCCGAGTGTAGGGCAACACACGGCACGCGTCCTTGGGACAGCTAGATTTCCTCAGCCATCCAACAGCTGCAGGAAATCTGTGTGCTCACGTCCTACATGCCATGGAAGTCTGCCTCATTGCCCTCATCTGAGCTGTACTTAGGAAAACAATCTGCTTCGCAGTCCCTCTAGGAACTCATACCCGAAGACCCCAGAGCGACACCGAGTAAGTCGGCTTGCATTCCTACTGCAACTGAAGCACCGTTCTTCCTGTCGTGCTGTAGGATTTTAGAAATGGCCAAGGGCCGACAGCTTCCCCAGCACGATCCTTGGACGAGGGAGCTCGCTCCATGCAGAACACCCTGTGAAGAAAAGTTGATTCAGGCAAGTGTGACCAGTGTGCCCCCTAGAGTGTCTTATGACTTGTTAGAAATCGCAAGGATAGAGGCTGCGTGTTCACTGGAAATGGGGGGCCTGATGGCACAAGCCTTGCTTTCCCATGCTGAAATCTCCATTCATGCCGCCTCGAAGCTTCCGCAAAAACAGTGTTTTGGACGGGCCTGTAGACCCGCTATGCAGGCCTCAAGGAAGGAAAGGAATCGTCCTCTAACTAAACAGGGTGCTTCCAGATCCTGGCTAGGATCTCATCCTGTCATGCTCTACGGCGACAGGGGAATTCGATGTGAGTGCCTAGCTCAAGGTAAGGCCTAGAGTAGCCCTGCAGAAACGGAGCATACAGGAGTTCTTTGAGGTCTTGGTCACGGTTGTGCTTTCTTTGAACTCTGGTACCCTTTTCAGGACTCCAAGACCCTTCGGGGCGTGCACCCGCTTCCCTACAACATCACCGAGGACCTCCCCGCCCCTCTGGGCCTGCGGAGCAACACCCAGGCCGGGAGGCCCTTCAGAGGCCCTCCGTGTATGCCGAGAGAAGGGCAGCACACAAGCACTTTCCCTTGGGACTGCTATATTTCCTCAGAAATCCAACAGCCTCAGGGACACATTTCTTGCACGTGCACCGTGCCATGGAACTTCTTTCTCCTCTTTGCCCATCCTTGAGCTGCACTGGGGAACTGGCCTGCTTAGAAGTCCTTTAGCGACCTCCTTCCGAAGGGACTCTACTCGAGGAGAAAGTCCGCTTGTTGTTCCTACTGCAAGTAAAGCAAAGCTCTTCGTGTAACACTGCACTCTTCCGGGAGAAGCAAATGCTTAGAGGCCGAACTAGAGCCTGCCGTGGTTGAGGCTGTTCGCCCCACGCGGGACACCCTGCGTCTAGAAGTAAAATCGGGGAAGGGCCCATTGTGTACATTGTGGGAGAAACGCTGCTTGTGTTCCACCTGCCACTACCGCAGAGCTCTCCGTGTAAAACTGCAGTGTTTGGGGAGAGGAAACGCTTAGAGGCATAACTAGAGCCTGCCTTGCTTGAGGCAGTTCGCTACACGCAAAAGACCCTGCGGAAAGAAGTTGATTCAGGGAAGGGCCCATTGTGTACCTTCTCTGTCTTTTGACATGTGACATCATCTAGAGGTAAGTATAACTAACTGCGTGTCTACGTGCAAATGCGGGCCTGATGGCACACGCCGTGCTTCCTGTTTGGAAAGTTCAGTTCACGGGGCCTCGAACGTCCCGGAGGGGCAGAGTTTTCGACGGGCCTGTAGAAACTGGAGGCCTGGCCTTGGGAAGAAGAGGAGTTTTCTCTACGAAACCATGGTGCTTCCAAGGCCTGGTAGGGAGCCCGCGCTGTGGTCCTGTGTAACTAAGTGTAGAGCCAACGTGAGCTCTTTCGCCTCGAGGGAAGTCCCTGAATGGCCCTGCTGAAGCGGACGCCTTACAGCAGTTTCCGTGAGCTCTTCGTGGCAGTCCTGGATGATTTGTATTAGTATTCTCAGCTTTTCTGGTATGCGGGCCTCTCGCTTGTTGTGGTATCCCCCGTTGCGGAGCAGAGGCGACGGACGCACGGGCTCAGCGGCCATGGCTCACCGGCCCAGTCGCTCGGCGGCATGTGGGATCTTCCCGGACCGGGGCACGAACCCGTGTCCCCTGCGTCGGCAGGCGGCGTCTCAAACACTGCGCCACCAGGGAAGGCCTGCGTGCCCGTTTTCAAAGCTCCTTTCATGCTGCCTCGAAGACTCCGAGAACACAGTGTTTCTGACGGGCCTGTAGACACTGTAAGCAGCTCCCTGGGAAGAGAAGGACTTTTCGCTCAAGAAACAGCGTGCTTCCGCAGCCTGGTTAGGAGCTCCTCGTGTCATGCTCTAGAGCTAAAGGGAAACCGGACTTGAGTACTTTTACCTCAAGTAAGGCCTTGACTAGCCCTGCTGAAGCGGAAGCGTGGCACAGGTTCCATGAGGCTCTTAGTCGCAGTTCTGCACCATTTGAACGTTAGTACGCTCTTCCGGACACTTAGGACCCTCGCGTGGGCACCCTGTTCCCTACAAAATCACTGAGGAGCGGCAGGCTCCACTGGCCTGCCCAGAAACATCCAGGCCGGGAAGCCCTTCAGAGTCCCTCTGTGTACGCCGAGTGTAGGGCAACACACGGCACGCGTCCTTGGGACAGCTAGATTTCCTCAGCCATCCAACAGCTGCAGGAAATCTGTGTGCTCACGTCCTACATGCCATGGAAGTCTGCCTCATTGCCCTCATCTGAGCTGTACTTAGGAAAACAATCTGCTTCGCAGTCCCTCTAGGAACTCATACCCGAAGACCCCAGAGCGACACCGAGTAAGTCGGCTTGCATTCCTACTGCAACTGAAGCACCGTTCTTCCTGTCGTGCTGTAGGATTTTAGAAATGGCCAAGGGCCGACAGCTTCCCCAGCACGATCCTTGGACGAGGGAGCTCGCTCCATGCAGAACACCCTGTGAAGAAAAGTTGATTCAGGCAAGTGTGACCAGTGTGCCCCCTAGAGTGTCTTATGACTTGTTAGAAATCGCAAGGATAGAGGCTGCGTGTTCACTGGAAATGGGGGGCCTGATGGCACAAGCCTTGCTTTCCCATGCTGAAATCTCCATTCATGCCGCCTCGAAGCTTCCGCAAAAACAGTGTTTTGGACGGGCCTGTAGACCCGCTATGCAGGCCTCAAGGAAGGAAAGGAATCGTCCTCTAACTAAACAGGGTGCTTCCAGATCCTGGCTAGGATCTCATCCTGTCATGCTCTACGGCGACAGGGGAATTCGATGTGAGTGCCTACCTCAAGGTAAGGCCTAGAGTAGCCCTGCAGAAACGGAGCATACAGGAGTTCTTTGAGGTCTTGGTCACGGTTGTGCTTTCTTTGAACTCTGGTACCCTTTTCAGGACTCCAAGACCCTTCGGGGCGTGCACCCGCTTCCCTACAACATCACCGAGGACCTCCCCGCCCCTCTGGGCCTGCGGAGCAACACCCAGGCCGGGAGGCCCTTCAGAGGCCCTCCGTGTATGCCGAGAGAAGGGCAGCACACAAGCACTTTCCCTTGGGACTGCTATATTTCCTCAGAAATCCAACAGCCTCAGGGACACATTTCTTGCACGTGCACCGTGCCATGGAACTTCTTTCTCCTCTTTGCCCATCCTTGAGCTGCACTGGGGAACTGGCCTGCTTAGAAGTCCTTTAGCGACCTCCTTCCGAAGGGACTCTACTCGAGGAGAAAGTCCGCTTGTTGTTCCTACTGCAAGTAAAGCAAAGCTCTTCGTGTAACACTGCACTCTTCCGGGAGAAGCAAATGCTTAGAGGCCGAACTAGAGCCTGCCGTGGTTGAGGCTGTTCGCCCCACGTGGGACACCCTGCGTCTAGAAGTAAAATCGGGGAAGGGCCCATTGTGTACATTGTGGGAGAAACGCTGCTTGTGTTCCACCTGCCACTACCGCAGAGCTCTCCGTGTAAAACTGCAGTGTTTGGGGAGAGGAAACGCTTAGAGGCATAACTAGAGCCTGCCTTGCTTGAGGCAGTTCGCTACACGCAAAAGACCCTGCGGAAAGAAGTTGATTCAGGGAAGGGCCCATTGTGTACCTTCTCTGTCTTTTGACATGTGACATCATCTAGAGGTAAGTATAACTAACTGCGTGTCTACGTGCAAATGCGGGCCTGATGGCACACGCCGTGCTTCCTGTTTGGAAAGTTCAGTTCACGGGGCCTCGAACGTCCCGGAGGGGCAGAGTTTTCGACGGGCCTGTAGAAACTGGAGGCCTGGCCTTGGGAAGAAGAGGAGTTTTCTCTACGAAACCATGGTGCTTCCAAGGCCTGGTAGGGAGCCCGCGCTGTGGTCCTGTGTAACTAAGTGTAGAGCCAACGTGAGCTCTTTCGCCTCGAGGGAAGTCCCTGAATGGCCCTGCTGAAGCGGACGCCTTACAGCAGTTTCCGTGAGCTCTTCGTGGCAGTCCTGGATGATTTGTATTAGTATTCTCAGCTTTTCTGGTATGCGGGCCTCTCGCTTGTTGTGGTATCCCCCGTTGCGGAGCAGAGGCGACGGACGCACGGGCTCAGCGGCCATGGCTCACCGGCCCAGTCGCTCGGCGGCATGTGGGATCTTCCCGGACCGGGGCACGAACCCGTGTCCCCTGCGTCGGCAGGCGGCGTCTCAAACACTGCGCCACCAGGGAAGGCCTGCGTGCCCGTTTTCAAAGCTCCTTTCATGCTGCCTCGAAGACTCCGAGAACACAGTGTTTCTGACGGGCCTGTAGACACTGTAAGCAGCTCCCTGGGAAGAGAAGGACTTTTCGCTCAAGAAACAGCGTGCTTCCGCAGCCTGGTTAGGAGCTCCTCGTGTCATGCTCTAGAGCTAAAGGGAAACCGGACTTGAGTACTTTTACCTCAAGTAAGGCCTTGACTAGCCCTGCTGAAGCGGAAGCGTGGCACAGGTTCCATGAGGCTCTTAGTCGCAGTTCTGCACCATTTGAACGTTAGTACGCTCTTCCGGACACTTAGGACCCTCGCGTGGGCACCCTGTTCCCTACAAAATCACTGAGGAGCGGCAGGCTCCACTGGCCTGCCCAGAAACATCCAGGCCGGGAAGCCCTTCAGAGTCCCTCTGTGTACGCCGAGTGTAGGGCAACACACGGCACGCGTCCTTGGGACAGCTAGATTTCCTCAGCCATCCAACAGCTGCAGGAAATCTGTGTGCTCACGTCCTACATGCCATGGAAGTCTGCCTCATTGCCCTCATCTGAGCTGTACTTAGGAAAACAATCTGCTTCGCAGTCCCTCTAGGAACTCATACCCGAAGACCCCAGAGCGACACCGAGTAAGTCGGCTTGCATTCCTACTGCAACTGAAGCACCGTTCTTCCTGTCGTGCTGTAGGATTTTAGAAATGGCCAAGGGCCGACAGCTTCCCCAGCACGATCCTTGGACGAGGGAGCTCGCTCCATGCAGAACACCCTGTGAAGAAAAGTTGATTCAGGCAAGTGTGACCAGTGTGCCCCCTAGAGTGTCTTATGACTTGTTAGAAATCGCAAGGATAGAGGCTGCGTGTTCACTGGAAATGGGGGGCCTGATGGCACAAGCCTTGCTTTCCCATGCTGAAATCTCCATTCATGCCGCCTCGAAGCTTCCGCAAAAACAGTGTTTTGGACGGGCCTGTAGACCCGCTATGCAGGCCTCAAGGAAGGAAAGGAATCGTCCTCTAACTAAACAGGGTGCTTCCAGATCCTGGCTAGGATCTCATCCTGTCATGCTCTACGGCGACAGGGGAATTCGATGTGAGTGCCTACCTCAAGGTAAGGCCTAGAGTAGCCCTGCAGAAACGGAGCATACAGGAGTTCTTTGAGGTCTTGGTCACGGTTGTGCTTTCTTTGAACTCTGGTACCCTTTTCAGGACTCCAAGACCCTTCGGGGCGTGCACCCGCTTCCCTACAACATCACCGAGGACCTCCCCGCCCCTCTGGGCCTGCGGAGCAACACCCAGGCCGGGAGGCCCTTCAGAGGCCCTCCGTGTATGCCGAGAGAAGGGCAGCACACAAGCACTTTCCCTTGGGACTGCTATATTTCCTCAGAAATCCAACAGCCTCAGGGACACATTTCTTGCACGTGCACCGTGCCATGGAACTTCTTTCTCCTCTTTGCCCATCCTTGAGCTGCACTGGGGAACTGGCCTGCTTAGAAGTCCTTTAGCGACCTCCTTCCGAAGGGACTCTACTCGAGGAGAAAGTCCGCTTGTTGTTCCTACTGCAAGTAAAGCAAAGCTCTTCGTGTAACACTGCACTCTTCCGGGAGAAGCAAATGCTTAGAGGCCGAACTAGAGCCTGCCGTGGTTGAGGCTGTTCGCCCCACGCGGGACACCCTGCGTCTAGAAGTAAAATCGGGGAAGGGCCCATTGTGTACATTGTGGGAGAAACGCTGCTTGTGTTCCACCTGCCACTACCGCAGAGCTCTCCGTGTAAAACTGCAGTGTTTGGGGAGAGGAAACGCTTAGAGGCATAACTAGAGCCTGCCTTGCTTGAGGCAGTTCGCTACACGCAAAAGACCCTGCGGAAAGAAGTTGATTCAGGGAAGGGCCCATTGTGTACCTTCTCTGTCTTTTGACATGTGACATCATCTAGAGGTAAGTATAACTAACTGCGTGTCTACGTGCAAATGCGGGCCTGATGGCACACGCCGTGCTTCCTGTTTGGAAAGTTCAGTTCACGGGGCCTCGAACGTCCCGGAGGGGCAGAGTTTTCGACGGGCCTGTAGAAACTGGAGGCCTGGCCTTGGGAAGAAGAGGAGTTTTCTCTACGAAACCATGGTGCTTCCAAGGCCTGGTAGGGAGCCCGCGCTGTGGTCCTGTGTAACTAAGTGTAGAGCCAACGTGAGCTCTTTCGCCTCGAGGGAAGTCCCTGAATGGCCCTGCTGAAGCGGACGCCTTACAGCAGTTTCCGTGAGCTCTTCGTGGCAGTCCTGGATGATTTGTATTAGTATTCTCAGCTTTTCTGGTATGCGGGCCTCTCGCTTGTTGTGGTATCCCCCGTTGCGGAGCAGAGGCGACGGACGCACGGGCTCAGCGGCCATGGCTCACCGGCCCAGTCGCTCGGCGGCATGTGGGATCTTCCCGGACCGGGGCACGAACCCGTGTCCCCTGCGTCGGCAGGCGGCGTCTCAAACACTGCGCCACCAGGGAAGGCCTGCGTGCCCGTTTTCAAAGCTCCTTTCATGCTGCCTCGAAGACTCCGAGAACACAGTGTTTCTGACGGGCCTGTAGACACTGTAAGCAGCTCCCTGGGAAGAGAAGGACTTTTCGCTCAAGAAACAGCGTGCTTCCGCAGCCTGGTTAGGAGCTCCTCGTGTCATGCTCTAGAGCTAAAGGGAAACCGGACTTGAGTACTTTTACCTCAAGTAAGGCCTTGACTAGCCCTGCTGAAGCGGAAGCGTGGCACAGGTTCCATGAGGCTCTTAGTCGCAGTTCTGCACCATTTGAACGTTAGTACGCTCTTCCGGACACTTAGGACCCTCGCGTGGGCACCCTGTTCCCTACAAAATCACTGAGGAGCGGCAGGCTCCACTGGCCTGCCCAGAAACATCCAGGCCGGGAAGCCCTTCAGAGTCCCTCTGTGTACGCCGAGTGTAGGGCAACACACGGCACGCGTCCTTGGGACAGCTAGATTTCCTCAGCCATCCAACAGCTGCAGGAAATCTGTGTGCTCACGTCCTACATGCCATGGAAGTCTGCCTCATTGCCCTCATCTGAGCTGTACTTAGGAAAACAATCTGCTTCGCAGTCCCTCTAGGAACTCATACCCGAAGACCCCAGAGCGACACCGAGTAAGTCGGCTTGCATTCCTACTGCAACTGAAGCACCGTTCTTCCTGTCGTGCTGTAGGATTTTAGAAATGGCCAAGGGCCGACAGCTTCCCCAGCACGATCCTTGGACGAGGGAGCTCGCTCCATGCAGAACACCCTGTGAAGAAAAGTTGATTCAGGCAAGTGTGACCAGTGTGCCCCCTAGAGTGTCTTATGACTTGTTAGAAATCGCAAGGATAGAGGCTGCGTGTTCACTGGAAATGGGGGGCCTGATGGCACAAGCCTTGCTTTCCCATGCTGAAATCTCCATTCATGCCGCCTCGAAGCTTCCGCAAAAACAGTGTTTTGGACGGGCCTGTAGACCCGCTATGCAGGCCTCAAGGAAGGAAAGGAATCGTCCTCTAACTAAACAGGGTGCTTCCAGATCCTGGCTAGGATCTCATCCTGTCATGCTCTACGGCGACAGGGGAATTCGATGTGAGTGCCTACCTCAAGGTAAGGCCTAGAGTAGCCCTGCAGAAACGGAGCATACAGGAGTTCTTTGAGGTCTTGGTCACGGTTGTGCTTTCTTTGAACTCTGGTACCCTTTTCAGGACTCCAAGACCCTTCGGGGCGTGCACCCGCTTCCCTACAACATCACCGAGGACCTCCCCGCCCCTCTGGGCCTGCGGAGCAACACCCAGGCCGGGAGGCCCTTCAGAGGCCCTCCGTGTATGCCGAGAGAAGGGCAGCACACAAGCACTTTCCCTTGGGACTGCTATATTTCCTCAGAAATCCAACAGCCTCAGGGACACATTTCTTGCACGTGCACCGTGCCATGGAACTTCTTTCTCCTCTTTGCCCATCCTTGAGCTGCACTGGGGAACTGGCCTGCTTAGAAGTCCTTTAGCGACCTCCTTCCGAAGGGACTCTACTCGAGGAGAAAGTCCGCTTGTTGTTCCTACTGCAAGTAAAGCAAAGCTCTTCGTGTAACACTGCACTCTTCCGGGAGAAGCAAATGCTTAGAGGCCGAACTAGAGCCTGCCGTGGTTGAGGCTGTTCGCCCCACGCGGGACACCCTGCGTCTAGAAGTAAAATCGGGGAAGGGCCCATTGTGTACATTGTGGGAGAAACGCTGCTTGTGTTCCACCTGCCACTACCGCAGAGCTCTCCGTGTAAAACTGCAGTGTTTGGGGAGAGGAAACGCTTAGAGGCATAACTAGAGCCTGCCTTGCTTGAGGCAGTTCGCTACACGCAAAAGACCCTGCGGAAAGAAGTTGATTCAGGGAAGGGCCCATTGTGTACCTTCTCTGTCTTTTGACATGTGACATCATCTAGAGGTAAGTATAACTAACTGCGTGTCTACGTGCAAATGCGGGCCTGATGGCACACGCCGTGCTTCCTGTTTGGAAAGTTCAGTTCACGGGGCCTCGAACGTCCCGGAGGGGCAGAGTTTTCGACGGGCCTGTAGAAACTGGAGGCCTGGCCTTGGGAAGAAGAGGAGTTTTCTCTACGAAACCATGGTGCTTCCAAGGCCTGGTAGGGAGCCCGCGCTGTGGTCCTGTGTAACTAAGTGTAGAGCCAACGTGAGCTCTTTCGCCTCGAGGGAAGTCCCTGAATGGCCCTGCTGAAGCGGACGCCTTACAGCAGTTTCCGTGAGCTCTTCGTGGCAGTCCTGGATGATTTGTATTAGTATTCTCAGCTTTTCTGGTATGCGGGCCTCTCGCTTGTTGTGGTATCCCCCGTTGCGGAGCAGAGGCGACGGACGCACGGGCTCAGCGGCCATGGCTCACCGGCCCAGTCGCTCGGCGGCATGTGGGATCTTCCCGGACCGGGGCACGAACCCGTGTCCCCTGCGTCGGCAGGCGGCGTCTCAAACACTGCGCCACCAGGGAAGGCCTGCGTGCCCGTTTTCAAAGCTCCTTTCATGCTGCCTCGAAGACTCCGAGAACACAGTGTTTCTGACGGGCCTGTAGACACTGTAAGCAGCTCCCTGGGAAGAGAAGGACTTTTCGCTCAAGAAACAGCGTGCTTCCGCAGCCTGGTTAGGAGCTCCTCGTGTCATGCTCTAGAGCTAAAGGGAAACCGGACTTGAGTACTTTTACCTCAAGTAAGGCCTTGACTAGCCCTGCTGAAGCGGAAGCGTGGCACAGGTTCCATGAGGCTCTTAGTCGCAGTTCTGCACCATTTGAACGTTAGTACGCTCTTCCGGACACTTAGGACCCTCGCGTGGGCACCCTGTTCCCTACAAAATCACTGAGGAGCGGCAGGCTCCACTGGCCTGCCCAGAAACATCCAGGCCGGGAAGCCCTTCAGAGTCCCTCTGTGTACGCCGAGTGTAGGGCAACACACGGCACGCGTCCTTGGGACAGCTAGATTTCCTCAGCCATCCAACAGCTGCAGGAAATCTGTGTGCTCACGTCCTACATGCCATGGAAGTCTGCCTCATTGCCCTCATCTGAGCTGTACTTAGGAAAACAATCTGCTTCGCAGTCCCTCTAGGAACTCATACCCGAAGACCCCAGAGCGACACCGAGTAAGTCGGCTTGCATTCCTACTGCAACTGAAGCACCGTTCTTCCTGTCGTGCTGTAGGATTTTAGAAATGGCCAAGGGCCGACAGCTTCCCCAGCACGATCCTTGGACGAGGGAGCTCGCTCCATGCAGGACACCCTGTGAAGAAAAGTTGATTCAGGCAAGTGTGACCAGTGTGCCCCCTAGAGTGTCTTATGACTTGTTAGAAATCGCAAGGATAGAGGCTGCGTGTTCACTGGAAATGGGGGGCCTGATGGCACAAGCCTTGCTTTCCCATGCTGAAATCTCCATTCATGCCGCCTCGAAGCTTCCGCAAAAACAGTGTTTTGGACGGGCCTGTAGACCCGCTATGCAGGCCTCAAGGAAGGAAAGGAATCGTCCTCTAACTAAACAGGGTGCTTCCAGATCCTGGCTAGGATCTCATCCTGTCATGCTCTACGGCGACAGGGGAATTCGATGTGAGTGCCTACCTCAAGGTAAGGCCTAGAGTAGCCCTGCAGAAACGGAGCATACAGGAGTTCTTTGAGGTCTTGGTCACGGTTGTGCTTTCTTTGAACTCTGGTACCCTTTTCAGGACTCCAAGACCCTTCGGGGCGTGCACCCGCTTCCCTACAACATCACCGAGGACCTCCCCGCCCCTCTGGGCCTGCGGAGCAACACCCAGGCCGGGAGGCCCTTCAGAGGCCCTCCGTGTATGCCGAGAGAAGGGCAGCACACAAGCACTTTCCCTTGGGACTGCTATATTTCCTCAGAAATCCAACAGCCTCAGGGACACATTTCTTGCACGTGCACCGTGCCATGGAACTTCTTTCTCCTCTTTGCCCATCCTTGAGCTGCACTGGGGAACTGGCCTGCTTAGAAGTCCTTTAGCGACCTCCTTCCGAAGGGACTCTACTCGAGGAGAAAGTCCGCTTGTTGTTCCTACTGCAAGTAAAGCAAAGCTCTTCGTGTAACACTGCACTCTTCCGGGAGAAGCAAATGCTTAGAGGCCGAACTAGAGCCTGCCGTGGTTGAGGCTGTTCGCCCCACGCGGGACACCCTGCGTCTAGAAGTAAAATCGGGGAAGGGCCCATTGTGTACATTGTGGGAGAAACGCTGCTTGTGTTCCACCTGCCACTACCGCAGAGCTCTCCGTGTAAAACTGCAGTGTTTGGGGAGAGGAAACGCTTAGAGGCATAACTAGAGCCTGCCTTGCTTGAGGCAGTTCGCTACACGCAAAAGACCCTGCGGAAAGAAGTTGATTCAGGGAAGGGCCCATTGTGTACCTTCTCTGTCTTTTGACATGTGACATCATCTAGAGGTAAGTATAACTAACTGCGTGTCTACGTGCGAATGCGGGCCTGATGGCACACGCCGTGCTTCCTGTTTGGAAAGTTCAGTTCACGGGGCCTCGAACGTCCCGGAGGGGCAGAGTTTTCGACGGGCCTGTAGAAACTGGAGGCCTGGCCTTGGGAAGAAGAGGAGTTTTCTCTACGAAACCATGGTGCTTCCAAGGCCTGGTAGGGAGCCCGCGCTGTGATCCTGTGTAACTAAGTGTAGAGCCAACGTGAGCTCTTTCGCCTCGAGGGAAGTCCCTGAATGGCCCTGCTGAAGCGGACGCCTTACAGCAGTTTCCGTGAGCTCTTCGTGGCAGTCCTGGATGATTTGTATTAGTATTCTCAGCTTTTCTGGTATGCGGGCCTCTCGCTTGTTGTGGTATCCCCCGTTGCGGAGCAGAGGCGACGGACGCACGGGCTCAGCGGCCATGGCTCACCGGCCCAGTCGCTCGGCGGCATGTGGGATCTTCCCGGACCGGGGCACGAACCCGTGTCCCCTGCGTCGGCAGGCGGCGTCTCAAACACTGCGCCACCAGGGAAGGCCTGCGTGCCCGTTTTCAAAGCTCCTTTCATGCTGCCTCGAAGACTCCGAGAACACAGTGTTTCTGACGGGCCTGTAGACACTGTAAGCAGCTCCCTGGGAAGAGAAGGACTTTTCGCTCAAGAAACAGCGTGCTTCCGCAGCCTGGTTAGGAGCTCCTCGTGTCATGCTCTAGAGCTAAAGGGAAACCGGACTTGAGTACTTTTACCTCAAGTAAGGCCTTGACTAGCCCTGCTGAAGCGGAAGCGTGGCACAGGTTCCATGAGGCTCTTAGTCGCAGTTCTGCACCATTTGAACGTTAGTACGCTCTTCCGGACACTTAGGACCCTCGCGTGGGCACCCTGTTCCCTACAAAATCACTGAGGAGCGGCAGGCTCCACTGGCCTGCCCAGAAACATCCAGGCCGGGAAGCCCTTCAGAGTCCCTCTGTGTACGCCGAGTGTAGGGCAACACACGGCACGCGTCCTTGGGACAGCTAGATTTCCTCAGCCATCCAACAGCTGCAGGAAATCTGTGTGCTCACGTCCTACATGCCATGGAAGTCTGCCTCATTGCCCTCATCTGAGCTGTACTTAGGAAAACAATCTGCTTCGCAGTCCCTCTAGGAACTCATACCCGAAGACCCCAGAGCGACACCGAGTAAGTCGGCTTGCATTCCTACTGCAACTGAAGCACCGTTCTTCCTGTCGTGCTGTAGGATTTTAGAAATGGCCAAGGGCCGACAGCTTCCCCAGCACGATCCTTGGACGAGGGAGCTCGCTCCATGCAGGACACCCTGTGAAGAAAAGTTGATTCAGGCAAGTGTGACCAGTGTGCCCCCTAGAGTGTCTTATGACTTGTTAGAAATCGCAAGGATAGAGGCTGCGTGTTCACTGGAAATGGGGGGCCTGATGGCACAAGCCTTGCTTTCCCATGCTGAAATCTCCATTCATGCCGCCTCGAAGCTTCCGCAAAAACAGTGTTTTGGACGGGCCTGTAGACCCGCTATGCAGGCCTCAAGGAAGGAAAGGAATCGTCCTCTAACTAAACAGGGTGCTTCCAGATCCTGGCTAGGATCTCATCCTGTCATGCTCTACGGCGACAGGGGAATTCGATGTGAGTGCCTACCTCAAGGTAAGGCCTAGAGTAGCCCTGCAGAAACGGAGCATACAGGAGTTCTTTGAGGTCTTGGTCACGGTTGTGCTTTCTTTGAACTCTGGTACCCTTTTCAGGACTCCAAGACCCTTCGGGGCGTGCACCCGCTTCCCTACAACATCACCGAGGACCTCCCCGCCCCTCTGGGCCTGCGGAGCAACACCCAGGCCGGGAGGCCCTTCAGAGGCCCTCCGTGTATGCCGAGAGAAGGGCAGCACACAAGCACTTTCCCTTGGGACTGCTATATTTCCTCAGAAATCCAACAGCCTCAGGGACACATTTCTTGCACGTGCACCGTGCCATGGAACTTCTTTCTCCTCTTTGCCCATCCTTGAGCTGCACTGGGGAACTGGCCTGCTTAGAAGTCCTTTAGCGACCTCCTTCCGAAGGGACTCTACTCGAGGAGAAAGTCCGCTTGTTGTTCCTACTGCAAGTAAAGCAAAGCTCTTCGTGTAACACTGCACTCTTCCGGGAGAAGCAAATGCTTAGAGGCCGAACTAGAGCCTGCCGTGGTTGAGGCTGTTCGCCCCACGCGGGACACCCTGCGTCTAGAAGTAAAATCGGGGAAGGGCCCATTGTGTACATTGTGGGAGAAACGCTGCTTGTGTTCCACCTGCCACTACCGCAGAGCTCTCCGTGTAAAACTGCAGTGTTTGGGGAGAGGAAACGCTTAGAGGCATAACTAGAGCCTGCCTTGCTTGAGGCAGTTCGCTACACGCAAAAGACCCTGCGGAAAGAAGTTGATTCAGGGAAGGGCCCATTGTGTACCTTCTCTGTCTTTTGACATGTGACATCATCTAGAGGTAAGTATAACTAACTGCGTGTCTACGTGCAAATGCGGGCCTGATGGCACACGCCGTGCTTCCTGTTTGGAAAGTTCAGTTCACGGGGCCTCGAACGTCCCGGAGGGGCAGAGTTTTCGACGGGCCTGTAGAAACTGGAGGCCTGGCCTTGGGAAGAAGAGGAGTTTTCTCTACGAAACCATGGTGCTTCCAAGGCCTGGTAGGGAGCCCGCGCTGTGGTCCTGTGTAACTAAGTGTAGAGCCAACGTGAGCTCTTTCGCCTCGAGGGAAGTCCCTGAATGGCCCTGCTGAAGCGGACGCCTTACAGCAGTTTCCGTGAGCTCTTCGTGGCAGTCCTGGATGATTTGTATTAGTATTCTCAGCTTTTCTGGTATGCGGGCCTCTCGCTTGTTGTGGTATCCCCCGTTGCGGAGCAGAGGCGACGGACGCACGGGCTCAGCGGCCATGGCTCACCGGCCCAGTCGCTCGGCGGCATGTGGGATCTTCCCGGACCGGGGCACGAACCCGTGTCCCCTGCGTCGGCAGGCGGCGTCTCAAACACTGCGCCACCAGGGAAGGCCTGCGTGCCCGTTTTCAAAGCTCCTTTCATGCTGCCTCGAAGACTCCGAGAACACAGTGTTTCTGACGGGCCTGTAGACACTGTAAGCAGCTCCCTGGGAAGAGAAGGACTTTTCGCTCAAGAAACAGCGTGCTTCCGCAGCCTGGTTAGGAGCTCCTCGTGTCATGCTCTAGAGCTAAAGGGAAACCGGACTTGAGTACTTTTACCTCAAGTAAGGCCTTGACTAGCCCTGCTGAAGCGGAAGCGTGGCACAGGTTCCATGAGGCTCTTAGTCGCAGTTCTGCACCATTTGAACGTTAGTACGCTCTTCCGGACACTTAGGACCCTCGCGTGGGCACCCTGTTCCCTACAAAATCACTGAGGAGCGGCAGGCTCCACTGGCCTGCCCAGAAACATCCAGGCCGGGAAGCCCTTCAGAGTCCCTCTGTGTACGCCGAGTGTAGGGCAACACACGGCACGCGTCCTTGGGACAGCTAGATTTCCTCAGCCATCCAACAGCTGCAGGAAATCTGTGTGCTCACGTCCTACATGCCATGGAAGTCTGCCTCATTGCCCTCATCTGAGCTGTACTTAGGAAAACAATCTGCTTCGCAGTCCCTCTAGGAACTCATACCCGAAGACCCCAGAGCGACACCGAGTAAGTCGGCTTGCATTCCTACTGCAACTGAAGCACCGTTCTTCCTGTCGTGCTGTAGGATTTTAGAAATGGCCAAGGGCCGACAGCTTCCCCAGCACGATCCTTGGACGAGGGAGCTCGCTCCATGCAGAACACCCTGTGAAGAAAAGTTGATTCAGGCAAGTGTGACCAGTGTGCCCCCTAGAGTGTCTTATGACTTGTTAGAAATCGCAAGGATAGAGGCTGCGTGTTCACTGGAAATGGGGGGCCTGATGGCACAAGCCTTGCTTTCCCATGCTGAAATCTCCATTCATGCCGCCTCGAAGCTTCCGCAAAAACAGTGTTTTGGACGGGCCTGTAGACCCGCTATGCAGGCCTCAAGGAAGGAAAGGAATCGTCCTCTAACTAAACAGGGTGCTTCCAGATCCTGGCTAGGATCTCATCCTGTCATGCTCTACGGCGACAGGGGAATTCGATGTGAATGCCTACCTCAAGGTAAGGCCTAGAGTAGCCCTGCAGAAACGGAGCATACAGGAGTTCTTTGAGGTCTTGGTCACGGTTGTGCTTTCTTTGAACTCTGGTACCCTTTTCAGGACTCCAAGACCCTTCGGGGCGTGCACCCGCTTCCCTACAACATCACCGAGGACCTCCCCGCCCCTCTGGGCCTGCGGAGCAACACCCAGGCCGGGAGGCCCTTCAGAGGCCCTCCGTGTATGCCGAGAGAAGGGCAGCACACAAGCACTTTCCCTTGGGACTGCTATATTTCCTCAGAAATCCAACAGCCTCAGGGACACATTTCTTGCACGTGCACCGTGCCATGGAACTTCTTTCTCCTCTTTGCCCATCCTTGAGCTGCACTGGGGAACTGGCCTGCTTAGAAGTCCTTTAGCGACCTCCTTCCGAAGGGACTCTACTCGAGGAGAAAGTCCGCTTGTTGTTCCTACTGCAAGTAAAGCAAAGCTCTTCGTGTAACACTGCACTCTTCCGGGAGAAGCAAATGCTTAGAGGCCGAACTAGAGCCTGCCGTGGTTGAGGCTGTTCGCCCCACGCGGGACACCCTGCGTCTAGAAGTAAAATCGGGGAAGGGCCCATTGTGTACATTGTGGGAGAAACGCTGCTTGTGTTCCACCTGCCACTACCGCAGAGCTCTCCGTGTAAAACTGCAGTGTTTGGGGAGAGGAAACGCTTAGAGGCATAACTAGAGCCTGCCTTGCTTGAGGCAGTTCGCTACACGCAAAAGACCCTGCGGAAAGAAGTTGATTCAGGGAAGGGCCCATTGTGTACCTTCTCTGTCTTTTGACATGTGACATCATCTAGAGGTAAGTATAACTAACTGCGTGTCTACGTGCAAATGCGGGCCTGATGGCACACGCCGTGCTTCCTGTTTGGAAAGTTCAGTTCACGGGGCCTCGAACGTCCCGGAGGGGCAGAGTTTTCGACGGGCCTGTAGAAACTGGAGGCCTGGCCTTGGGAAGAAGAGGAGTTTTCTCTACGAAACCATGGTGCTTCCAAGGCCTGGTAGGGAGCCCGCGCTGTGATCCTGTGTAACTAAGTGTAGAGCCAACGTGAGCTCTTTCGCCTCGAGGGAAGTCCCTGAATGGCCCTGCTGAAGCGGACGCCTTACAGCAGTTTCCGTGAGCTCTTCGTGGCAGTCCTGGATGATTTGTATTAGTATTCTCAGCTTTTCTGGTATGCGGGCCTCTCGCTTGTTGTGGTATCCCCCGTTGCGGAGCAGAGGCGACGGACGCACGGGCTCAGCGGCCATGGCTCACCGGCCCAGTCGCTCGGCGGCATGTGGGATCTTCCCGGACCGGGGCACGAACCCGTGTCCCCTGCGTCGGCAGGCGGCGTCTCAAACACTGCGCCACCAGGGAAGGCCTGCGTGCCCGTTTTCAAAGCTCCTTTCATGCTGCCTCGAAGACTCCGAGAACACAGTGTTTCTGACGGGCCTGTAGACACTGTAAGCAGCTCCCTGGGAAGAGAAGGACTTTTCGCTCAAGAAACAGCGTGCTTCCGCAGCCTGGTTAGGAGCTCCTCGTGTCATGCTCTAGAGCTAAAGGGAAACCGGACTTGAGTACTTTTACCTCAAGTAAGGCCTTGACTAGCCCTGCTGAAGCGGAAGCGTGGCACAGGTTCCATGAGGCTCTTAGTCGCAGTTCTGCACCATTTGAACGTTAGTACGCTCTTCCGGACACTTAGGACCCTCGCGTGGGCACCCTGTTCCCTACAAAATCACTGAGGAGCGGCAGGCTCCACTGGCCTGCCCAGAAACATCCAGGCCGGGAAGCCCTTCAGAGTCCCTCTGTGTACGCCGAGTGTAGGGCAACACACGGCACGCGTCCTTGGGACAGCTAGATTTCCTCAGCCATCCAACAGCTGCAGGAAATCTGTGTGCTCACGTCCTACATGCCATGGAAGTCTGCCTCATTGCCCTCATCTGAGCTGTACTTAGGAAAACAATCTGCTTCGCAGTCCCTCTAGGAACTCATACCCGAAGACCCCAGAGCGACACCGAGTAAGTCGGCTTGCATTCCTACTGCAACTGAAGCACCGTTCTTCCTGTCGTGCTGTAGGATTTTAGAAATGGCCAAGGGCCGACAGCTTCCCCAGCACGATCCTTGGACGAGGGAGCTCGCTCCATGCAGAACACCCTGTGAAGAAAAGTTGATTCAGGCAAGTGTGACCAGTGTGCCCCCTAGAGTGTCTTATGACTTGTTAGAAATCGCAAGGATAGAGGCTGCGTGTTCACTGGAAATGGGGGGCCTGATGGCACAAGCCTTGCTTTCCCATGCTGAAATCTCCATTCATGCCGCCTCGAAGCTTCCGCAAAAACAGTGTTTTGGACGGGCCTGTAGACCCGCTATGCAGGCCTCAAGGAAGGAAAGGAATCGTCCTCTAACTAAACAGGGTGCTTCCAGATCCTGGCTAGGATCTCATCCTGTCATGCTCTACGGCGACAGGGGAATTCGATGTGAGTGCCTAGCTCAAGGTAAGGCCTAGAGTAGCCCTGCAGAAACGGAGCATACAGGAGTTCTTTGAGGTCTTGGTCACGGTTGTGCTTTCTTTGAACTCTGGTACCCTTTTCAGGACTCCAAGACCCTTCGGGGCGTGCACCCGCTTCCCTACAACATCACCGAGGACCTCCCCGCCCCTCTGGGCCTGCGGAGCAACACCCAGGCCGGGAGGCCCTTCAGAGGCCCTCCGTGTATGCCGAGAGAAGGGCAGCACACAAGCACTTTCCCTTGGGACTGCTATATTTCCTCAGAAATCCAACAGCCTCAGGGACACATTTCTTGCACGTGCACCGTGCCATGGAACTTCTTTCTCCTCTTTGCCCATCCTTGAGCTGCACTGGGGAACTGGCCTGCTTAGAAGTCCTTTAGCGACCTCCTTCCGAAGGGACTCTACTCGAGGAGAAAGTCCGCTTGTTGTTCCTACTGCAAGTAAAGCAAAGCTCTTCGTGTAACACTGCACTCTTCCGGGAGAAGCAAATGCTTAGAGGCCGAACTAGAGCCTGCCGTGGTTGAGGCTGTTCGCCCCACGCGGGACACCCTGCGTCTAGAAGTAAAATCGGGGAAGGGCCCATTGTGTACATTGTGGGAGAAACGCTGCTTGTGTTCCACCTGCCACTACCGCAGAGCTCTCCGTGTAAAACTGCAGTGTTTGGGGAGAGGAAACGCTTAGAGGCATAACTAGAGCCTGCCTTGCTTGAGGCAGTTCGCTACACGCAAAAGACCCTGCGGAAAGAAGTTGATTCAGGGAAGGGCCCATTGTGTACCTTCTCTGTCTTTTGACATGTGACATCATCTAGAGGTAAGTATAACTAACTGCGTGTCTACGTGCAAATGCGGGCCTGATGGCACACGCCGTGCTTCCTGTTTGGAAAGTTCAGTTCACGGGGCCTCGAACGTCCCGGAGGGGCAGAGTTTTCGACGGGCCTGTAGAAACTGGAGGCCTGGCCTTGGGAAGAAGAGGAGTTTTCTCTACGAAACCATGGTGCTTCCAAGGCCTGGTAGGGAGCCCGCGCTGTGATCCTGTGTAACTAAGTGTAGAGCCAACGTGAGCTCTTTCGCCTCGAGGGAAGTCCCTGAATGGCCCTGCTGAAGCGGACGCCTTACAGCAGTTTCCGTGAGCTCTTCGTGGCAGTCCTGGATGATTTGTATTAGTATTCTCAGCTTTTCTGGTATGCGGGCCTCTCGCTTGTTGTGGTATCCCCCGTTGCGGAGCAGAGGCGACGGACGCACGGGCTCAGCGGCCATGGCTCACCGGCCCAGTCGCTCGGCGGCATGTGGGATCTTCCCGGACCGGGGCACGAACCCGTGTCCCCTGCGTCGGCAGGCGGCGTCTCAAACACTGCGCCACCAGGGAAGGCCTGCGTGCCCGTTTTCAAAGCTCCTTTCATGCTGCCTCGAAGACTCCGAGAACACAGTGTTTCTGACGGGCCTGTAGACACTGTAAGCAGCTCCCTGGGAAGAGAAGGACTTTTCGCTCAAGAAACAGCGTGCTTCCGCAGCCTGGTTAGGAGCTCCTCGTGTCATGCTCTAGAGCTAAAGGGAAACCGGACTTGAGTACTTTTACCTCAAGTAAGGCCTTGACTAGCCCTGCTGAAGCGGAAGCGTGGCACAGGTTCCATGAGGCTCTTAGTCGCAGTTCTGCACCATTTGAACGTTAGTACGCTCTTCCGGACACTTAGGACCCTCGCGTGGGCACCCTGTTCCCTACAAAATCACTGAGGAGCGGCAGGCTCCACTGGCCTGCCCAGAAACATCCAGGCCGGGAAGCCCTTCAGAGTCCCTCTGTGTACGCCGAGTGTAGGGCAACACACGGCACGCGTCCTTGGGACAGCTAGATTTCCTCAGCCATCCAACAGCTGCAGGAAATCTGTGTGCTCACGTCCTACATGCCATGGAAGTCTGCCTCATTGCCCTCATCTGAGCTGTACTTAGGAAAACAATCTGCTTCGCAGTCCCTCTAGGAACTCATACCCGAAGACCCCAGAGCGACACCGAGTAAGTCGGCTTGCATTCCTACTGCAACTGAAGCACCGTTCTTCCTGTCGTGCTGTAGGATTTTAGAAATGGCCAAGGGCCGACAGCTTCCCCAGCACGATCCTTGGACGAGGGAGCTCGCTCCATGCAGAACACCCTGTGAAGAAAAGTTGATTCAGGCAAGTGTGACCAGTGTGCCCCCTAGAGTGTCTTATGACTTGTTAGAAATCGCAAGGATAGAGGCTGCGTGTTCACTGGAAATGGGGGGCCTGATGGCACAAGCCTTGCTTTCCCATGCTGAAATCTCCATTCATGCCGCCTCGAAGCTTCCGCAAAAACAGTGTTTTGGACGGGCCTGTAGACCCGCTATGCAGGCCTCAAGGAAGGAAAGGAATCGTCCTCTAACTAAACAGGGTGCTTCCAGATCCTGGCTAGGATCTCATCCTGTCATGCTCTACGGCGACAGGGGAATTCGATGTGAGTGCCTAGCTCAAGGTAAGGCCTAGAGTAGCCCTGCAGAAACGGAGCATACAGGAGTTCTTTGAGGTCTTGGTCACGGTTGTGCTTTCTTTGAACTCTGGTACCCTTTTCAGGACTCCAAGACCCTTCGGGGCGTGCACCCGCTTCCCTACAACATCACCGAGGACCTCCCCGCCCCTCTGGGCCTGCGGAGCAACACCCAGGCCGGGAGGCCCTTCAGAGGCCCTCCGTGTATGCCGAGAGAAGGGCAGCACACAAGCACTTTCCCTTGGGACTGCTATATTTCCTCAGAAATCCAACAGCCTCAGGGACACATTTCTTGCACGTGCACCGTGCCATGGAACTTCTTTCTCCTCTTTGCCCATCCTTGAGCTGCACTGGGGAACTGGCCTGCTTAGAAGTCCTTTAGCGACCTCCTTCCGAAGGGACTCTACTCGAGGAGAAAGTCCGCTTGTTGTTCCTACTGCAAGTAAAGCAAAGCTCTTCGTGTAACACTGCACTCTTCCGGGAGAAGCAAATGCTTAGAGGCCGAACTAGAGCCTGCCGTGGTTGAGGCTGTTCGCCCCACGCGGGACACCCTGCGTCTAGAAGTAAAATCGGGGAAGGGCCCATTGTGTACATTGTGGGAGAAACGCTGCTTGTGTTCCACCTGCCACTACCGCAGAGCTCTCCGTGTAAAACTGCAGTGTTTGGGGAGAGGAAACGCTTAGAGGCATAACTAGAGCCTGCCTTGCTTGAGGCAGTTCGCTACACGCAAAAGACCCTGCGGAAAGAAGTTGATTCAGGGAAGGGCCCATTGTGTACCTTCTCTGTCTTTTGACATGTGACATCATCTAGAGGTAAGTATAACTAACTGCGTGTCTACGTGCAAATGCGGGCCTGATGGCACACGCCGTGCTTCCTGTTTGGAAAGTTCAGTTCACGGGGCCTCGAACGTCCCGGAGGGGCAGAGTTTTCGACGGGCCTGTAGAAACTGGAGGCCTGGCCTTGGGAAGAAGAGGAGTTTTCTCTACGAAACCATGGTGCTTCCAAGGCCTGGTAGGGAGCCCGCGCTGTGATCCTGTGTAACTAAGTGTAGAGCCAACGTGAGCTCTTTCGCCTCGAGGGAAGTCCCTGAATGGCCCTGCTGAAGCGGACGCCTTACAGCAGTTTCCGTGAGCTCTTCGTGGCAGTCCTGGATGATTTGTATTAGTATTCTCAGCTTTTCTGGTATGCGGGCCTCTCGCTTGTTGTGGTATCCCCCGTTGCGGAGCAGAGGCGACGGACGCACGGGCTCAGCGGCCATGGCTCACCGGCCCAGTCGCTCGGCGGCATGTGGGATCTTCCCGGACCGGGGCACGAACCCGTGTCCCCTGCGTCGGCAGGCGGCGTCTCAAACACTGCGCCACCAGGGAAGGCCTGCGTGCCCGTTTTCAAAGCTCCTTTCATGCTGCCTCGAAGACTCCGAGAACACAGTGTTTCTGACGGGCCTGTAGACACTGTAAGCAGCTCCCTGGGAAGAGAAGGACTTTTCGCTCAAGAAACAGCGTGCTTCCGCAGCCTGGTTAGGAGCTCCTCGTGTCATGCTCTAGAGCTAAAGGGAAACCGGACTTGAGTACTTTTACCTCAAGTAAGGCCTTGACTAGCCCTGCTGAAGCGGAAGCGTGGCACAGGTTCCATGAGGCTCTTAGTCGCAGTTCTGCACCATTTGAACGTTAGTACGCTCTTCCGGACACTTAGGACCCTCGCGTGGGCACCCTGTTCCCTACAAAATCACTGAGGAGCGGCAGGCTCCACTGGCCTGCCCAGAAACATCCAGGCCGGGAAGCCCTTCAGAGTCCCTCTGTGTACGCCGAGTGTAGGGCAACACACGGCACGCGTCCTTGGGACAGCTAGATTTCCTCAGCCATCCAACAGCTGCAGGAAATCTGTGTGCTCACGTCCTACATGCCATGGAAGTCTGCCTCATTGCCCTCATCTGAGCTGTACTTAGGAAAACAATCTGCTTCGCAGTCCCTCTAGGAACTCATACCCGAAGACCCCAGAGCGACACCGAGTAAGTCGGCTTGCATTCCTACTGCAACTGAAGCACCGTTCTTCCTGTCGTGCTGTAGGATTTTAGAAATGGCCAAGGGCCGACAGCTTCCCCAGCACGATCCTTGGACGAGGGAGCTCGCTCCATGCAGAACACCCTGTGAAGAAAAGTTGATTCAGGCAAGTGTGACCAGTGTGCCCCCTAGAGTGTCTTATGACTTGTTAGAAATCGCAAGGATAGAGGCTGCGTGTTCACTGGAAATGGGGGGCCTGATGGCACAAGCCTTGCTTTCCCATGCTGAAATCTCCATTCATGCCGCCTCGAAGCTTCCGCAAAAACAGTGTTTTGGACGGGCCTGTAGACCCGCTATGCAGGCCTCAAGGAAGGAAAGGAATCGTCCTCTAACTAAACAGGGTGCTTCCAGATCCTGGCTAGGATCTCATCCTGTCATGCTCTACGGCGACAGGGGAATTCGATGTGAGTGCCTACCTCAAGGTAAGGCCTAGAGTAGCCCTGCAGAAACGGAGCATACAGGAGTTCTTTGAGGTCTTGGTCACGGTTGTGCTTTCTTTGAACTCTGGTACCCTTTTCAGGACTCCAAGACCCTTCGGGGCGTGCACCCGCTTCCCTACAACATCACCGAGGACCTCCCCGCCCCTCTGGGCCTGCGGAGCAACACCCAGGCCGGGAGGCCCTTCAGAGGCCCTCCGTGTATGCCGAGAGAAGGGCAGCACACAAGCACTTTCCCTTGGGACTGCTATATTTCCTCAGAAATCCAACAGCCTCAGGGACACATTTCTTGCACGTGCACCGTGCCATGGAACTTCTTTCTCCTCTTTGCCCATCCTTGAGCTGCACTGGGGAACTGGCCTGCTTAGAAGTCCTTTAGCGACCTCCTTCCGAAGGGACTCTACTCGAGGAGAAAGTCCGCTTGTTGTTCCTACTGCAAGTAAAGCAAAGCTCTTCGTGTAACACTGCACTCTTCCGGGAGAAGCAAATGCTTAGAGGCCGAACTAGAGCCTGCCGTGGTTGAGGCTGTTCGCCCCACGCGGGACACCCTGCGTCTAGAAGTAAAATCGGGGAAGGGCCCATTGTGTACATTGTGGGAGAAACGCTGCTTGTGTTCCACCTGCCACTACCGCAGAGCTCTCCGTGTAAAACTGCAGTGTTTGGGGAGAGGAAACGCTTAGAGGCATAACTAGAGCCTGCCTTGCTTGAGGCAGTTCGCTACACGCAAAAGACCCTGCGGAAAGAAGTTGATTCAGGGAAGGGCCCATTGTGTACCTTCTCTGTCTTTTGACATGTGACATCATCTAGAGGTAAGTATAACTAACTGCGTGTCTACGTGCAAATGCGGGCCTGATGGCACACGCCGTGCTTCCTGTTTGGAAAGTTCAGTTCACGGGGCCTCGAACGTCCCGGAGGGGCAGAGTTTTCGACGGGCCTGTAGAAACTGGAGGCCTGGCCTTGGGAAGAAGAGGAGTTTTCTCTACGAAACCATGGTGCTTCCAAGGCCTGGTAGGGAGCCCGCGCTGTGGTCCTGTGTAACTAAGTGTAGAGCCAACGTGAGCTCTTTCGCCTCGAGGGAAGTCCCTGAATGGCCCTGCTGAAGCGGACGCCTTACAGCAGTTTCCGTGAGCTCTTCGTGGCAGTCCTGGATGATTTGTATTAGTATTCTCAGCTTTTCTGGTATGCGGGCCTCTCGCTTGTTGTGGTATCCCCCGTTGCGGAGCAGAGGCGACGGACGCACGGGCTCAGCGGCCATGGCTCACCGGCCCAGTCGCTCGGCGGCATGTGGGATCTTCCCGGACCGGGGCACGAACCCGTGTCCCCTGCGTCGGCAGGCGGCGTCTCAAACACTGCGCCACCAGGGAAGGCCTGCGTGCCCGTTTTCAAAGCTCCTTTCATGCTGCCTCGAAGACTCCGAGAACACAGTGTTTCTGACGGGCCTGTAGACACTGTAAGCAGCTCCCTGGGAAGAGAAGGACTTTTCGCTCAAGAAACAGCGTGCTTCCGCAGCCTGGTTAGGAGCTCCTCGTGTCATGCTCTAGAGCTAAAGGGAAACCGGACTTGAGTACTTTTACCTCAAGTAAGGCCTTGACTAGCCCTGCTGAAGCGGAAGCGTGGCACAGGTTCCATGAGGCTCTTAGTCGCAGTTCTGCACCATTTGAACGTTAGTACGCTCTTCCGGACACTTAGGACCCTCGCGTGGGCACCCTGTTCCCTACAAAATCACTGAGGAGCGGCAGGCTCCACTGGCCTGCCCAGAAACATCCAGGCCGGGAAGCCCTTCAGAGTCCCTCTGTGTACGCCGAGTGTAGGGCAACACACGGCACGCGTCCTTGGGACAGCTAGATTTCCTCAGCCATCCAACAGCTGCAGGAAATCTGTGTGCTCACGTCCTACATGCCATGGAAGTCTGCCTCATTGCCCTCATCTGAGCTGTACTTAGGAAAACAATCTGCTTCGCAGTCCCTCTAGGAACTCATACCCGAAGACCCCAGAGCGACACCGAGTAAGTCGGCTTGCATTCCTACTGCAACTGAAGCACCGTTCTTCCTGTCGTGCTGTAGGATTTTAGAAATGGCCAAGGGCCGACAGCTTCCCCAGCACGATCCTTGGACGAGGGAGCTCGCTCCATGCAGAACACCCTGTGAAGAAAAGTTGATTCAGGCAAGTGTGACCAGTGTGCCCCCTAGAGTGTCTTATGACTTGTTAGAAATCGCAAGGATAGAGGCTGCGTGTTCACTGGAAATGGGGGGCCTGATGGCACAAGCCTTGCTTTCCCATGCTGAAATCTCCATTCATGCCGCCTCGAAGCTTCCGCAAAAACAGTGTTTTGGACGGGCCTGTAGACCCGCTATGCAGGCCTCAAGGAAGGAAAGGAATCGTCCTCTAACTAAACAGGGTGCTTCCAGATCCTGGCTAGGATCTCATCCTGTCATGCTCTACGGCGACAGGGGAATTCGATGTGAGTGCCTACCTCAAGGTAAGGCCTAGAGTAGCCCTGCAGAAACGGAGCATACAGGAGTTCTTTGAGGTCTTGGTCACGGTTGTGCTTTCTTTGAACTCTGGTACCCTTTTCAGGACTCCAAGACCCTTCGGGGCGTGCACCCGCTTCCCTACAACATCACCGAGGACCTCCCCGCCCCTCTGGGCCTGCGGAGCAACACCCAGGCCGGGAGGCCCTTCAGAGGCCCTCCGTGTATGCCGAGAGAAGGGCAGCACACAAGCACTTTCCCTTGGGACTGCTATATTTCCTCAGAAATCCAACAGCCTCAGGGACACATTTCTTGCACGTGCACCGTGCCATGGAACTTCTTTCTCCTCTTTGCCCATCCTTGAGCTGCACTGGGGAACTGGCCTGCTTAGAAGTCCTTTAGCGACCTCCTTCCGAAGGGACTCTACTCGAGGAGAAAGTCCGCTTGTTGTTCCTACTGCAAGTAAAGCAAAGCTCTTCGTGTAACACTGCACTCTTCCGGGAGAAGCAAATGCTTAGAGGCCGAACTAGAGCCTGCCGTGGTTGAGGCTGTTCGCCCCACGCGGGACACCCTGCGTCTAGAAGTAAAATCGGGGAAGGGCCCATTGTGTACATTGTGGGAGAAACGCTGCTTGTGTTCCACCTGCCACTACCGCAGAGCTCTCCGTGTAAAACTGCAGTGTTTGGGGAGAGGAAACGCTTAGAGGCATAACTAGAGCCTGCCTTGCTTGAGGCAGTTCGCTACACGCAAAAGACCCTGCGGAAAGAAGTTGATTCAGGGAAGGGCCCATTGTGTACCTTCTCTGTCTTTTGACATGTGACATCATCTAGAGGTAAGTATAACTAACTGCGTGTCTACGTGCAAATGCGGGCCTGATGGCACACGCCGTGCTTCCTGTTTGGAAAGTTCAGTTCACGGGGCCTCGAACGTCCCGGAGGGGCAGAGTTTTCGACGGGCCTGTAGAAACTGGAGGCCTGGCCTTGGGAAGAAGAGGAGTTTTCTCTACGAAACCATGGTGCTTCCAAGGCCTGGTAGGGAGCCCGCGCTGTGGTCCTGTGTAACTAAGTGTAGAGCCAACGTGAGCTCTTTCGCCTCGAGGGAAGTCCCTGAATGGCCCTGCTGAAGCGGACGCCTTACAGCAGTTTCCGTGAGCTCTTCGTGGCAGTCCTGGATGATTTGTATTAGTATTCTCAGCTTTTCTGGTATGCGGGCCTCTCGCTTGTTGTGGTATCCCCCGTTGCGGAGCAGAGGCGACGGACGCACGGGCTCAGCGGCCATGGCTCACCGGCCCAGTCGCTCGGCGGCATGTGGGATCTTCCCGGACCGGGGCACGAACCCGTGTCCCCTGCGTCGGCAGGCGGCGTCTCAAACACTGCGCCACCAGGGAAGGCCTGCGTGCCCGTTTTCAAAGCTCCTTTCATGCTGCCTCGAAGACTCCGAGAACACAGTGTTTCTGACGGGCCTGTAGACACTGTAAGCAGCTCCCTGGGAAGAGAAGGACTTTTCGCTCAAGAAACAGCGTGCTTCCGCAGCCTGGTTAGGAGCTCCTCGTGTCATGCTCTAGAGCTAAAGGGAAACCGGACTTGAGTACTTTTACCTCAAGTAAGGCCTTGACTAGCCCTGCTGAAGCGGAAGCGTGGCACAGGTTCCATGAGGCTCTTAGTCGCAGTTCTGCACCATTTGAACGTTAGTACGCTCTTCCGGACACTTAGGACCCTCGCGTGGGCACCCTGTTCCCTACAAAATCACTGAGGAGCGGCAGGCTCCACTGGCCTGCCCAGAAACATCCAGGCCGGGAAGCCCTTCAGAGTCCCTCTGTGTACGCCGAGTGTAGGGCAACACACGGCACGCGTCCTTGGGACAGCTAGATTTCCTCAGCCATCCAACAGCTGCAGGAAATCTGTGTGCTCACGTCCTACATGCCATGGAAGTCTGCCTCATTGCCCTCATCTGAGCTGTACTTAGGAAAACAATCTGCTTCGCAGTCCCTCTAGGAACTCATACCCGAAGACCCCAGAGCGACACCGAGTAAGTCGGCTTGCATTCCTACTGCAACTGAAGCACCGTTCTTCCTGTCGTGCTGTAGGATTTTAGAAATGGCCAAGGGCCGACAGCTTCCCCAGCACGATCCTTGGACGAGGGAGCTCGCTCCATGCAGAACACCCTGTGAAGAAAAGTTGATTCAGGCAAGTGTGACCAGTGTGCCCCCTAGAGTGTCTTATGACTTGTTAGAAATCGCAAGGATAGAGGCTGCGTGTTCACTGGAAATGGGGGGCCTGATGGCACAAGCCTTGCTTTCCCATGCTGAAATCTCCATTCATGCCGCCTCGAAGCTTCCGCAAAAACAGTGTTTTGGACGGGCCTGTAGACCCGCTATGCAGGCCTCAAGGAAGGAAAGGAATCGTCCTCTAACTAAACAGGGTGCTTCCAGATCCTGGCTAGGATCTCATCCTGTCATGCTCTACGGCGACAGGGGAATTCGATGTGAGTGCCTACCTCAAGGTAAGGCCTAGAGTAGCCCTGCAGAAACGGAGCATACAGGAGTTCTTTGAGGTCTTGGTCACGGTTGTGCTTTCTTTGAACTCTGGTACCCTTTTCAGGACTCCAAGACCCTTCGGGGCGTGCACCCGCTTCCCTACAACATCACCGAGGACCTCCCCGCCCCTCTGGGCCTGCGGAGCAACACCCAGGCCGGGAGGCCCTTCAGAGGCCCTCCGTGTATGCCGAGAGAAGGGCAGCACACAAGCACTTTCCCTTGGGACTGCTATATTTCCTCAGAAATCCAACAGCCTCAGGGACACATTTCTTGCACGTGCACCATGCCATGGAACTTCTTTCTCCTCTTTGCCCATCCTTGAGCTGCACTGGGGAACTGGCCTGCTTAGAAGTCCTTTAGCGACCTCCTTCCGAAGGGACTCTACTCGAGGAGAAAGTCCGCTTGTTGTTCCTACTGCAAGTAAAGCAAAGCTCTTCGTGTAACACTGCACTCTTCCGGGAGAAGCAAATGCTTAGAGGCCGAACTAGAGCCTGCCGTGGTTGAGGCTGTTCGCCCCACGTGGGACACCCTGCGTCTAGAAGTAAAATCGGGGAAGGGCCCATTGTGTACATTGTGGGAGAAACGCTGCTTGTGTTCCACCTGCCACTACCGCAGAGCTCTCCGTGTAAAACTGCAGTGTTTGGGGAGAGGAAACGCTTAGAGGCATAACTAGAGCCTGCCTTGCTTGAGGCAGTTCGCTACACGCAAAAGACCCTGCGGAAAGAAGTTGATTCAGGGAAGGGCCCATTGTGTACCTTCTCTGTCTTTTGACATGTGACATCATCTAGAGGTAAGTATAACTAACTGCGTGTCTACGTGCAAATGCGGGCCTGATGGCACACGCCGTGCTTCCTGTTTGGAAAGTTCAGTTCACGGGGCCTCGAACGTCCCGGAGGGGCAGAGTTTTCGACGGGCCTGTAGAAACTGGAGGCCTGGCCTTGGGAAGAAGAGGAGTTTTCTCTACGAAACCATGGTGCTTCCAAGGCCTGGTAGGGAGCCCGCGCTGTGGTCCTGTGTAACTAAGTGTAGAGCCAACGTGAGCTCTTTCGCCTCGAGGGAAGTCCCTGAATGGCCCTGCTGAAGCGGACGCCTTACAGCAGTTTCCGTGAGCTCTTCGTGGCAGTCCTGGATGATTTGTATTAGTATTCTCAGCTTTTCTGGTATGCGGGCCTCTCGCTTGTTGTGGTATCCCCCGTTGCGGAGCAGAGGCGACGGACGCACGGGCTCAGCGGCCATGGCTCACCGGCCCAGTCGCTCGGCGGCATGTGGGATCTTCCCGGACCGGGGCACGAACCCGTGTCCCCTGCGTCGGCAGGCGGCGTCTCAAACACTGCGCCACCAGGGAAGGCCTGCGTGCCCGTTTTCAAAGCTCCTTTCATGCTGCCTCGAAGACTCCGAGAACACAGTGTTTCTGACGGGCCTGTAGACACTGTAAGCAGCTCCCTGGGAAGAGAAGGACTTTTCGCTCAAGAAACAGCGTGCTTCCGCAGCCTGGTTAGGAGCTCCTCGTGTCATGCTCTAGAGCTAAAGGGAAACCGGACTTGAGTACTTTTACCTCAAGTAAGGCCTTGACTAGCCCTGCTGAAGCGGAAGCGTGGCACAGGTTCCATGAGGCTCTTAGTCGCAGTTCTGCACCATTTGAACGTTAGTACGCTCTTCCGGACACTTAGGACCCTCGCGTGGGCACCCTGTTCCCTACAAAATCACTGAGGAGCGGCAGGCTCCACTGGCCTGCCCAGAAACATCCAGGCCGGGAAGCCCTTCAGAGTCCCTCTGTGTACGCCGAGTGTAGGGCAACACACGGCACGCGTCCTTGGGACAGCTAGATTTCCTCAGCCATCCAACAGCTGCAGGAAATCTGTGTGCTCACGTCCTACATGCCATGGAAGTCTGCCTCATTGCCCTCATCTGAGCTGTACTTAGGAAAACAATCTGCTTCGCAGTCCCTCTAGGAACTCATACCCGAAGACCCCAGAGCGACACCGAGTAAGTCGGCTTGCATTCCTACTGCAACTGAAGCACCGTTCTTCCTGTCGTGCTGTAGGATTTTAGAAATGGCCAAGGGCCGACAGCTTCCCCAGCACGATCCTTGGACGAGGGAGCTCGCTCCATGCAGAACACCCTGTGAAGAAAAGTTGATTCAGGCAAGTGTGACCAGTGTGCCCCCTAGAGTGTCTTATGACTTGTTAGAAATCGCAAGGATAGAGGCTGCGTGTTCACTGGAAATGGGGGGCCTGATGGCACAAGCCTTGCTTTCCCATGCTGAAATCTCCATTCATGCCGCCTCGAAGCTTCCGCAAAAACAGTGTTTTGGACGGGCCTGTAGACCCGCTATGCAGGCCTCAAGGAAGGAAAGGAATCGTCCTCTAACTAAACAGGGTGCTTCCAGATCCTGGCTAGGATCTCATCCTGTCATGCTCTACGGCGACAGGGGAATTCGATGTGAGTGCCTACCTCAAGGTAAGGCCTAGAGTAGCCCTGCAGAAACGGAGCATACAGGAGTTCTTTGAGGTCTTGGTCACGGTTGTGCTTTCTTTGAACTCTGGTACCCTTTTCAGGACTCCAAGACCCTTCGGGGCGTGCACCCGCTTCCCTACAACATCACCGAGGACCTCCCCGCCCCTCTGGGCCTGCGGAGCAACACCCAGGCCGGGAGGCCCTTCAGAGGCCCTCCGTGTATGCCGAGAGAAGGGCAGCACACAAGCACTTTCCCTTGGGACTGCTATATTTCCTCAGAAATCCAACAGCCTCAGGGACACATTTCTTGCACGTGCACCGTGCCATGGAACTTCTTTCTCCTCTTTGCCCATCCTTGAGCTGCACTGGGGAACTGGCCTGCTTAGAAGTCCTTTAGCGACCTCCTTCCGAAGGGACTCTACTCGAGGAGAAAGTCCGCTTGTTGTTCCTACTGCAAGTAAAGCAAAGCTCTTCGTGTAACACTGCACTCTTCCGGGAGAAGCAAATGCTTAGAGGCCGAACTAGAGCCTGCCGTGGTTGAGGCTGTTCGCCCCACGCGGGACACCCTGCGTCTAGAAGTAAAATCGGGGAAGGGCCCATTGTGTACATTGTGGGAGAAACGCTGCTTGTGTTCCACCTGCCACTACCGCAGAGCTCTCCGTGTAAAACTGCAGTGTTTGGGGAGAGGAAACGCTTAGAGGCATAACTAGAGCCTGCCTTGCTTGAGGCAGTTCGCTACACGCAAAAGACCCTGCGGAAAGAAGTTGATTCAGGGAAGGGCCCATTGTGTACCTTCTCTGTCTTTTGACATGTGACATCATCTAGAGGTAAGTATAACTAACTGCGTGTCTACGTGCAAATGCGGGCCTGATGGCACACGCCGTGCTTCCTGTTTGGAAAGTTCAGTTCACGGGGCCTCGAACGTCCCGGAGGGGCAGAGTTTTCGACGGGCCTGTAGAAACTGGAGGCCTGGCCTTGGGAAGAAGAGGAGTTTTCTCTACGAAACCATGGTGCTTCCAAGGCCTGGTAGGGAGCCCGCGCTGTGGTCCTGTGTAACTAAGTGTAGAGCCAACGTGAGCTCTTTCGCCTCGAGGGAAGTCCCTGAATGGCCCTGCTGAAGCGGACGCCTTACAGCAGTTTCCGTGAGCTCTTCGTGGCAGTCCTGGATGATTTGTATTAGTATTCTCAGCTTTTCTGGTATGCGGGCCTCTCGCTTGTTGTGGTATCCCCCGTTGCGGAGCAGAGGCGACGGACGCACGGGCTCAGCGGCCATGGCTCACCGGCCCAGTCGCTCGGCGGCATGTGGGATCTTCCCGGACCGGGGCACGAACCCGTGTCCCCTGCGTCGGCAGGCGGCGTCTCAAACACTGCGCCACCAGGGAAGGCCTGCGTGCCCGTTTTCAAAGCTCCTTTCATGCTGCCTCGAAGACTCCGAGAACACAGTGTTTCTGACGGGCCTGTAGACACTGTAAGCAGCTCCCTGGGAAGAGAAGGACTTTTCGCTCAAGAAACAGCGTGCTTCCGCAGCCTGGTTAGGAGCTCCTCGTGTCATGCTCTAGAGCTAAAGGGAAACCGGACTTGAGTACTTTTACCTCAAGTAAGGCCTTGACTAGCCCTGCTGAAGCGGAAGCGTGGCACAGGTTCCATGAGGCTCTTAGTCGCAGTTCTGCACCATTTGAACGTTAGTACGCTCTTCCGGACACTTAGGACCCTCGCGTGGGCACCCTGTTCCCTACAAAATCACTGAGGAGCGGCAGGCTCCACTGGCCTGCCCAGAAACATCCAGGCCGGGAAGCCCTTCAGAGTCCCTCTGTGTACGCCGAGTGTAGGGCAACACACGGCACGTGTCCTTGGGACAGCTAGATTTCCTCAGCCATCCAACAGCTGCAGGAAATCTGTGTGCTCACGTCCTACATGCCATGGAAGTCTGCCTCATTGCCCTCATCTGAGCTGTACTTAGGAAAACAATCTGCTTCGCAGTCCCTCTAGGAACTCATACCCGAAGACCCCAGAGCGACACCGAGTAAGTCGGCTTGCATTCCTACTGCAACTGAAGCACCGTTCTTCCTGTCGTGCTGTAGGATTTTAGAAATGGCCAAGGGCCGACAGCTTCCCCAGCACGATCCTTGGACGAGGGAGCTCGCTCCATGCAGAACACCCTGTGAAGAAAAGTTGATTCAGGCAAGTGTGACCAGTGTGCCCCCTAGAGTGTCTTATGACTTGTTAGAAATCGCAAGGATAGAGGCTGCGTGTTCACTGGAAATGGGGGGCCTGATGGCACAAGCCTTGCTTTCCCATGCTGAAATCTCCATTCATGCCGCCTCGAAGCTTCCGCAAAAACAGTGTTTTGGACGGGCCTGTAGACCCGCTATGCAGGCCTCAAGGAAGGAAAGGAATCGTCCTCTAACTAAACAGGGTGCTTCCAGATCCTGGCTAGGATCTCATCCTGTCATGCTCTACGGCGACAGGGGAATTCGATGTGAGTGCCTACCTCAAGGTAAGGCCTAGAGTAGCCCTGCAGAAACGGAGCATACAGGAGTTCTTTGAGGTCTTGGTCACGGTTGTGCTTTCTTTGAACTCTGGTACCCTTTTCAGGACTCCAAGACCCTTCGGGGCGTGCACCCGCTTCCCTACAACATCACCGAGGACCTCCCCGCCCCTCTGGGCCTGCGGAGCAACACCCAGGCCGGGAGGCCCTTCAGAGGCCCTCCGTGTATGCCAAGAGAAGGGCAGCACACAAGCACTTTCCCTTGGGACTGCTATATTTCCTCAGAAATCCAACAGCCTCAGGGACACATTTCTTGCACGTGCACCGTGCCATGGAACTTCTTTCTCCTCTTTGCCCATCCTTGAGCTGCACTGGGGAACTGGCCTGCTTAGAAGTCCTTTAGCGACCTCCTTCCGAAGGGACTCTACTCGAGGAGAAAGTCCGCTTGTTGTTCCTACTGCAAGTAAAGCAAAGCTCTTCGTGTAACACTGCACTCTTCCGGGAGAAGCAAATGCTTAGAGGCCGAACTAGAGCCTGCCGTGGTTGAGGCTGTTCGCCCCACGCGGGACACCCTGCGTCTAGAAGTAAAATCGGGGAAGGGCCCATTGTGTACATTGTGGGAGAAACGCTGCTTGTGTTCCACCTGCCACTACCGCAGAGCTCTCCGTGTAAAACTGCAGTGTTTGGGGAGAGGAAACGCTTAGAGGCATAACTAGAGCCTGCCTTGCTTGAGGCAGTTCGCTACACGCAAAAGACCCTGCGGAAAGAAGTTGATTCAGGGAAGGGCCCATTGTGTACCTTCTCTGTCTTTTGACATGTGACATCATCTAGAGGTAAGTATAACTAACTGCGTGTCTACGTGCAAATGCGGGCCTGATGGCACACGCCGTGCTTCCTGTTTGGAAAGTTCAGTTCACGGGGCCTCGAACGTCCCGGAGGGGCAGAGTTTTCGACGGGCCTGTAGAAACTGGAGGCCTGGCCTTGGGAAGAAGAGGAGTTTTCTCTACGAAACCATGGTGCTTCCAAGGCCTGGTAGGGAGCCCGCGCTGTGATCCTGTGTAACTAAGTGTAGAGACAACGTGAGCTCTTTCGCCTCGAGGGAAGTCCCTGAATGGCCCTGCTGAAGCGGACGCCTTACAGCAGTTTCCGTGAGCTCTTCGTGGCAGTCCTGGATGATTTGTATTAGTATTCTCAGCTTTTCTGGTATGCGGGCCTCTCGCTTGTTGTGGTATCCCCCGTTGCGGAGCAGAGGCGACGGACGCACGGGCTCAGCGGCCATGGCTCACCGGCCCAGTCGCTCGGCGGCATGTGGGATCTTCCCGGACCGGGGCACGAACCCGTGTCCCCTGCGTCGGCAGGCGGCGTCTCAAACACTGCGCCACCAGGGAAGGCCTGCGTGCCCGTTTTCAAAGCTCCTTTCATGCTGCCTCGAAGACTCCGAGAACACAGTGTTTCTGACGGGCCTGTAGACACTGTAAGCAGCTCCCTGGGAAGAGAAGGACTTTTCGCTCAAGAAACAGCGTGCTTCCGCAGCCTGGTTAGGAGCTCCTCGTGTCATGCTCTAGAGCTAAAGGGAAACCGGACTTGAGTACTTTTACCTCAAGTAAGGCCTTGACTAGCCCTGCTGAAGCGGAAGCGTGGCACAGGTTCCATGAGGCTCTTAGTCGCAGTTCTGCACCATTTGAACGTTAGTACGCTCTTCCGGACACTTAGGACCCTCGCGTGGGCACCCTGTTCCCTACAAAATCACTGAGGAGCGGCAGGCTCCACTGGCCTGCCCAGAAACATCCAGGCCGGGAAGCCCTTCAGAGTCCCTCTGTGTACGCCGAGTGTAGGGCAACACACGGCACGCGTCCTTGGGACAGCTAGATTTCCTCAGCCATCCAACAGCTGCAGGAAATCTGTGTGCTCACGTCCTACATGCCATGGAAGTCTGCCTCATTGCCCTCATCTGAGCTGTACTTAGGAAAACAATCTGCTTCGCAGTCCCTCTAGGAACTCATACCCGAAGACCCCAGAGCGACACCGAGTAAGTTGGCTTGCATTCCTACTGCAACTGAAGCACCGTTCTTCCTGTCGTGCTGTAGGATTTTAGAAATGGCCAAGGGCCGACAGCTTCCCCAGCACGATCCTTGGACGAGGGAGCTCGCTCCATGCAGGACACCCTGTGAAGAAAAGTTGATTCAGGCAAGTGTGACCAGTGTGCCCCCTAGAGTGTCTTATGACTTGTTAGAAATCGCAAGGATAGAGGCTGCGTGTTCACTGGAAATGGGGGGCCTGATGGCACAAGCCTTGCTTTCCCATGCTGAAATCTCCATTCATGCCGCCTCGAAGCTTCCGCAAAAACAGTGTTTTGGACGGGCCTGTAGACCCGCTATGCAGGCCTCAAGGAAGGAAAGGAATCGTCCTCTAACTAAACAGGGTGCTTCCAGATCCTGGCTAGGATCTCATCCTGTCATGCTCTACGGCGACAGGGGAATTCGATGTGAGTGCCTACCTCAAGGTAAGGCCTAGAGTAGCCCTGCAGAAACGGAGCATACAGGAGTTCTTTGAGGTCTTGGTCACGGTTGTGCTTTCTTTGAACTCTGGTACCCTTTTCAGGACTCCAAGACCCTTCGGGGCGTGCACCCGCTTCCCTACAACATCACCGAGGACCTCCCCGCCCCTCTGGGCCTGCGGAGCAACACCCAGGCCGGGAGGCCCTTCAGAGGCCCTCCGTGTATGCCGAGAGAAGGGCAGCACACAAGCACTTTCCCTTGGGACTGCTATATTTCCTCAGAAATCCAACAGCCTCAGGGACACATTTCTTGCACGTGCACCGTGCCATGGAACTTCTTTCTCCTCTTTGCCCATCCTTGAGCTGCACTGGGGAACTGGCCTGCTTAGAAGTCCTTTAGCGACCTCCTTCCGAAGGGACTCTACTCGAGGAGAAAGTCCGCTTGTTGTTCCTACTGCAAGTAAAGCAAAGCTCTTCGTGTAACACTGCACTCTTCCGGGAGAAGCAAATGCTTAGAGGCCGAACTAGAGCCTGCCGTGGTTGAGGCTGTTCGCCCCACGCGGGACACCCTGCGTCTAGAAGTAAAATCGGGGAAGGGCCCATTGTGTACATTGTGGGAGAAACGCTGCTTGTGTTCCACCTGCCACTACCGCAGAGCTCTCCGTGTAAAACTGCAGTGTTTGGGGAGAGGAAACGCTTAGAGGCATAACTAGAGCCTGCCTTGCTTGAGGCAGTTCGCTACACGCAAAAGACCCTGCGGAAAGAAGTTGATTCAGGGAAGGGCCCATTGTGTACCTTCTCTGTCTTTTGACATGTGACATCATCTAGAGGTAAGTATAACTAACTGCGTGTCTACGTGCAAATGCGGGCCTGATGGCACACGCCGTGCTTCCTGTTTGGAAAGTTCAGTTCACGGGGCCTCGAACGTCCCGGAGGGGCAGAGTTTTCGACGGGCCTGTAGAAACTGGAGGCCTGGCCTTGGGAAGAAGAGGAGTTTTCTCTACGAAACCATGGTGCTTCCAAGGCCTGGTAGGGAGCCCGCGCTGTGGTCCTGTGTAACTAAGTGTAGAGCCAACGTGAGCTCTTTCGCCTCGAGGGAAGTCCCTGAATGGCCCTGCTGAAGCGGACGCCTTACAGCAGTTTCCGTGAGCTCTTCGTGGCAGTCCTGGATGATTTGTATTAGTATTCTCAGCTTTTCTGGTATGCGGGCCTCTCGCTTGTTGTGGTATCCCCCGTTGCGGAGCAGAGGCGACGGACGCACGGGCTCAGCGGCCATGGCTCACCGGCCCAGTCGCTCGGCGGCATGTGGGATCTTCCCGGACCGGGGCACGAACCCGTGTCCCCTGCGTCGGCAGGCGGCGTCTCAAACACTGCGCCACCAGGGAAGGCCTGCGTGCCCGTTTTCAAAGCTCCTTTCATGCTGCCTCGAAGACTCCGAGAACACAGTGTTTCTGACGGGCCTGTAGACACTGTAAGCAGCTCCCTGGGAAGAGAAGGACTTTTCGCTCAAGAAACAGCGTGCTTCCGCAGCCTGGTTAGGAGCTCCTCGTGTCATGCTCTAGAGCTAAAGGGAAACCGGACTTGAGTACTTTTACCTCAAGTAAGGCCTTGACTAGCCCTGCTGAAGCGGAAGCGTGGCACAGGTTCCATGAGGCTCTTAGTCGCAGTTCTGCACCATTTGAACGTTAGTACGCTCTTCCGGACACTTAGGACCCTCGCGTGGGCACCCTGTTCCCTACAAAATCACTGAGGAGCGGCAGGCTCCACTGGCCTGCCCAGAAACATCCAGGCCGGGAAGCCCTTCAGAGTCCCTCTGTGTACGCCGAGTGTAGGGCAACACACGGCACGCGTCCTTGGGACAGCTAGATTTCCTCAGCCATCCAACAGCTGCAGGAAATCTGTGTGCTCACGTCCTACATGCCATGGAAGTCTGCCTCATTGCCCTCATCTGAGCTGTACTTAGGAAAACAATCTGCTTCGCAGTCCCTCTAGGAACTCATACCCGAAGACCCCAGAGCGACACCGAGTAAGTCGGCTTGCATTCCTACTGCAACTGAAGCACCGTTCTTCCTGTCGTGCTGTAGGATTTTAGAAATGGCCAAGGGCCGACAGCTTCCCCAGCACGATCCTTGGACGAGGGAGCTCGCTCCATGCAGAACACCCTGTGAAGAAAAGTTGATTCAGGCAAGTGTGACCAGTGTGCCCCCTAGAGTGTCTTATGACTTGTTAGAAATCGCAAGGATAGAGGCTGCGTGTTCACTGGAAATGGGGGGCCTGATGGCACAAGCCTTGCTTTCCCATGCTGAAATCTCCATTCATGCCGCCTCGAAGCTTCCGCAAAAACAGTGTTTTGGACGGGCCTGTAGACCCGCTATGCAGGCCTCAAGGAAGGAAAGGAATCGTCCTCTAACTAAACAGGGTGCTTCCAGATCCTGGCTAGGATCTCATCCTGTCATGCTCTACGGCGACAGGGGAATTCGATGTGAGTGCCTACCTCAAGGTAAGGCCTAGAGTAGCCCTGCAGAAACGGAGCATACAGGAGTTCTTTGAGGTCTTGGTCACGGTTGTGCTTTCTTTGAACTCTGGTACCCTTTTCAGGACTCCAAGACCCTTCGGGGCGTGCACCCGCTTCCCTACAACATCACCGAGGACCTCCCCGCCCCTCTGGGCCTGCGGAGCAACACCCAGGCCGGGAGGCCCTTCAGAGGCCCTCCGTGTATGCCGAGAGAAGGGCAGCACACAAGCACTTTCCCTTGGGACTGCTATATTTCCTCAGAAATCCAACAGCCTCAGGGACACATTTCTTGCACGTGCACCGTGCCATGGAACTTCTTTCTCCTCTTTGCCCATCCTTGAGCTGCACTGGGGAACTGGCCTGCTTAGAAGTCCTTTAGCGACCTCCTTCCGAAGGGACTCTACTCGAGGAGAAAGTCCGCTTGTTGTTCCTACTGCAAGTAAAGCAAAGCTCTTCGTGTAACACTGCACTCTTCCGGGAGAAGCAAATGCTTAGAGGCCGAACTAGAGCCTGCCGTGGTTGAGGCTGTTCGCCCCACGCGGGACACCCTGCGTCTAGAAGTAAAATCGGGGAAGGGCCCATTGTGTACATTGTGGGAGAAACGCTGCTTGTGTTCCACCTGCCACTACCGCAGAGCTCTCCGTGTAAAACTGCAGTGTTTGGGGAGAGGAAACGCTTAGAGGCATAACTAGAGCCTGCCTTGCTTGAGGCAGTTCGCTACACGCAAAAGACCCTGCGGAAAGAAGTTGATTCAGGGAAGGGCCCATTGTGTACCTTCTCTGTCTTTTGACATGTGACATCATCTAGAGGTAAGTATAACTAACTGCGTGTCTACGTGCAAATGCGGGCCTGATGGCACACGCCGTGCTTCCTGTTTGGAAAGTTCAGTTCACGGGGCCTCGAACGTCCCGGAGGGGCAGAGTTTTCGACGGGCCTGTAGAAACTGGAGGCCTGGCCTTGGGAAGAAGAGGAGTTTTCTCTACGAAACCATGGTGCTTCCAAGGCCTGGTAGGGAGCCCGCGCTGTGGTCCTGTGTAACTAAGTGTAGAGCCAACGTGAGCTCTTTCGCCTCGAGGGAAGTCCCTGAATGGCCCTGCTGAAGCGGACGCCTTACAGCAGTTTCCGTGAGCTCTTCGTGGCAGTCCTGGATGATTTGTATTAGTATTCTCAGCTTTTCTGGTATGCGGGCCTCTCGCTTGTTGTGGTATCCCCCGTTGCGGAGCAGAGGCGACGGACGCACGGGCTCAGCGGCCATGGCTCACCGGCCCAGTCGCTCGGCGGCATGTGGGATCTTCCCGGACCGGGGCACGAACCCGTGTCCCCTGCGTCGGCAGGCGGCGTCTCAAACACTGCGCCACCAGGGAAGGCCTGCGTGCCCGTTTTCAAAGCTCCTTTCATGCTGCCTCGAAGACTCCGAGAACACAGTGTTTCTGACGGGCCTGTAGACACTGTAAGCAGCTCCCTGGGAAGAGAAGGACTTTTCGCTCAAGAAACAGCGTGCTTCCGCAGCCTCGTTAGGAGCTCCTCGTGTCATGCTCTAGAGCTAAAGGGAAACCGGACTTGAGTACTTTTACCTCAAGTAAGGCCTTGACTAGCCCTGCTGAAGCGGAAGCGTGGCACAGGTTCCATGAGGCTCTTAGTCGCAGTTCTGCACCATTTGAACGTTAGTACGCTCTTCCGGACACTTAGGACCCTCGCGTGGGCACCCTGTTCCCTACAAAATCACTGAGGAGCGGCAGGCTCCACTGGCCTGCCCAGAAACATCCAGGCCGGGAAGCCCTTCAGAGTCCCTCTGTGTACGCCGAGTGTAGGGCAACACACGGCACGCGTCCTTGGGACAGCTAGATTTCCTCAGCCATCCAACAGCTGCAGGAAATCTGTGTGCTCACGTCCTACATGCCATGGAAGTCTGCCTCATTGCCCTCATCTGAGCTGTACTTAGGAAAACAATCTGCTTCGCAGTCCCTCTAGGAACTCATACCCGAAGACCCCAGAGCGACACCGAGTAAGTCGGCTTGCATTCCTACTGCAACTGAAGCACCGTTCTTCCTGTCGTGCTGTAGGATTTTAGAAATGGCCAAGGGCCGACAGCTTCCCCAGCACGATCCTTGGACGAGGGAGCTCGCTCCATGCAGGACACCCTGTGAAGAAAAGTTGATTCAGGCAAGTGTGACCAGTGTGCCCCCTAGAGTGTCTTATGACTTGTTAGAAATCGCAAGGATAGAGGCTGCGTGTTCACTGGAAATGGGGGGCCTGATGGCACAAGCCTTGCTTTCCCATGCTGAAATCTCCATTCATGCCGCCTCGAAGCTTCCGCAAAAACAGTGTTTTGGACGGGCCTGTAGACCCGCTATGCAGGCCTCAAGGAAGGAAAGGAATCGTCCTCTAACTAAACAGGGTGCTTCCAGATCCTGGCTAGGATCTCATCCTGTCATGCTCTACGGCGACAGGGGAATTCGATGTGAGTGCCTACCTCAAGGTAAGGCCTAGAGTAGCCCTGCAGAAACGGAGCATACAGGAGTTCTTTGAGGTCTTGGTCACGGTTGTGCTTTCTTTGAACTCTGGTACCCTTTTCAGGACTCCAAGACCCTTCGGGGCGTGCACCCGCTTCCCTACAACATCACCGAGGACCTCCCCGCCCCTCTGGGCCTGCGGAGCAACACCCAGGCCGGGAGGCCCTTCAGAGGCCCTCCGTGTATGCCGAGAGAAGGGCAGCACACAAGCACTTTCCCTTGGGACTGCTATATTTCCTCAGAAATCCAACAGCCTCAGGGACACATTTCTTGCACGTGCACCGTGCCATGGAACTTCTTTCTCCTCTTTGCCCATCCTTGAGCTGCACTGGGGAACTGGCCTGCTTAGAAGTCCTTTAGCGACCTCCTTCCGAAGGGACTCTACTCGAGGAGAAAGTCCGCTTGTTGTTCCTACTGCAAGTAAAGCAAAGCTCTTCGTGTAACACTGCACTCTTCCGGGAGAAGCAAATGCTTAGAGGCCGAACTAGAGCCTGCCGTGGTTGAGGCTGTTCGCCCCACGCGGGACACCCTGCGTCTAGAAGTAAAATCGGGGAAGGGCCCATTGTGTACATTGTGGGAGAAACGCTGCTTGTGTTCCACCTGCCACTACCGCAGAGCTCTCCGTGTAAAACTGCAGTGTTTGGGGAGAGGAAACGCTTAGAGGCATAACTAGAGCCTGCCTTGCTTGAGGCAGTTCGCTACACGCAAAAGACCCTGCGGAAAGAAGTTGATTCAGGGAAGGGCCCATTGTGTACCTTCTCTGTCTTTTGACATGTGACATCATCTAGAGGTAAGTATAACTAACTGCGTGTCTACGTGCAAATGCGGGCCTGATGGCACACGCCGTGCTTCCTGTTTGGAAAGTTCAGTTCACGGGGCCTCGAACGTCCCGGAGGGGCAGAGTTTTCGACGGGCCTGTAGAAACTGGAGGCCTGGCCTTGGGAAGAAGAGGAGTTTTCTCTACGAAACCATGGTGCTTCCAAGGCCTGGTAGGGAGCCCGCGCTGTGGTCCTGTGTAACTAAGTGTAGAGCCAACGTGAGCTCTTTCGCCTCGAGGGAAGTCCCTGAATGGCCCTGCTGAAGCGGACGCCTTACAGCAGTTTCCGTGAGCTCTTCGTGGCAGTCCTGGATGATTTGTATTAGTATTCTCAGCTTTTCTGGTATGCGGGCCTCTCGCTTGTTGTGGTATCCCCCGTTGCGGAGCAGAGGCGACGGACGCACGGGCTCAGCGGCCATGGCTCACCGGCCCAGTCGCTCGGCGGCATGTGGGATCTTCCCGGACCGGGGCACGAACCCGTGTCCCCTGCGTCGGCAGGCGGCGTCTCAAACACTGCGCCACCAGGGAAGGCCTGCGTGCCCGTTTTCAAAGCTCCTTTCATGCTGCCTCGAAGACTCCGAGAACACAGTGTTTCTGACGGGCCTGTAGACACTGTAAGCAGCTCCCTGGGAAGAGAAGGACTTTTCGCTCAAGAAACAGCGTGCTTCCGCAGCCTGGTTAGGAGCTCCTCGTGTCATGCTCTAGAGCTAAAGGGAAACCGGACTTGAGTACTTTTACCTCAAGTAAGGCCTTGACTAGCCCTGCTGAAGCGGAAGCGTGGCACAGGTTCCATGAGGCTCTTAGTCGCAGTTCTGCACCATTTGAACGTTAGTACGCTCTTCCGGACACTTAGGACCCTCGCGTGGGCACCCTGTTCCCTACAAAATCACTGAGGAGCGGCAGGCTCCACTGGCCTGCCCAGAAACATCCAGGCCGGGAAGCCCTTCAGAGTCCCTCTGTGTACGCCGAGTGTAGGGCAACACACGGCACGCGTCCTTGGGACAGCTAGATTTCCTCAGCCATCCAACAGCTGCAGGAAATCTGTGTGCTCACGTCCTACATGCCATGGAAGTCTGCCTCATTGCCCTCATCTGAGCTGTACTTAGGAAAACAATCTGCTTCGCAGTCCCTCTAGGAACTCATACCCGAAGACCCCAGAGCGACACCGAGTAAGTCGGCTTGCATTCCTACTGCAACTGAAGCACCGTTCTTCCTGTCGTGCTGTAGGATTTTAGAAATGGCCAAGGGCCGACAGCTTCCCCAGCACGATCCTTGGACGAGGGAGCTCGCTCCATGCAGGACACCCTGTGAAGAAAAGTTGATTCAGGCAAGTGTGACCAGTGTGCCCCCTAGAGTGTCTTATGACTTGTTAGAAATCGCAAGGATAGAGGCTGCGTGTTCACTGGAAATGGGGGGCCTGATGGCACAAGCCTTGCTTTCCCATGCTGAAATCTCCATTCATGCCGCCTCGAAGCTTCCGCAAAAACAGTGTTTTGGACGGGCCTGTAGACCCGCTATGCAGGCCTCAAGGAAGGAAAGGAATCGTCCTCTAACTAAACAGGGTGCTTCCAGATCCTGGCTAGGATCTCATCCTGTCATGCTCTACGGCGACAGGGGAATTCGATGTGAGTGCCTACCTCAAGGTAAGGCCTAGAGTAGCCCTGCAGAAACGGAGCATACAGGAGTTCTTTGAGGTCTTGGTCACGGTTGTGCTTTCTTTGAACTCTGGTACCCTTTTCAGGACTCCAAGACCCTTCGGGGCGTGCACCCGCTTCCCTACAACATCACCGAGGACCTCCCCGCCCCTCTGGGCCTGCGGAGCAACACCCAGGCCGGGAGGCCCTTCAGAGGCCCTCCGTGTATGCCGAGAGAAGGGCAGCACACAAGCACTTTCCCTTGGGACTGCTATATTTCCTCAGAAATCCAACAGCCTCAGGGACACATTTCTTGCACGTGCACCGTGCCATGGAACTTCTTTCTCCTCTTTGCCCATCCTTGAGCTGCACTGGGGAACTGGCCTGCTTAGAAGTCCTTTAGCGACCTCCTTCCGAAGGGACTCTACTCGAGGAGAAAGTCCGCTTGTTGTTCCTACTGCAAGTAAAGCAAAGCTCTTCGTGTAACACTGCACTCTTCTGGGAGAAGCAAATGCTTAGAGGCCGAACTAGAGCCTGCCGTGGTTGAGGCTGTTCGCCCCACGCGGGACACCCTGCGTCTAGAAGTAAAATCGGGGAAGGGCCCATTGTGTACATTGTGGGAGAAACGCTGCTTGTGTTCCACCTGCCACTACCGCAGAGCTCTCCGTGTAAAACTGCAGTGTTTGGGGAGAGGAAACGCTTAGAGGCATAACTAGAGCCTGCCTTGCTTGAGGCAGTTCGCTACACGCAAAAGACCCTGCGGAAAGAAGTTGATTCAGGGAAGGGCCCATTGTGTACCTTCTCTGTCTTTTGACATGTGACATCATCTAGAGGTAAGTATAACTAACTGCGTGTCTACGTGCGAATGCGGGCCTGATGGCACACGCCGTGCTTCCTGTTTGGAAAGTTCAGTTCACGGGGCCTCGAACGTCCCGGAGGGGCAGAGTTTTCGACGGGCCTGTAGAAACTGGAGGCCTGGCCTTGGGAAGAAGAGGAGTTTTCTCTACGAAACCATGGTGCTTCCAAGGCCTGGTAGGGAGCCCGCGCTGTGGTCCTGTGTAACTAAGTGTAGAGCCAACGTGAGCTCTTTCGCCTCGAGGGAAGTCCCTGAATGGCCCTGCTGAAGCGGACGCCTTACAGCAGTTTCCGTGAGCTCTTCGTGGCAGTTCTGGATGATTTGTATTAGTATTCTCAGCTTTTCTGGTATGCGGGCCTCCCGCTTGTTGTGGTATCCCCCGTTGCGGAGCAGAGGCGACGGACGCACGGGCTCAGCGGCCATGGCTCACCGGCCCAGTCGCTCGGCGGCATGTGGGATCTTCCCGGACCGGGGCACGAACCCGTGTCCCCTGCGTCGGCAGGCGGCGTCTCAAACACTGCGCCACCAGGGAAGGCCTGCGTGCCCGTTTTCAAAGCTCCTTTCATGCTGCCTCGAAGACTCCGAGAACACAGTGTTTCTGACGGGCCTGTAGACACTGTAAGCAGCTCCCTGGGAAGAGAAGGACTTTTCGCTCAAGAAACAGCGTGCTTCCGCAGCCTGGTTAGGAGCTCCTCGTGTCATGCTCTAGAGCTAAAGGGAAACCGGACTTGAGTACTTTTACCTCAAGTAAGGCCTTGACTAGCCCTGCTGAAGCGGAAGCGTGGCACAGGTTCCATGAGGCTCTTAGTCGCAGTTCTGCACCATTTGAACGTTAGTACGCTCTTCCGGACACTTAGGACCCTCGCGTGGGCACCCTGTTCCCTACAAAATCACTGAGGAGCGGCAGGCTCCACTGGCCTGCCCAGAAACATCCAGGCCGGGAAGCCCTTCAGAGTCCCTCTGTGTACGCCGAGTGTAGGGCAACACACGGCACGCGTCCTTGGGACAGCTAGATTTCCTCAGCCATCCAACAGCTGCAGGAAATCTGTGTGCTCACGTCCTACATGCCATGGAAGTCTGCCTCATTGCCCTCATCTGAGCTGTACTTAGGAAAACAATCTGCTTCGCAGTCCCTCTAGGAACTCATACCCGAAGACCCCAGAGCGACACCGAGTAAGTCGGCTTGCATTCCTACTGCAACTGAAGCACCGTTCTTCCTGTCGTGCTGTAGGATTTTAGAAATGGCCAAGGGCCGACAGCTTCCCCAGCACGATCCTTGGACGAGGGAGCTCGCTCCATGCAGGACACCCTGTGAAGAAAAGTTGATTCAGGCAAGTGTGACCAGTGTGCCCCCTAGAGTGTCTTATGACTTGTTAGAAATCGCAAGGATAGAGGCTGCGTGTTCACTGGAAATGGGGGGCCTGATGGCACAAGCCTTGCTTTCCCATGCTGAAATCTCCATTCATGCCGCCTCGAAGCTTCCGCAAAAACAGTGTTTTGGACGGGCCTGTAGACCCGCTATGCAGGCCTCAAGGAAGGAAAGGAATCGTCCTCTAACTAAACAGGGTGCTTCCAGATCCTGGCTAGGATCTCATCCTGTCATGCTCTACGGCGACAGGGGAATTCGATGTGAGTGCCTACCTCAAGGTAAGGCCTAGAGTAGCCCTGCAGAAACGGAGCATACAGGAGTTCTTTGAGGTCTTGGTCACGGTTGTGCTTTCTTTGAACTCTGGTACCCTTTTCAGGACTCCAAGACCCTTCGGGGCGTGCACCCGCTTCCCTACAACATCACCGAGGACCTCCCCGCCCCTCTGGGCCTGCGGAGCAACACCCAGGCCGGGAGGCCCTTCAGAGGCCCTCCGTGTATGCCGAGAGAAGGGCAGCACACAAGCACTTTCCCTTGGGACTGCTATATTTCCTCAGAAATCCAACAGCCTCAGGGACACATTTCTTGCACGTGCACCGTGCCATGGAACTTCTTTCTCCTCTTTGCCCATCCTTGAGCTGCACTGGGGAACTGGCCTGCTTAGAAGTCCTTTAGCGACCTCCTTCCGAAGGGACTCTACTCGAGGAGAAAGTCCGCTTGTTGTTCCTACTGCAAGTAAAGCAAAGCTCTTCGTGTAACACTGCACTCTTCCGGGAGAAGCAAATGCTTAGAGGCCGAACTAGAGCCTGCCGTGGTTGAGGCTGTTCGCCCCACGCGGGACACCCTGCGTCTAGAAGTAAAATCGGGGAAGGGCCCATTGTGTACATTGTGGGAGAAACGCTGCTTGTGTTCCACCTGCCACTACCGCAGAGCTCTCCGTGTAAAACTGCAGTGTTTGGGGAGAGGAAACGCTTAGAGGCATAACTAGAGCCTGCCTTGCTTGAGGCAGTTCGCTACACGCAAAAGACCCTGCGGAAAGAAGTTGATTCAGGGAAGGGCCCATTGTGTACCTTCTCTGTCTTTTGACATGTGACATCATCTAGAGGTAAGTATAACTAACTGCGTGTCTACGTGCGAATGCGGGCCTGATGGCACACGCCGTGCTTCCTGTTTGGAAAGTTCAGTTCACGGGGCCTCGAACGTCCCGGAGGGGCAGAGTTTTCGACGGGCCTGTAGAAACTGGAGGCCTGGCCTTGGGAAGAAGAGGAGTTTTCTCTACGAAACCATGGTGCTTCCAAGGCCTGGTAGGGAGCCCGCGCTGTGATCCTGTGTAACTAAGTGTAGAGCCAACGTGAGCTCTTTCGCCTCGAGGGAAGTCCCTGAATGGCCCTGCTGAAGCGGACGCCTTACAGCAGTTTCCGTGAGCTCTTCGTGGCAGTTCTGGATGATTTGTATTAGTATTCTCAGCTTTTCTGGTATGCGGGCCTCTCGCTTGTTGTGGTATCCCCCGTTGCGGAGCAGAGGCGACGGACGCACGGGCTCAGCGGCCATGGCTCACCGGCCCAGTCGCTCGGCGGCATGTGGGATCTTCCCGGACCGGGGCACGAACCCGTGTCCCCTGCGTCGGCAGGCGGCGTCTCAAACACTGCGCCACCAGGGAAGGCCTGCGTGCCCGTTTTCAAAGCTCCTTTCATGCTGCCTCGAAGACTCCGAGAACACAGTGTTTCTGACGGGCCTGTAGACACTGTAAGCAGCTCCCTGGGAAGAGAAGGACTTTTCGCTCAAGAAACAGCGTGCTTCCGCAGCCTCGTTAGGAGCTCCTCGTGTCATGCTCTAGAGCTAAAGGGAAACCGGACTTGAGTACTTTTACCTCAAGTAAGGCCTTGACTAGCCCTGCTGAAGCGGAAGCGTGGCACAGGTTCCATGAGGCTCTTAGTCGCAGTTCTGCACCATTTGAACGTTAGTACGCTCTTCCGGACACTTAGGACCCTCGCGTGGGCACCCTGTTCCCTACAAAATCACTGAGGAGCGGCAGGCTCCACTGGCCTGCCCAGAAACATCCAGGCCGGGAAGCCCTTCAGAGTCCCTCTGTGTACGCCGAGTGTAGGGCAACACACGGCACGCGTCCTTGGGACAGCTAGATTTCCTCAGCCATCCAACAGCTGCAGGAAATCTGTGTGCTCACGTCCTACATGCCATGGAAGTCTGCCTCATTGCCCTCATCTGAGCTGTACTTAGGAAAACAATCTGCTTCGCAGTCCCTCTAGGAACTCATACCCGAAGACCCCAGAGCGACACCGAGTAAGTCGGCTTGCATTCCTACTGCAACTGAAGCACCGTTCTTCCTGTCGTGCTGTAGGATTTTAGAAATGGCCAAGGGCCGACAGCTTCCCCAGCACGATCCTTGGACGAGGGAGCTCGCTCCATGCAGAACACCCTGTGAAGAAAAGTTGATTCAGGCAAGTGTGACCAGTGTGCCCCCTAGAGTGTCTTATGACTTGTTAGAAATCGCAAGGATAGAGGCTGCGTGTTCACTGGAAATGGGGGGCCTGATGGCACAAGCCTTGCTTTCCCATGCTGAAATCTCCATTCATGCCACCTCGAAGCTTCCGCAAAAACAGTGTTTTGGACGGGCCTGTAGACCCGCTATGCAGGCCTCAAGGAAGGAAAGGAATCGTCCTCTAACTAAACAGGGTGCTTCCAGATCCTGGCTAGGATCTCATCCTGTCATGCTCTACGGCGACAGGGGAATTCGATGTGAGTGCCTAGCTCAAGGTAAGGCCTAGAGTAGCCCTGCAGAAACGGAGCATACAGGAGTTCTTTGAGGTCTTGGTCACGGTTGTGCTTTCTTTGAACTCTGGTACCCTTTTCAGGACTCCAAGACCCTTCGGGGCGTGCACCCGCTTCCCTACAACATCACCGAGGACCTCCCCGCCCCTCTGGGCCTGCGGAGCAACACCCAGGCCGGGAGGCCCTTCAGAGGCCCTCCGTGTATGCCGAGAGAAGGGCAGCACACAAGCACTTTCCCTTGGGACTGCTATATTTCCTCAGAAATCCAACAGCCTCAGGGACACATTTCTTGCACGTGCACCGTGCCATGGAACTTCTTTCTCCTCTTTGCCCATCCTTGAGCTGCACTGGGGAACTGGCCTGCTTAGAAGTCCTTTAGCGACCTCCTTCCGAAGGGACTCTACTCGAGGAGAAAGTCCGCTTGTTGTTCCTACTGCAAGTAAAGCAAAGCTCTTCGTGTAACACTGCACTCTTCCGGGAGAAGCAAATGCTTAGAGGCCGAACTAGAGCCTGCCGTGGTTGAGGCTGTTCGCCCCACGCGGGACACCCTGCGTCTAGAAGTAAAATCGGGGAAGGGCCCATTGTGTACATTGTGGGAGAAACGCTGCTTGTGTTCCACCTGCCACTACCGCAGAGCTCTCCGTGTAAAACTGCAGTGTTTGGGGAGAGGAAACGCTTAGAGGCATAACTAGAGCCTGCCTTGCTTGAGGCAGTTCGCTACACGCAAAAGACCCTGCGGAAAGAAGTTGATTCAGGGAAGGGCCCATTGTGTACCTTCTCTGTCTTTTGACATGTGACATCATCTAGAGGTAAGTATAACTAACTGCGTGTCTACGTGCGAATGCGGGCCTGATGGCACACGCCGTGCTTCCTGTTTGGAAAGTTCAGTTCACGGGGCCTCGAACGTCCCGGAGGGGCAGAGTTTTCGACGGGCCTGTAGAAACTGGAGGCCTGGCCTTGGGAAGAAGAGGAGTTTTCTCTACGAAACCATGGTGCTTCCAAGGCCTGGTAGGGAGCCCGCGCTGTGGTCCTGTGTAACTAAGTGTAGAGCCAACGTGAGCTCTTTCGCCTCGAGGGAAGTCCCTGAATGGCCCTGCTGAAGCGGACGCCTTACAGCAGTTTCCGTGAGCTCTTCGTGGCAGTTCTGGATGATTTGTATTAGTATTCTCAGCTTTTCTGGTATGCGGGCCTCCCGCTTGTTGTGGTATCCCCCGTTGCGGAGCAGAGGCGACGGACGCACGGGCTCAGCGGCCATGGCTCACCGGCCCAGTCGCTCGGCGGCATGTGGGATCTTCCCGGACCGGGGCACGAACCCGTGTCCCCTGCGTCGGCAGGCGGCGTCTCAAACACTGCGCCACCAGGGAAGGCCTGCGTGCCCGTTTTCAAAGCTCCTTTCATGCTGCCTCGAAGACTCCGAGAACACAGTGTTTCTGACGGGCCTGTAGACACTGTAAGCAGCTCCCTGGGAAGAGAAGGACTTTTCGCTCAAGAAACAGCGTGCTTCCGCAGCCTGGTTAGGAGCTCCTCGTGTCATGCTCTAGAGCTAAAGGGAAACCGGACTTGAGTACTTTTACCTCAAGTAAGGCCTTGACTAGCCCTGCTGAAGCGGAAGCGTGGCACAGGTTCCATGAGGCTCTTAGTCGCAGTTCTGCACCATTTGAACGTTAGTACGCTCTTCCGGACACTTAGGACCCTCGCGTGGGCACCCTGTTCCCTACAAAATCACTGAGGAGCGGCAGGCTCCACTGGCCTGCCCAGAAACATCCAGGCCGGGAAGCCCTTCAGAGTCCCTCTGTGTACGCCGAGTGTAGGGCAACACACGGCACGCGTCCTTGGGACAGCTAGATTTCCTCAGCCATCCAACAGCTGCAGGAAATCTGTGTGCTCACGTCCTACATGCCATGGAAGTCTGCCTCATTGCCCTCATCTGAGCTGTACTTAGGAAAACAATCTGCTTCGCAGTCCCTCTAGGAACTCATACCCGAAGACCCCAGAGCGACACCGAGTAAGTCGGCTTGCATTCCTACTGCAACTGAAGCACCGTTCTTCCTGTCGTGCTGTAGGATTTTAGAAATGGCCAAGGGCCGACAGCTTCCCCAGCACGATCCTTGGACGAGGGAGCTCGCTCCATGCAGAACACCCTGTGAAGAAAAGTTGATTCAGGCAAGTGTGACCAGTGTGCCCCCTAGAGTGTCTTATGACTTGTTAGAAATCGCAAGGATAGAGGCTGCGTGTTCACTGGAAATGGGGGGCCTGATGGCACAAGCCTTGCTTTCCCATGCTGAAATCTCCATTCATGCCGCCTCGAAGCTTCCGCAAAAACAGTGTTTTGGACGGGCCTGTAGACCCGCTATGCAGGCCTCAAGGAAGGAAAGGAATCGTCCTCTAACTAAACAGGGTGCTTCCAGATCCTGGCTAGGATCTCATCCTGTCATGCTCTACGGCGACAGGGGAATTCGATGTGAGTGCCTACCTCAAGGTAAGGCCTAGAGTAGCCCTGCAGAAACGGAGCATACAGGAGTTCTTTGAGGTCTTGGTCACGGTTGTGCTTTCTTTGAACTCTGGTACCCTTTTCAGGACTCCAAGACCCTTCGGGGCGTGCACCCGCTTCCCTACAACATCACCGAGGACCTCCCCGCCCCTCTGGGCCTGCGGAGCAACACCCAGGCCGGGAGGCCCTTCAGAGGCCCTCCGTGTATGCCGAGAGAAGGGCAGCACACAAGCACTTTCCCTTGGGACTGCTATATTTCCTCAGAAATCCAACAGCCTCAGGGACACATTTCTTGCACGTGCACCGTGCCATGGAACTTCTTTCTCCTCTTTGCCCATCCTTGAGCTGCACTGGGGAACTGGCCTGCTTAGAAGTCCTTTAGCGACCTCCTTCCGAAGGGACTCTACTCGAGGAGAAAGTCCGCTTGTTGTTCCTACTGCAAGTAAAGCAAAGCTCTTCGTGTAACACTGCACTCTTCCGGGAGAAGCAAATGCTTAGAGGCCGAACTAGAGCCTGCCGTGGTTGAGGCTGTTCGCCCCACGCGGGACACCCTGCGTCTAGAAGTAAAATCGGGGAAGGGCCCATTGTGTACATTGTGGGAGAAACGCTGCTTGTGTTCCACCTGCCACTACCGCAGAGCTCTCCGTGTAAAACTGCAGTGTTTGGGGAGAGGAAACGCTTAGAGGCATAACTAGAGCCTGCCTTGCTTGAGGAAGTTCGCTACACGCAAAAGACCCTGCGGAAAGAAGTTGATTCAGGGAAGGGCCCATTGTGTACCTTCTCTGTCTTTTGACATGTGACATCATCTAGAGGTAAGTATAACTAACTCCGTGTCTACGTGCGAATGCGGGCCTGATGGCACACGCCGTGCTTCCTGTTTGGAAAGTTCAGTTCACGGGGCCTCGAACGTCCCGGAGGGGCAGAGTTTTCGACGGGCCTGTAGAAACTGGAGGCCTGGCCTTGGGAAGAAGAGGAGTTTTCTCTACGAAACCATGGTGCTTCCAAGGCCTGGTAGGGAGCCCGCGCTGTGGTCCTGTGTAACTAAGTGTAGAGCCAACGTGAGCTCTTTCGCCTCGAGGGAAGTCCCTGAATGGCCCTGCTGAAGCGGACGCCTTACAGCAGTTTCCGTGAGCTCTTCGTGGCAGTTCTGGATGATTTGTATTAGTATTCTCAGCTTTTCTGGTATGCGGGCCTCCCGCTTGTTGTGGTATCCCCCGTTGCGGAGCAGAGGCGACGGACGCACGGGCTCAGCGGCCATGGCTCACCGGCCCAGTCGCTCGGCGGCATGTGGGATCTTCCCGGACCGGGGCACGAACCCGTGTCCCCTGCGTCGGCAGGCGGCGTCTCAAACACTGCGCCACCAGGGAAGGCCTGCGTGCCCGTTTTCAAAGCTCCTTTCATGCTGCCTCGAAGACTCCGAGAACACAGTGTTTCTGACGGGCCTGTAGACACTGTAAGCAGCTCCCTGGGAAGAGAAGGACTTTTCGCTCAAGAAACAGCGTGCTTCCGCAGCCTGGTTAGGAGCTCCTCGTGTCATGCTCTAGAGCTAAAGGGAAACCGGACTTGAGTACTTTTACCTCAAGTAAGGCCTTGACTAGCCCTGCTGAAGCGGAAGCGTGGCACAGGTTCCATGAGGCTCTTAGTCGCAGTTCTGCACCATTTGAACGTTAGTACGCTCTTCCGGACACTTAGGACCCTCGCGTGGGCACCCTGTTCCCTACAAAATCACTGAGGAGCGGCAGGCTCCACTGGCCTGCCCAGAAACATCCAGGCCGGGAAGCCCTTCAGAGTCCCTCTGTGTACGCCGAGTGTAGGGCAACACACGGCACGCGTCCTTGGGACAGCTAGATTTCCTCAGCCATCCAACAGCTGCAGGAAATCTGTGTGCTCACGTCCTACATGCCATGGAAGTCTGCCTCATTGCCCTCATCTGAGCTGTACTTAGGAAAACAATCTGCTTCGCAGTCCCTCTAGGAACTCATACCCGAAGACCCCAGAGCGACACCGAGTAAGTCGGCTTGCATTCCTACTGCAACTGAAGCACCGTTCTTCCTGTCGTGCTGTAGGATTTTAGAAATGGCCAAGGGCCGACAGCTTCCCCAGCACGATCCTTGGACGAGGGAGCTCGCTCCATGCAGAACACCCTGTGAAGAAAAGTTGATTCAGGCAAGTGTGACCAGTGTGCCCCCTAGAGTGTCTTATGACTTGTTAGAAATCGCAAGGATAGAGGCTGCGTGTTCACTGGAAATGGGGGGCCTGATGGCACAAGCCTTGCTTTCCCATGCTGAAATCTCCATTCATGCCGCCTCGAAGCTTCCGCAAAAACAGTGTTTTGGACGGGCCTGTAGACCCGCTATGCAGGCCTCAAGGAAGGAAAGGAATCGTCCTCTAACTAAACAGGGTGCTTCCAGATCCTGGCTAGGATCTCATCCTGTCATGCTCTACGGCGACAGGGGAATTCGATGTGAGTGCCTACCTCAAGGTAAGGCCTAGAGTAGCCCTGCAGAAACGGAGCATACAGGAGTTCTTTGAGGTCTTGGTCACGGTTGTGCTTTCTTTGAACTCTGGTACCCTTTTCAGGACTCCAAGACCCTTCGGGGCGTGCACCCGCTTCCCTACAACATCACCGAGGACCTCCCCGCCCCTCTGGGCCTGCGGAGCAACACCCAGGCCGGGAGGCCCTTCAGAGGCCCTCCGTGTATGCCGAGAGAAGGGCAGCACACAAGCACTTTCCCTTGGGACTGCTATATTTCCTCAGAAATCCAACAGCCTCAGGGACACATTTCTTGCACGTGCACCGTGCCATGGAACTTCTTTCTCCTCTTTGCCCATCCTTGAGCTGCACTGGGGAACTGGCCTGCTTAGAAGTCCTTTAGCGACCTCCTTCCGAAGGGACTCTACTCGAGGAGAAAGTCCGCTTGTTGTTCCTACTGCAAGTAAAGCAAAGCTCTTCGTGTAACACTGCACTCTTCCGGGAGAAGCAAATGCTTAGAGGCCGAACTAGAGCCTGCCGTGGTTGAGGCTGTTCGCCCCACGCGGGACACCCTGCGTCTAGAAGTAAAATCGGGGAAGGGCCCATTGTGTACATTGTGGGAGAAACGCTGCTTGTGTTCCACCTGCCACTACCGCAGAGCTCTCCGTGTAAAACTGCAGTGTTTGGGGAGAGGAAACGCTTAGAGGCATAACTAGAGCCTGCCTTGCTTGAGGCAGTTCGCTACACGCAAAAGACCCTGCGGAAAGAAGTTGATTCAGGGAAGGGCCCATTGTGTACCTTCTCTGTCTTTTGACATGTGACATCATCTAGAGGTAAGTATAACTAACTGCGTGTCTACGTGCGAATGCGGGCCTGATGGCACACGCCGTGCTTCCTGTTTGGAAAGTTCAGTTCACGGGGCCTCGAACGTCCCGGAGGGGCAAAGTTTTCGACGGGCCTGTAGAAACTGGAGGCCTGGCCTTGGGAAGAAGAGGAGTTTTCTCTACGAAACCATGGTGCTTCCAAGGCCTGGTAGGGAGCCCGCGCTGTGGTCCTGTGTAACTAAGTGTAGAGCCAACGTGAGCTCTTTCGCCTCGAGGGAAGTCCCTGAATGGCCCTGCTGAAGCGGACGCCTTACAGCAGTTTCCGTGAGCTCTTCGTGGCAGTTCTGGATGATTTGTATTAGTATTCTCAGCTTTTCTGGTATGCGGGCCTCCCGCTTGTTGTGGTATCCCCCGTTGCGGAGCAGAGGCGACGGACGCACGGGCTCAGCGGCCATGGCTCACCGGCCCAGTCGCTCGGCGGCATGTGGGATCTTCCCGGACCGGGGCACGAACCCGTGTCCCCTGCGTCGGCAGGCGGCGTCTCAAACACTGCGCCACCAGGGAAGGCCTGCGTGCCCGTTTTCAAAGCTCCTTTCATGCTGCCTCGAAGACTCCGAGAACACAGTGTTTCTGACGGGCCTGTAGACACTGTAAGCAGCTCCCTGGGAAGAGAAGGACTTTTCGCTCAAGAAACAGCGTGCTTCCGCAGCCTGGTTAGGAGCTCCTCGTGTCATGCTCTAGAGCTAAAGGGAAACCGGACTTGAGTACTTTTACCTCAAGTAAGGCCTTGACTAGCCCTGCTGAAGCGGAAGCGTGGCACAGGTTCCATGAGGCTCTTAGTCGCAGTTCTGCACCATTTGAACGTTAGTACGCTCTTCCGGACACTTAGGACCCTCGCGTGGGCACCCTGTTCCCTACAAAATCACTGAGGAGCGGCAGGCTCCACTGGCCTGCCCAGAAACATCCAGGCCGGGAAGCCCTTCAGAGTCCCTCTGTGTACGCCGAGTGTAGGGCAACACACGGCACGCGTCCTTGGGACAGCTAGATTTCCTCAGCCATCCAACAGCTGCAGGAAATCTGTGTGCTCACGTCCTACATGCCATGGAAGTCTGCCTCATTGCCCTCATCTGAGCTGTACTTAGGAAAACAATCTGCTTCGCAGTCCCTCTAGGAACTCATACCCGAAGACCCCAGAGCGACACCGAGTAAGTCGGCTTGCATTCCTACTGCAACTGAAGCACCGTTCTTCCTGTCGTGCTGTAGGATTTTAGAAATGGCCAAGGGCCGACAGCTTCCCCAGCACGATCCTTGGACGAGGGAGCTCGCTCCATGCAGAACACCCTGTGAAGAAAAGTTGATTCAGGCAAGTGTGACCAGTGTGCCCCCTAGAGTGTCTTATGACTTGTTAGAAATCGCAAGGATAGAGGCTGCGTGTTCACTGGAAATGGGGGGCCTGATGGCACAAGCCTTGCTTTCCCATGCTGAAATCTCCATTCATGCCGCCTCGAAGCTTCCGCAAAAACAGTGTTTTGGACGGGCCTGTAGACCCGCTATGCAGGCCTCAAGGAAGGAAAGGAATCGTCCTCTAACTAAACAGGGTGCTTCCAGATCCTGGCTAGGATCTCATCCTGTCATGCTCTACGGCGACAGGGGAATTCGATGTGAGTGCCTACCTCAAGGTAAGGCCTAGAGTAGCCCTGCAGAAACGGAGCATACAGGAGTTCTTTGAGGTCTTGGTCACGGTTGTGCTTTCTTTGAACTCTGGTACCCTTTTCAGGACTCCAAGACCCTTCGGGGCGTGCACCCGCTTCCCTACAACATCACCGAGGACCTCCCCGCCCCTCTGGGCCTGCGGAGCAACACCCAGGCCGGGAGGCCCTTCAGAGGCCCTCCGTGTATGCCGAGAGAAGGGCAGCACACAAGCACTTTCCCTTGGGACTGCTATATTTCCTCAGAAATCCAACAGCCTCAGGGACACATTTCTTGCACGTGCACCGTGCCATGGAACTTCTTTCTCCTCTTTGCCCATCCTTGAGCTGCACTGGGGAACTGGCCTGCTTAGAAGTCCTTTAGCGACCTCCTTCCGAAGGGACTCTACTCGAGGAGAAAGTCCGCTTGTTGTTCCTACTGCAAGTAAAGCAAAGCTCTTCGTGTAACACTGCACTCTTCCGGGAGAAGCAAATGCTTAGAGGCCGAACTAGAGCCTGCCGTGGTTGAGGCTGTTCGCCCCACGCGGGACACCCTGCGTCTAGAAGTAAAATCGGGGAAGGGCCCATTGTGTACATTGTGGGAGAAACGCTGCTTGTGTTCCACCTGCCACTACCGCAGAGCTCTCCGTGTAAAACTGCAGTGTTTGGGGAGAGGAAACGCTTAGAGGCATAACTAGAGCCTGCCTTGCTTGAGGCAGTTCGCTACACGCAAAAGACCCTGCGGAAAGAAGTTGATTCAGGGAAGGGCCCATTGTGTACCTTCTCTGTCTTTTGACATGTGACATCATCTAGAGGTAAGTATAACTAACTGCGTGTCTACGTGCGAATGCGGGCCTGATGGCACACGCCGTGCTTCCTGTTTGGAAAGTTCAGTTCACGGGGCCTCGAACGTCCCGGAGGGGCAGAGTTTTCGACGGGCCTGTAGAAACTGGAGGCCTGGCCTTGGGAAGAAGAGGAGTTTTCTCTACGAAACCATGGTGCTTCCAAGGCCTGGTAGGGAGCCCGCGCTGTGATCCTGTGTAACTAAGTGTAGAGCCAACGTGAGCTCTTTCGCCTCGAGGGAAGTCCCTGAATGGCCCTGCTGAAGCGGACGCCTTACAGCAGTTTCCGTGAGCTCTTCGTGGCAGTTCTGGATGATTTGTATTAGTATTCTCAGCTTTTCTGGTATGCGGGCCTCCCGCTTGTTGTGGTATACCCCGTTGCGGAGCAGAGGCGACGGACGCACGGGCTCAGCGGCCATGGCTCACCGGCCCAGTCGCTCGGCGGCATGTGGGATCTTCCCGGACCGGGGCACGAACCCGTGTCCCCTGCGTCGGCAGGCGGCGTCTCAAACACTGCGCCACCAGGGAAGGCCTGCGTGCCCGTTTTCAAAGCTCCTTTCATGCTGCCTCGAAGACTCCGAGAACACAGTGTTTCTGACGGGCCTGTAGACACTGTAAGCAGCTCCCTGGGAAGAGAAGGACTTTTCGCTCAAGAAACAGCGTGCTTCCGCAGCCTGGTTAGGAGCTCCTCGTGTCATGCTCTAGAGCTAAAGGGAAACCGGACTTGAGTACTTTTACCTCAAGTAAGGCCTTGACTAGCCCTGCTGAAGCGGAAGCGTGGCACAGGTTCCATGAGGCTCTTAGTCGCAGTTCTGCACCATTTGAACGTTAGTACGCTCTTCCGGACACTTAGGACCCTCGCGTGGGCACCCTGTTCCCTACAAAATCACTGAGGAGCGGCAGGCTCCACTGGCCTGCCCAGAAACATCCAGGCCGGGAAGCCCTTCAGAGTCCCTCTGTGTACGCCGAGTGTAGGGCAACACACGGCACGCGTCCTTGGGACAGCTAGATTTCCTCAGCCATCCAACAGCTGCAGGAAATCTGTGTGCTCACGTCCTACATGCCATGGAAGTCTGCCTCATTGCCCTCATCTGAGCTGTACTTAGGAAAACAATCTGCTTCGCAGTCCCTCTAGGAACTCATACCCGAAGACCCCAGAGCGACACCGAGTAAGTCGGCTTGCATTCCTACTGCAACTGAAGCACCGTTCTTCCTGTCGTGCTGTAGGATTTTAGAAATGGCCAAGGGCCGACAGCTTCCCCAGCACGATCCTTGGACGAGGGAGCTCGCTCCATGCAGAACACCCTGTGAAGAAAAGTTGATTCAGGCAAGTGTGACCAGTGTGCCCCCTAGAGTGTCTTATGACTTGTTAGAAATCGCAAGGATAGAGGCTGCGTGTTCACTGGAAATGGGGGGCCTGATGGCACAAGCCTTGCTTTCCCATGCTGAAATCTCCATTCATGCCGCCTCGAAGCTTCCGCAAAAACAGTGTTTTGGACGGGCCTGTAGACCCGCTATGCAGGCCTCAAGGAAGGAAAGGAATCGTCCTCTAACTAAACAGGGTGCTTCCAGATCCTGGCTAGGATCTCATCCTGTCATGCTCTACGGCGACAGGGGAATTCGATGTGAGTGCCTACCTCAAGGTAAGGCCTAGAGTAGCCCTGCAGAAACGGAGCATACAGGAGTTCTTTGAGGTCTTGGTCACGGTTGTGCTTTCTTTGAACTCTGGTACCCTTTTCAGGACTCCAAGACCCTTCGGGGCGTGCACCCGCTTCCCTACAACATCACCGAGGACCTCCCCGCCCCTCTGGGCCTGCGGAGCAACACCCAGGCCGGGAGGCCCTTCAGAGGCCCTCCGTGTATGCCGAGAGAAGGGCAGCACACAAGCACTTTCCCTTGGGACTGCTATATTTCCTCAGAAATCCAACAGCCTCAGGGACACATTTCTTGCACGTGCACCGTGCCATGGAACTTCTTTCTCCTCTTTGCCCATCCTTGAGCTGCACTGGGGAACTGGCCTGCTTAGAAGTCCTTTAGCGACCTCCTTCCGAAGGGACTCTACTCGAGGAGAAAGTCCGCTTGTTGTTCCTACTGCAAGTAAAGCAAAGCTCTTCGTGTAACACTGCACTCTTCCGGGAGAAGCAAATGCTTAGAGGCCGAACTAGAGCCTGCCGTGGTTGAGGCTGTTCGCCCCACGCGGGACACCCTGCGTCTAGAAGTAAAATCGGGGAAGGGCCCATTGTGTACATTGTGGGAGAAACGCTGCTTGTGTTCCACCTGCCACTACCGCAGAGCTCTCCGTGTAAAACTGCAGTGTTTGGGGAGAGGAAACGCTTAGAGGCATAACTAGAGCCTGCCTTGCTTGAGGCAGTTCGCTACACGCAAAAGACCCTGCGGAAAGAAGTTGATTCAGGGAAGGGCCCATTGTGTACCTTCTCTGTCTTTTGACATGTGACATCATCTAGAGGTAAGTATAACTAACTGCGTGTCTACGTGCAAATGCGGGCCTGATGGCACACGCCGTGCTTCCTGTTTGGAAAGTTCAGTTCACGGGGCCTCGAACGTCCCGGAGGGGCAGAGTTTTCGACGGGCCTGTAGAAACTGGAGGCCTGGCCTTGGGAAGAAGAGGAGTTTTCTCTACGAAACCATGGTGCTTCCAAGGCCTGGTAGGGAGCCCGCGCTGTGATCCTGTGTAACTAAGTGTAGAGCCAACGTGAGCTCTTTCGCCTCGAGGGAAGTCCCTGAATGGCCCTGCTGAAGCGGACGCCTTACAGCAGTTTCCGTGAGCTCTTCGTGGCAGTTCTGGATGATTTGTATTAGTATTCTCAGCTTTTCTGGTATGCGGGCCTCTCGCTTGTTGTGGTATCCCCCGTTGCGGAGCAGAGGCGACGGACGCACGGGCTCAGCGGCCATGGCTCACCGGCCCAGTCGCTCGGCGGCATGTGGGATCTTCCCGGACCGGGGCACGAACCCGTGTCCCCTGCGTCGGCAGGCGGCGTCTCAAACACTGCGCCACCAGGGAAGGCCTGCGTGCCCGTTTTCAAAGCTCCTTTCATGCTGCCTCGAAGACTCCGAGAACACAGTGTTTCTGACGGGCCTGTAGACACTGTAAGCAGCTCCCTGGGAAGAGAAGGACTTTTCGCTCAAGAAACAGCGTGCTTCCGCAGCCTGGTTAGGAGCTCCTCGTGTCATGCTCTAGAGCTAAAGGGAAACCGGACTTGAGTACTTTTACCTCAAGTAAGGCCTTGACTAGCCCTGCTGAAGCGGAAGCGTGGCACAGGTTCCATGAGGCTCTTAGTCGCAGTTCTGCACCATTTGAACGTTAGTACGCTCTTCCGGACACTTAGGACCCTCGCGTGGGCACCCTGTTCCCTACAAAATCACTGAGGAGCGGCAGGCTCCACTGGCCTGCCCAGAAACATCCAGGCCGGGAAGCCCTTCAGAGTCCCTCTGTGTACGCCGAGTGTAGGGCAACACATGGCACGCGTCCTTGGGACAGCTAGATTTCCTCAGCCATCCAACAGCTGCAGGAAATCTGTGTGCTCACGTCCTACATGCCATGGAAGTCTGCCTCATTGCCCTCATCTGAGCTGTACTTAGGAAAACAATCTGCTTCGCAGTCCCTCTAGGAACTCATACCCGAAGACCCCAGAGCGACACCGAGTAAGTCGGCTTGCATTCCTACTGCAACTGAAGCACCGTTCTTCCTGTCGTGCTGTAGGATTTTAGAAATGGCCAAGGGCCGACAGCTTCCCCAGCACGATCCTTGGACGAGGGAGCTCGCTCCATGCAGGACACCCTGTGAAGAAAAGTTGATTCAGGCAAGTGTGACCAGTGTGCCCCCTAGAGTGTCTTATGACTTGTTAGAAATCGCAAGGATAGAGGCTGCGTGTTCACTGGAAATGGGGGGCCTGATGGCACAAGCCTTGCTTTCCCATGCTGAAATCTCCATTCATGCCGCCTCGAAGCTTCCGCAAAAACAGTGTTTTGGACGGGCCTGTAGACCCGCTATGCAGGCCTCAAGGAAGGAAAGGAATCGTCCTCTAACTAAACAGGGTGCTTCCAGATCCTGGCTAGGATCTCATCCTGTCATGCTCTACGGCGACAGGGGAATTCGATGTGAGTGCCTACCTCAAGGTAAGGCCTAGAGTAGCCCTGCAGAAACGGAGCATACAGGAGTTCTTTGAGGTCTTGGTCACGGTTGTGCTTTCTTTGAACTCTGGTACCCTTTTCAGGACTCCAAGACCCTTCGGGGCGTGCACCTGCTTCCCTACAACATCACCGAGGACCTCCCCGCCCCTCTGGGCCTGCGGAGCAACACCCAGGCCGGGAGGCCCTTCAGAGGCCCTCCGTGTATGCCGAGAGAAGGGCAGCACACAAGCACTTTCCCTTGGGACTGCTATATTTCCTCAGAAATCCAACAGCCTCAGGGACACATTTCTTGCACGTGCACCGTGCCATGGAACTTCTTTCTCCTCTTTGCCCATCCTTGAGCTGCACTGGGGAACTGGCCTGCTTAGAAGTCCTTTAGCGACCTCCTTCCGAAGGGACTCTACTCGAGGAGAAAGTCCGCTTGTTGTTCCTACTGCAAGTAAAGCAAAGCTCTTCGTGTAACACTGCACTCTTCCGGGAGAAGCAAATGCTTAGAGGCCGAACTAGAGCCTGCCGTGGTTGAGGCTGTTCGCCCCACGCGGGACACCCTGCGTCTAGAAGTAAAATCGGGGAAGGGCCCATTGTGTACATTGTGGGAGAAACGCTGCTTGTGTTCCACCTGCCACTACCGCAGAGCTCTCCGTGTAAAACTGCAGTGTTTGGGGAGAGGAAACGCTTAGAGGCATAACTAGAGCCTGCCTTGCTTGAGGCAGTTCGCTACACGCAAAAGACCCTGCGGAAAGAAGTTGATTCAGGGAAGGGCCCATTGTGTACCTTCTCTGTCTTTTGACATGTGACATCATCTAGAGGTAAGTATAACTAACTGCGTGTCTACGTGCAAATGCGGGCCTGATGGCACACGCCGTGCTTCCTGTTTGGAAAGTTCAGTTCACGGGGCCTCGAACGTCCCGGAGGGGCAGAGTTTTCGACGGGCCTGTAGAAACTGGAGGCCTGGCCTTGGGAAGAAGAGGAGTTTTCTCTACGAAACCATGGTGCTTCCAAGGCCTGGTAGGGAGCCCGCGCTGTGATCCTGTGTAACTAAGTGTAGAGCCAACGTGAGCTCTTTCGCCTCGAGGGAAGTCCCTGAATGGCCCTGCTGAAGCGGACGCCTTACAGCAGTTTCCGTGAGCTCTTCGTGGCAGTTCTGGATGATTTGTATTAGTATTCTCAGCTTTTCTGGTATGCGGGCCTCTCGCTTGTTGTGGTATCCCCCGTTGCGGAGCAGAGGCGACGGACGCACGGGCTCAGCGGCCATGGCTCACCGGCCCAGTCGCTCGGCGGCATGTGGGATCTTCCCGGACCGGGGCACGAACCCGTGTCCCCTGCGTCGGCAGGCGGCGTCTCAAACACTGCGCCACCAGGGAAGGCCTGCGTGCCCGTTTTCAAAGCTCCTTTCATGCTGCCTCGAAGACTCCGAGAACACAGTGTTTCTGACGGGCCTGTAGACACTGTAAGCAGCTCCCTGGGAAGAGAAGGACTTTTCGCTCAAGAAACAGCGTGCTTCCGCAGCCTGGTTAGGAGCTCCTCGTGTCATGCTCTAGAGCTAAAGGGAAACCGGACTTGAGTACTTTTACCTCAAGTAAGGCCTTGACTAGCCCTGCTGAAGCGGAAGCGTGGCACAGGTTCCATGAGGCTCTTAGTCGCAGTTCTGCACCATTTGAACGTTAGTACGCTCTTCCGGACACTTAGGACCCTCGCGTGGGCACCCTGTTCCCTACAAAATCACTGAGGAGCGGCAGGCTCCACTGGCCTGCCCAGAAACATCCAGGCCGGGAAGCCCTTCAGAGTCCCTCTGTGTACGCCGAGTGTAGGGCAACACATGGCACGCGTCCTTGGGACAGCTAGATTTCCTCAGCCATCCAACAGCTGCAGGAAATCTGTGTGCTCACGTCCTACATGCCATGGAAGTCTGCCTCATTGCCCTCATCTGAGCTGTACTTAGGAAAACAATCTGCTTCGCAGTCCCTCTAGGAACTCATACCCGAAGACCCCAGAGCGACACCGAGTAAGTCGGCTTGCATTCCTACTGCAACTGAAGCACCGTTCTTCCTGTCGTGCTGTAGGATTTTAGAAATGGCCAAGGGCCGACAGCTTCCCCAGCACGATCCTTGGACGAGGGAGCTCGCTCCATGCAGGACACCCTGTGAAGAAAAGTTGATTCAGGCAAGTGTGACCAGTGTGCCCCCTAGAGTGTCTTATGACTTGTTAGAAATCGCAAGGATAGAGGCTGCGTGTTCACTGGAAATGGGGGGCCTGATGGCACAAGCCTTGCTTTCCCATGCTGAAATCTCCATTCATGCCGCCTCGAAGCTTCCGCAAAAACAGTGTTTTGGACGGGCCTGTAGACCCGCTATGCAGGCCTCAAGGAAGGAAAGGAATCGTCCTCTAACTAAACAGGGTGCTTCCAGATCCTGGCTAGGATCTCATCCTGTCATGCTCTACGGCGACAGGGGAATTCGATGTGAGTGCCTACCTCAAGGTAAGGCCTAGAGTAGCCCTGCAGAAACGGAGCATACAGGAGTTCTTTGAGGTCTTGGTCACGGTTGTGCTTTCTTTGAACTCTGGTACCCTTTTCAGGACTCCAAGACCCTTCGGGGCGTGCACCCGCTTCCCTACAACATCACCGAGGACCTCCCCGCCCCTCTGGGCCTGCGGAGCAACACCCAGGCCGGGAGGCCCTTCAGAGGCCCTCCGTGTATGCCGAGAGAAGGGCAGCACACAAGCACTTTCCCTTGGGACTGCTATATTTCCTCAGAAATCCAACAGCCTCAGGGACACATTTCTTGCACGTGCACCGTGCCATGGAACTTCTTTCTCCTCTTTGCCCATCCTTGAGCTGCACTGGGGAACTGGCCTGCTTAGAAGTCCTTTAGCGACCTCCTTCCGAAGGGACTCTACTCGAGGAGAAAGTCCGCTTGTTGTTCCTACTGCAAGTAAAGCAAAGCTCTTCGTGTAACACTGCACTCTTCCGGGAGAAGCAAATGCTTAGAGGCCGAACTAGAGCCTGCCGTGGTTGAGGCTGTTCGCCCCACGCGGGACACCCTGCGTCTAGAAGTAAAATCGGGGAAGGGCCCATTGTGTACATTGTGGGAGAAACGCTGCTTGTGTTCCACCTGCCACTACCGCAGAGCTCTCCGTGTAAAACTGCAGTGTTTGGGGAGAGGAAACGCTTAGAGGCATAACTAGAGCCTGCCTTGCTTGAGGCAGTTCGCTACACGCAAAAGACCCTGCGGAAAGAAGTTGATTCAGGGAAGGGCCCATTGTGTACCTTCTCTGTCTTTTGACATGTGACATCATCTAGAGGTAAGTATAACTAACTGCGTGTCTACGTGCAAATGCGGGCCTGATGGCACACGCCGTGCTTCCTGTTTGGAAAGTTCAGTTCACGGGGCCTCGAACGTCCCGGAGGGGCAGAGTTTTCGACGGGCCTGTAGAAACTGGAGGCCTGGCCTTGGGAAGAAGAGGAGTTTTCTCTACGAAACCATGGTGCTTCCAAGGCCTGGTAGGGAGCCCGCGCTGTGATCCTGTGTAACTAAGTGTAGAGCCAACGTGAGCTCTTTCGCCTCGAGGGAAGTCCCTGAATGGCCCTGCTGAAGCGGACGCCTTACAGCAGTTTCCGTGAGCTCTTCGTGGCAGTTCTGGATGATTTGTATTAGTATTCTCAGCTTTTCTGGTATGCGGGCCTCTCGCTTGTTGTGGTATCCCCCGTTGCGGAGCAGAGGCGACGGACGCACGGGCTCAGCGGCCATGGCTCACCGGCCCAGTCGCTCGGCGGCATGTGGGATCTTCCCGGACCGGGGCACGAACCCGTGTCCCCTGCGTCGGCAGGCGGCGTCTCAAACACTGCGCCACCAGGGAAGGCCTGCGTGCCCGTTTTCAAAGCTCCTTTCATGCTGCCTCGAAGACTCCGAGAACACAGTGTTTCTGACGGGCCTGTAGACACTGTAAGCAGCTCCCTGGGAAGAGAAGGACTTTTCGCTCAAGAAACAGCGTGCTTCCGCAGCCTGGTTAGGAGCTCCTCGTGTCATGCTCTAGAGCTAAAGGGAAACCGGACTTGAGTACTTTTACCTCAAGTAAGGCCTTGACTAGCCCTGCTGAAGCGGAAGCGTGGCACAGGTTCCATGAGGCTCTTAGTCGCAGTTCTGCACCATTTGAACGTTAGTACGCTCTTCCGGACACTTAGGACCCTCGCGTGGGCACCCTGTTCCCTACAAAATCACTGAGGAGCGGCAGGCTCCACTGGCCTGCCCAGAAACATCCAGGCCGGGAAGCCCTTCAGAGTCCCTCTGTGTACGCCGAGTGTAGGGCAACACATGGCACGCGTCCTTGGGACAGCTAGATTTCCTCAGCCATCCAACAGCTGCAGGAAATCTGTGTGCTCACGTCCTACATGCCATGGAAGTCTGCCTCATTGCCCTCATCTGAGCTGTACTTAGGAAAACAATCTGCTTCGCAGTCCCTCTAGGAACTCATACCCGAAGACCCCAGAGCGACACCGAGTAAGTCGGCTTGCATTCCTACTGCAACTGAAGCACCGTTCTTCCTGTCGTGCTGTAGGATTTTAGAAATGGCCAAGGGCCGACAGCTTCCCCAGCACGATCCTTGGACGAGGGAGCTCGCTCCATGCAGGACACCCTGTGAAGAAAAGTTGATTCAGGCAAGTGTGACCAGTGTGCCCCCTAGAGTGTCTTATGACTTGTTAGAAATCGCAAGGATAGAGGCTGCGTGTTCACTGGAAATGGGGGGCCTGATGGCACAAGCCTTGCTTTCCCATGCTGAAATCTCCATTCATGCCGCCTCGAAGCTTCCGCAAAAACAGTGTTTTGGACGGGCCTGTAGACCCGCTATGCAGGCCTCAAGGAAGGAAAGGAATCGTCCTCTAACTAAACAGGGTGCTTCCAGATCCTGGCTAGGATCTCATCCTGTCATGCTCTACGGCGACAGGGGAATTCGATGTGAGTGCCTACCTCAAGGTAAGGCCTAGAGTAGCCCTGCAGAAACGGAGCATACAGGAGTTCTTTGAGGTCTTGGTCACGGTTGTGCTTTCTTTGAACTCTGGTACCCTTTTCAGGACTCCAAGACCCTTCGGGGCGTGCACCCGCTTCCCTACAACATCACCGAGGACCTCCCCGCCCCTCTGGGCCTGCGGAGCAACACCCAGGCCGGGAGGCCCTTCAGAGGCCCTCCGTGTATGCCGAGAGAAGGGCAGCACACAAGCACTTTCCCTTGGGACTGCTATATTTCCTCAGAAATCCAACAGCCTCAGGGACACATTTCTTGCACGTGCACCGTGCCATGGAACTTCTTTCTCCTCTTTGCCCATCCTTGAGCTGCACTGGGGAACTGGCCTGCTTAGAAGTCCTTTAGCGACCTCCTTCCGAAGGGACTCTACTCGAGGAGAAAGTCCGCTTGTTGTTCCTACTGCAAGTAAAGCAAAGCTCTTCGTGTAACACTGCACTCTTCCGGGAGAAGCAAATGCTTAGAGGCCGAACTAGAGCCTGCCGTGGTTGAGGCTGTTCGCCCCACGCGGGACACCCTGCGTCTAGAAGTAAAATCGGGGAAGGGCCCATTGTGTACATTGTGGGAGAAACGCTGCTTGTGTTCCACCTGCCACTACCGCAGAGCTCTCCGTGTAAAACTGCAGTGTTTGGGGAGAGGAAACGCTTAGAGGCATAACTAGAGCCTGCCTTGCTTGAGGCAGTTCGCTACACGCAAAAGACCCTGCGGAAAGAAGTTGATTCAGGGAAGGGCCCATTGTGTACCTTCTCTGTCTTTTGACATGTGACATCATCTAGAGGTAAGTATAACTAACTGCGTGTCTACGTGCAAATGCGGGCCTGATGGCACACGCCGTGCTTCCTGTTTGGAAAGTTCAGTTCACGGGGCCTCGAACGTCCCGGAGGGGCAGAGTTTTCGACGGGCCTGTAGAAACTGGAGGCCTGGCCTTGGGAAGAAGAGGAGTTTTCTCTACGAAACCATGGTGCTTCCAAGGCCTGGTAGGGAGCCCGCGCTGTGATCCTGTGTAACTAAGTGTAGAGCCAACGTGAGCTCTTTCGCCTCGAGGGAAGTCCCTGAATGGCCCTGCTGAAGCGGACGCCTTACAGCAGTTTCCGTGAGCTCTTCGTGGCAGTTCTGGATGATTTGTATTAGTATTCTCAGCTTTTCTGGTATGCGGGCCTCTCGCTTGTTGTGGTATCCCCCGTTGCGGAGCAGAGGCGACGGACGCACGGGCTCAGCGGCCATGGCTCACCGGCCCAGTCGCTCGGCGGCATGTGGGATCTTCCCGGACCGGGGCACGAACCCGTGTCCCCTGCGTCGGCAGGCGGCGTCTCAAACACTGCGCCACCAGGGAAGGCCTGCGTGCCCGTTTTCAAAGCTCCTTTCATGCTGCCTCGAAGACTCCGAGAACACAGTGTTTCTGACGGGCCTGTAGACACTGTAAGCAGCTCCCTGGGAAGAGAAGGACTTTTCGCTCAAGAAACAGCGTGCTTCCGCAGCCTGGTTAGGAGCTCCTCGTGTCATGCTCTAGAGCTAAAGGGAAACCGGACTTGAGTACTTTTACCTCAAGTAAGGCCTTGACTAGCCCTGCTGAAGCGGAAGCGTGGCACAGGTTCCATGAGGCTCTTAGTCGCAGTTCTGCACCATTTGAACGTTAGTACGCTCTTCCGGACACTTAGGACCCTCGCGTGGGCACCCTGTTCCCTACAAAATCACTGAGGAGCGGCAGGCTCCACTGGCCTGCCCAGAAACATCCAGGCCGGGAAGCCCTTCAGAGTCCCTCTGTGTACGCCGAGTGTAGGGCAACACACGGCACGCGTCCTTGGGACAGCTAGATTTCCTCAGCCATCCAACAGCTGCAGGAAATCTGTGTGCTCACGTCCTACATGCCATGGAAGTCTGCCTCATTGCCCTCATCTGAGCTGTACTTAGGAAAACAATCTGCTTCGCAGTCCCTCTAGGAACTCATACCCGAAGACCCCAGAGCGACACCGAGTAAGTCGGCTTGCATTCCTACTGCAACTGAAGCACCGTTCTTCCTGTCGTGCTGTAGGATTTTAGAAATGGCCAAGGGCCGACAGCTTCCCCAGCACGATCCTTGGACGAGGGAGCTCGCTCCATGCAGGACACCCTGTGAAGAAAAGTTGATTCAGGCAAGTGTGACCAGTGTGCCCCCTAGAGTGTCTTATGACTTGTTAGAAATCGCAAGGATAGAGGCTGCGTGTTCACTGGAAATGGGGGGCCTGATGGCACAAGCCTTGCTTTCCCATGCTGAAATCTCCATTCATGCCGCCTCGAAGCTTCCGCAAAAACAGTGTTTTGGACGGGCCTGTAGACCCGCTATGCAGGCCTCAAGGAAGGAAAGGAATCGTCCTCTAACTAAACAGGGTGCTTCCAGATCCTGGCTAGGATCTCATCCTGTCATGCTCTACGGCGACAGGGGAATTCGATGTGAGTACCTACCTCAAGGTAAGGCCTAGAGTAGCCCTGCAGAAACGGAGCATACAGGAGTTCTTTGAGGTCTTGGTCACGGTTGTGCTTTCTTTGAACTCTGGTACCCTTTTCAGGACTCCAAGACCCTTCGGGGCGTGCACCCGCTTCCCTACAACATCACCGAGGACCTCCCCGCCCCTCTGGGCCTGCGGAGCAACACCCAGGCCGGGAGGCCCTTCAGAGGCCCTCCGTGTATGCCGAGAGAAGGGCAGCACACAAGCACTTTCCCTTGGGACTGCTATATTTCCTCAGAAATCCAACAGCCTCAGGGACACATTTCTTGCACGTGCACCGTGCCATGGAACTTCTTCCTCCTCTTTGCCCATCCTTGAGCTGCACTGGGGAACTGGCCTGCTTAGAAGTCCTTTAGCGACCTCCTTCCGAAGGGACTCTACTCGAGGAGAAAGTCCGCTTGTTGTTCCTACTGCAAGTAAAGCAAAGCTCTTCGTGTAACACTGCACTCTTCCGGGAGAAGCAAATGCTTAGAGGCCGAACTAGAGCCTGCCGTGGTTGAGGCTGTTCGCCCCACGCGGGACACCCTGCGTCTAGAAGTAAAATCGGGGAAGGGCCCATTGTGTACATTGTGGGAGAAACGCTGCTTGTGTTCCACCTGCCACTACCGCAGAGCTCTCCGTGTAAAACTGCAGTGTTTGGGGAGAGGAAACGCTTAGAGGCATAACTAGAGCCTGCCTTGCTTGAGGCAGTTCGCTACACGCAAAAGACCCTGCGGAAAGAAGTTGATTCAGGGAAGGGCCCATTGTGTACCTTCTCTGTCTTTTGACATGTGACATCATCTAGAGGTAAGTATAACTAACTGCGTGTCTACGTGCAAATGCGGGCCTGATGGCACACGCCGTGCTTCCTGTTTGGAAAGTTCAGTTCACGGGGCCTCGAACGTCCCGGAGGGGCAGAGTTTTCGACGGGCCTGTAGAAACTGGAGGCCTGGCCTTGGGAAGAAGAGGAGTTTTCTCTACGAAACCATGGTGCTTCCAAGGCCTGGTAGGGAGCCCGCGCTGTGGTCCTGTGTAACTAAGTGTAGAGCCAACGTGAGCTCTTTCGCCTCGAGGGAAGTCCCTGAATGGCCCTGCTGAAGCGGACGCCTTACAGCAGTTTCCGTGAGCTCTTCGTGGCAGTTCTGGATGATTTGTATTAGTATTCTCAGCTTTTCTGGTATGCGGGCCTCTCGCTTGTTGTGGTATCCCCCGTTGCGGAGCAGAGGCGACGGACGCACGGGCTCAGCGGCCATGGCTCACCGGCCCAGTCGCTCGGCGGCATGTGGGATCTTCCCGGACCGGGGCACGAACCCGTGTCCCCTGCGTCGGCAGGCGGCGTCTCAAACACTGCGCCACCAGGGAAGGCCTGCGTGCCCGTTTTCAAAGCTCCTTTCATGCTGCCTCGAAGACTCCGAGAACACAGTGTTTCTGACGGGCCTGTAGACACTGTAAGCAGCTCCCTGGGAAGAGAAGGACTTTTCGCTCAAGAAACAGCGTGCTTCCGCAGCCTGGTTAGGAGCTCCTCGTGTCATGCTCTAGAGCTAAAGGGAAACCGGACTTGAGTACTTTTACCTCAAGTAAGGCCTTGACTAGCCCTGCTGAAGCGGAAGCGTGGCACAGGTTCCATGAGGCTCTTAGTCGCAGTTCTGCACCATTTGAACGTTAGTACGCTCTTCCGGACACTTAGGACCCTCGCGTGGGCACCCTGTTCCCTACAAAATCACTGAGGAGCGGCAGGCTCCACTGGCCTGCCCAGAAACATCCAGGCCGGGAAGCCCTTCAGAGTCCCTCTGTGTACGCCGAGTGTAGGGCAACACACGGCACGCGTCCTTGGGACAGCTAGATTTCCTCAGCCATCCAACAGCTGCAGGAAATCTGTGTGCTCACGTCCTACATGCCATGGAAGTCTGCCTCATTGCCCTCATCTGAGCTGTACTTAGGAAAACAATCTGCTTCGCAGTCCCTCTAGGAACTCATACCCGAAGACCCCAGAGCGACACCGAGTAAGTCGGCTTGCATTCCTACTGCAACTGAAGCACCGTTCTTCCTGTCGTGCTGTAGGATTTTAGAAATGGCCAAGGGCCGACAGCTTCCCCAGCACGATCCTTGGACGAGGGAGCTCGCTCCATGCAGAACACCCTGTGAAGAAAAGTTGATTCAGGCAAGTGTGACCAGTGTGCCCCCTAGAGTGTCTTATGACTTGTTAGAAATCGCAAGGATAGAGGCTGCGTGTTCACTGGAAATGGGGGGCCTGATGGCACAAGCCTTGCTTTCCCATGCTGAAATCTCCATTCATGCCGCCTCGAAGCTTCCGCAAAAACAGTGTTTTGGACGGGCCTGTAGACCCGCTATGCAGGCCTCAAGGAAGGAAAGGAATCGTCCTCTAACTAAACAGGGTGCTTCCAGATCCTGGCTAGGATCTCATCCTGTCATGCTCTACGGCGACAGGGGAATTCGATGTGAGTGCCTACCTCAAGGTAAGGCCTAGAGTAGCCCTGCAGAAACGGAGCATACAGGAGTTCTTTGAGGTCTTGGTCACGGTTGTGCTTTCTTTGAACTCTGGTACCCTTTTCAGGACTCCAAGACCCTTCGGGGCGTGCACCCGCTTCCCTACAACATCACCGAGGACCTCCCCGCCCCTCTGGGCCTGCGGAGCAACACCCAGGCCGGGAGGCCCTTCAGAGGCCCTCCGTGTATGCCGAGAGAAGGGCAGCACACAAGCACTTTCCCTTGGGACTGCTATATTTCCTCAGAAATCCAACAGCCTCAGGGACACATTTCTTGCACGTGCACCGTGCCATGGAACTTCTTTCTCCTCTTTGCCCATCCTTGAGCTGCACTGGGGAACTGGCCTGCTTAGAAGTCCTTTAGCGACCTCCTTCCGAAGGGACTCTACTCGAGGAGAAAGTCCGCTTGTTGTTCCTACTGCAAGTAAAGCAAAGCTCTTCGTGTAACACTGCACTCTTCCGGGAGAAGCAAATGCTTAGAGGCCGAACTAGAGCCTGCCGTGGTTGAGGCTGTTCGCCCCACGCGGGACACCCTGCGTCTAGAAGTAAAATCGGGGAAGGGCCCATTGTGTACATTGTGGGAGAAACGCTGCTTGTGTTCCACCTGCCACTACCGCAGAGCTCTCCGTGTAAAACTGCAGTGTTTGGGGAGAGGAAACGCTTAGAGGCATAACTAGAGCCTGCCTTGCTTGAGGCAGTTCGCTACACGCAAAAGACCCTGCGGAAAGAAGTTGATTCAGGGAAGGGCCCATTGTGTACCTTCTCTGTCTTTTGACATGTGACATCATCTAGAGGTAAGTATAACTAACTGCGTGTCTACGTGCAAATGCGGGCCTGATGGCACACGCCGTGCTTCCTGTTTGGAAAGTTCAGTTCACGGGGCCTCGAACGTCCCGGAGGGGCAGAGTTTTCGACGGGCCTGTAGAAACTGGAGGCCTGGCCTTGGGAAGAAGAGGAGTTTTCTCTACGAAACCATGGTGCTTCCAAGGCCTGGTAGGGAGCCCGCGCTGTGGTCCTGTGTAACTAAGTGTAGAGCCAACGTGAGCTCTTTCGCCTCGAGGGAAGTCCCTGAATGGCCCTGCTGAAGCGGACGCCTTACAGCAGTTTCCGTGAGCTCTTCGTGGCAGTCCTGGATGATTTGTATTAGTATTCTCAGCTTTTCTGGTATGCGGGCCTCTCGCTTGTTGTGGTATCCCCCGTTGCGGAGCAGAGGCGACGGACGCACGGGCTCAGCGGCCATGGCTCACCGGCCCAGTCGCTCGGCGGCATGTGGGATCTTCCCGGACCGGGGCACGAACCCGTGTCCCCTGCGTCGGCAGGCGGCGTCTCAAACACTGCGCCACCAGGGAAGGCCTGCGTGCCCGTTTTCAAAGCTCCTTTCATGCTGCCTCGAAGACTCCGAGAACACAGTGTTTCTGACGGGCCTGTAGACACTGTAAGCAGCTCCCTGGGAAGAGAAGGACTTTTCGCTCAAGAAACAGCGTGCTTCCGCAGCCTGGTTAGGAGCTCCTCGTGTCATGCTCTAGAGCTAAAGGGAAACCGGACTTGAGTACTTTTACCTCAAGTAAGGCCTTGACTAGCCCTGCTGAAGCGGAAGCGTGGCACAGGTTCCATGAGGCTCTTAGTCGCAGTTCTGCACCATTTGAACGTTAGTACGCTCTTCCGGACACTTAGGACCCTCGCGTGGGCACCCTGTTCCCTACAAAATCACTGAGGAGCGGCAGGCTCCACTGGCCTGCCCAGAAACATCCAGGCCGGGAAGCCCTTCAGAGTCCCTCTGTGTACGCCGAGTGTAGGGCAACACACGGCACGCGTCCTTGGGACAGCTAGATTTCCTCAGCCATCCAACAGCTGCAGGAAATCTGTGTGCTCACGTCCTACATGCCATGGAAGTCTGCCTCATTGCCCTCATCTGAGCTGTACTTAGGAAAACAATCTGCTTCGCAGTCCCTCTAGGAACTCATACCCGAAGACCCCAGAGCGACACCGAGTAAGTCGGCTTGCATTCCTACTGCAACTGAAGCACCGTTCTTCCTGTCGTGCTGTAGGATTTTAGAAATGGCCAAGGGCCGACAGCTTCCCCAGCACGATCCTTGGACGAGGGAGCTCGCTCCATGCAGAACACCCTGTGAAGAAAAGTTGATTCAGGCAAGTGTGACCAGTGTGCCCCCTAGAGTGTCTTATGACTTGTTAGAAATCGCAAGGATAGAGGCTGCGTGTTCACTGGAAATGGGGGGCCTGATGGCACAAGCCTTGCTTTCCCATGCTGAAATCTCCATTCATGCCGCCTCGAAGCTTCCGCAAAAACAGTGTTTTGGACGGGCCTGTAGACCCGCTATGCAGGCCTCAAGGAAGGAAAGGAATCGTCCTCTAACTAAACAGGGTGCTTCCAGATCCTGGCTAGGATCTCATCCTGTCATGCTCTACGGCGACAGGGGAATTCGATGTGAGTGCCTACCTCAAGGTAAGGCCTAGAGTAGCCCTGCAGAAACGGAGCATACAGGAGTTCTTTGAGGTCTTGGTCACGGTTGTGCTTTCTTTGAACTCTGGTACCCTTTTCAGGACTCCAAGACCCTTCGGGGCGTGCACCCGCTTCCCTACAACATCACCGAGGACCTCCCCGCCCCTCTGGGCCTGCGGAGCAACACCCAGGCCGGGAGGCCCTTCAGAGGCCCTCCGTGTATGCCGAGAGAAGGGCAGCACACAAGCACTTTCCCTTGGGACTGCTATATTTCCTCAGAAATCCAACAGCCTCAGGGACACATTTCTTGCACGTGCACCGTGCCATGGAACTTCTTTCTCCTCTTTGCCCATCCTTGAGCTGCACTGGGGAACTGGCCTGCTTAGAAGTCCTTTAGCGACCTCCTTCCGAAGGGACTCTACTCGAGGAGAAAGTCCGCTTGTTGTTCCTACTGCAAGTAAAGCAAAGCTCTTCGTGTAACACTGCACTCTTCCGGGAGAAGCAAATGCTTAGAGGCCGAACTAGAGCCTGCCGTGGTTGAGGCTGTTCGCCCCACGCGGGACACCCTGCGTCTAGAAGTAAAATCGGGGAAGGGCCCATTGTGTACATTGTGGGAGAAACGCTGCTTGTGTTCCACCTGCCACTACCGCAGAGCTCTCCGTGTAAAACTGCAGTGTTTGGGGAGAGGAAACGCTTAGAGGCATAACTAGAGCCTGCCTTGCTTGAGGCAGTTCGCTACACGCAAAAGACCCTGCGGAAAGAAGTTGATTCAGGGAAGGGCCCATTGTGTACCTTCTCTGTCTTTTGACATGTGACATCATCTAGAGGTAAGTATAACTAACTGCGTGTCTACGTGCGAATGCGGGCCTGATGGCACACGCCGTGCTTCCTGTTTGGAAAGTTCAGTTCACGGGGCCTCGAACGTCCCGGAGGGGCAGAGTTTTCGACGGGCCTGTAGAAACTGGAGGCCTGGCCTTGGGAAGAAGAGGAGTTTTCTCTACGAAACCATGGTGCTTCCAAGGCCTGGTAGGGAGCCCGCGCTGTGATCCTGTGTAACTAAGTGTAGAGCCAACGTGAGCTCTTTCGCCTCGAGGGAAGTCCCTGAATGGCCCTGCTGAAGCGGACGCCTTACAGCAGTTTCCGTGAGCTCTTCGTGGCAGTTCTGGATGATTTGTATTAGTATTCTCAGCTTTTCTGGTATGCGGGCCTCTCGCTTGTTGTGGTATCCCCCGTTGCGGAGCAGAGGCGACGGACGCACGGGCTCAGCGGCCATGGCTCACCGGCCCAGTCGCTCGGCGGCATGTGGGATCTTCCTGGACCGGGGCACGAACCCGTGTCCCCTGCGTCGGCAGGCGGCGTCTCAAACACTGCGCCACCAGGGAAGGCCTGCGTGCCCGTTTTCAAAGCTCCTTTCATGCTGCCTCGAAGACTCCGAGAACACAGTGTTTCTGACGGGCCTGTAGACACTGTAAGCAGCTCCCTGGGAAGAGAAGGACTTTTCGCTCAAGAAACAGCGTGCTTCCACAGCCTGGTTAGGAGCTCCTCGTGTCATGCTCTAGAGCTAAAGGGAAACCGGACTTGAGTACTTTTACCTCAAGTAAGGCCTTGACTAGCCCTGCTGAAGCGGAAGCGTGGCACAGGTTCCATGAGGCTCTTAGTCGCAGTTCTGCACCATTTGAACGTTAGTACGCTCTTCCGGACACTTAGGACCCTCGCGTGGGCACCCTGTTCCCTACAAAATCACTGAGGAGCGGCAGGCTCCACTGGCCTGCCCAGAAACATCCAGGCCGGGAAGCCCTTCAGAGTCCCTCTGTGTACGCCGAGTGTAGGGCAACACACGGCACGCGTCCTTGGGACAGCTAGATTTCCTCAGCCATCCAACAGCTGCAGGAAATCTGTGTGCTCACGTCCTACATGCCATGGAAGTCTGCCTCATTGCCCTCATCTGAGCTGTACTTAGGAAAACAATCTGCTTCGCAGTCCCTCTAGGAACTCATACCCGAAGACCCCAGAGCGACACCGAGTAAGTCGGCTTGCATTCCTACTGCAACTGAAGCACCGTTCTTCCTGTCGTGCTGTAGGATTTTAGAAATGGCCAAGGGCCGACAGCTTCCCCAGCACGATCCTTGGACGAGGGAGCTCGCTCCATGCAGGACACCCTGTGAAGAAAAGTTGATTCAGGCAAGTGTGACCAGTGTGCCCCCTAGAGTGTCTTATGACTTGTTAGAAATCGCAAGGATAGAGGCTGCGTGTTCACTGGAAATGGGGGGCCTGATGGCACAAGCCTTGCTTTCCCATGCTGAAATCTCCATTCATGCCGCCTCGAAGCTTCCGCAAAAACAGTGTTTTGGACGGGCCTGTAGACCCGCTATGCAGGCCTCAAGGAAGGAAAGGAATCGTCCTCTAACTAAACAGGGTGCTTCCAGATCCTGGCTAGGATCTCATCCTGTCATGCTCTACGGCGACAGGGGAATTCGATGTGAGTGCCTACCTCAAGGTAAGGCCTAGAGTAGCCCTGCAGAAACGGAGCATACAGGAGTTCTTTGAGGTCTTGGTCACGGTTGTGCTTTCTTTGAACTCTGGTACCCTTTTCAGGACTCCAAGACCCTTCGGGGCGTGCACCCGCTTCCCTACAACATCACCGAGGACCTCCCCGCCCCTCTGGGCCTGCGGAGCAACACCCAGGCCGGGAGGCCCTTCAGAGGCCCTCCGTGTATGCCGAGAGAAGGGCAGCACACAAGCACTTTCCCTTGGGACTGCTATATTTCCTCAGAAATCCAACAGCCTCAGGGACACATTTCTTGCACGTGCACCGTGCCATGGAACTTCTTTCTCCTCTTTGCCCATCCTTGAGCTGCACTGGGGAACTGGCCTGCTTAGAAGTCCTTTAGCGACCTCCTTCCGAAGGGACTCTACTCGAGGAGAAAGTCCGCTTGTTGTTCCTACTGCAAGTAAAGCAAAGCTCTTCGTGTAACACTGCACTCTTCCGGGAGAAGCAAATGCTTAGAGGCCGAACTAGAGCCTGCCGTGGTTGAGGCTGTTCGCCCCACGCGGGACACCCTGCGTCTAGAAGTAAAATCGGGGAAGGGCCCATTGTGTACATTGTGGGAGAAACGCTGCTTGTGTTCCACCTGCCACTACCGCAGAGCTCTCCGTGTAAAACTGCAGTGTTTGGGGAGAGGAAACGCTTAGAGGCATAACTAGAGCCTGCCTTGCTTGAGGCAGTTCGCTACACGCAAAAGACCCTGCGGAAAGAAGTTGATTCAGGGAAGGGCCCATTGTGTACCTTCTCTGTCTTTTGACATGTGACATCATCTAGAGGTAAGTATAACTAACTGCGTGTCTACGTGCAAATGCGGGCCTGATGGCACACGCCGTGCTTCCTGTTTGGAAAGTTCAGTTCACGGGGCCTCGAACGTCCCGGAGGGGCAGAGTTTTCGACGGGCCTGTAGAAACTGGAGGCCTGGCCTTGGGAAGAAGAGGAGTTTTCTCTACGAAACCATGGTGCTTCCAAGGCCTGGTAGGGAGCCCGCGCTGTGATCCTGTGTAACTAAGTGTAGAGCCAACGTGAGCTCTTTCGCCTCGAGGGAAGTCCCTGAATGGCCCTGCTGAAGCGGACGCCTTACAGCAGTTTCCGTGAGCTCTTCGTGGCAGTTCTGGATGATTTGTATTAGTATTCTCAGCTTTTCTGGTATGCGGGCCTCTCGCTTGTTGTGGTATCCCCCGTTGCGGAGCAGAGGCGACGGACGCACGGGCTCAGCGGCCATGGCTCACCGGCCCAGTCGCTCGGCGGCATGTGGGATCTTCCCGGACCGGGGCACGAACCCGTGTCCCCTGCGTCGGCAGGCGGCGTCTCAAACACTGCGCCACCAGGGAAGGCCTGCGTGCCCGTTTTCAAAGCTCCTTTCATGCTGCCTCGAAGACTCCGAGAACACAGTGTTTCTGACGGGCCTGTAGACACTGTAAGCAGCTCCCTGGGAAGAGAAGGACTTTTCGCTCAAGAAACAGCGTGCTTCCGCAGCCTGGTTAGGAGCTCCTCGTGTCATGCTCTAGAGCTAAAGGGAAACCGGACTTGAGTACTTTTACCTCAAGTAAGGCCTTGACTAGCCCTGCTGAAGCGGAAGCGTGGCACAGGTTCCATGAGGCTCTTAGTCGCAGTTCTGCACCATTTGAACGTTAGTACGCTCTTCCGGACACTTAGGACCCTCGCGTGGGCACCCTGTTCCCTACAAAATCACTGAGGAGCGGCAGGCTCCACTGGCCTGCCCAGAAACATCCAGGCCGGGAAGCCCTTCAGAGTCCCTCTGTGTACGCCGAGTGTAGGGCAACACACGGCACGCGTCCTTGGGACAGCTAGATTTCCTCAGCCATCCAACAGCTGCAGGAAATCTGTGTGCTCACGTCCTACATGCCATGGAAGTCTGCCTCATTGCCCTCATCTGAGCTGTACTTAGGAAAACAATCTGCTTCGCAGTCCCTCTAGGAACTCATACCCGAAGACCCCAGAGCGACACCGAGTAAGTCGGCTTGCATTCCTACTGCAACTGAAGCACCGTTCTTCCTGTCGTGCTGTAGGATTTTAGAAATGGCCAAGGGCCGACAGCTTCCCCAGCACGATCCTTGGACGAGGGAGCTCGCTCCATGCAGAACACCCTGTGAAGAAAAGTTGATTCAGGCAAGTGTGACCAGTGTGCCCCCTAGAGTGTCTTATGACTTGTTAGAAATCGCAAGGATAGAGGCTGCGTGTTCACTGGAAATGGGGGGCCTGATGGCACAAGCCTTGCTTTCCCATGCTGAAATCTCCATTCATGCCGCCTCGAAGCTTCCGCAAAAACAGTGTTTTGGACGGGCCTGTAGACCCGCTATGCAGGCCTCAAGGAAGGAAAGGAATCGTCCTCTAACTAAACAGGGTGCTTCCAGATCCTGGCTAGGATCTCATCCTGTCATGCTCTACGGCGACAGGGGAATTCGATGTGAGTGCCTACCTCAAGGTAAGGCCTAGAGTAGCCCTGCAGAAACGGAGCATACAGGAGTTCTTTGAGGTCTTGGTCACGGTTGTGCTTTCTTTGAACTCTGGTACCCTTTTCAGGACTCCAAGACCCTTCGGGGCGTGCACCCGCTTCCCTACAACATCACCGAGGACCTCCCCGCCCCTCTGGGCCTGCGGAGCAACACCCAGGCCGGGAGGCCCTTCAGAGGCCCTCCGTGTATGCCGAGAGAAGGGCAGCACACAAGCACTTTCCCTTGGGACTGCTATATTTCCTCAGAAATCCAACAGCCTCAGGGACACATTTCTTGCACGTGCACCGTGCCATGGAACTTCTTTCTCCTCTTTGCCCATCCTTGAGCTGCACTGGGGAACTGGCCTGCTTAGAAGTCCTTTAGCGACCTCCTTCCGAAGGGACTCTACTCGAGGAGAAAGTCCGCTTGTTGTTCCTACTGCAAGTAAAGCAAAGCTCTTCGTGTAACACTGCACTCTTCCGGGAGAAGCAAATGCTTAGAGGCCGAACTAGAGCCTGCCGTGGTTGAGGCTGTTCGCCCCACGCGGGACACCCTGCGTCTAGAAGTAAAATCGGGGAAGGGCCCATTGTGTACATTGTGGGAGAAACGCTGCTTGTGTTCCACCTGCCACTACCGCAGAGCTCTCCGTGTAAAACTGCAGTGTTTGGGGAGAGGAAACGCTTAGAGGCATAACTAGAGCCTGCCTTGCTTGAGGCAGTTCGCTACACGCAAAAGACCCTGCGGAAAGAAGTTGATTCAGGGAAGGGCCCATTGTGTACCTTCTCTGTCTTTTGACATGTGACATCATCTAGAGGTAAGTATAACTAACTGCGTGTCTACGTGCAAATGCGGGCCTGATGGCACACGCCGTGCTTCCTGTTTGGAAAGTTCAGTTCACGGGGCCTCGAACGTCCCGGAGGGGCAGAGTTTTCGACGGGCCTGTAGAAACTGGAGGCCTGGCCTTGGGAAGAAGAGGAGTTTTCTCTACGAAACCATGGTGCTTCCAAGGCCTGGTAGGGAGCCCGCGCTGTGGTCCTGTGTAACTAAGTGTAGAGCCAACGTGAGCTCTTTCGCCTCGAGGGAAGTCCCTGAATGGCCCTGCTGAAGCGGACGCCTTACAGCAGTTTCCGTGAGCTCTTCGTGGCAGTCCTGGATGATTTGTATTAGTATTCTCAGCTTTTCTGGTATGCGGGCCTCTCGCTTGTTGTGGTATCCCCCGTTGCGGAGCAGAGGCGACGGACGCACGGGCTCAGCGGCCATGGCTCACCGGCCCAGTCGCTCGGCGGCATGTGGGATCTTCCCGGACCGGGGCACGAACCCGTGTCCCCTGCGTCGGCAGGCGGCGTCTCAAACACTGCGCCACCAGGGAAGGCCTGCGTGCCCGTTTTCAAAGCTCCTTTCATGCTGCCTCGAAGACTCCGAGAACACAGTGTTTCTGACGGGCCTGTAGACACTGTAAGCAGCTCCCTGGGAAGAGAAGGACTTTTCGCTCAAGAAACAGCGTGCTTCCGCAGCCTGGTTAGGAGCTCCTCGTGTCATGCTCTAGAGCTAAAGGGAAACCGGACTTGAGTACTTTTACCTCAAGTAAGGCCTTGACTAGCCCTGCTGAAGCGGAAGCGTGGCACAGGTTCCATGAGGCTCTTAGTCGCAGTTCTGCACCATTTGAACGTTAGTACGCTCTTCCGGACACTTAGGACCCTCGCGTGGGCACCCTGTTCCCTACAAAATCACTGAGGAGCGGCAGGCTCCACTGGCCTGCCCAGAAACATCCAGGCCGGGAAGCCCTTCAGAGTCCCTCTGTGTACGCCGAGTGTAGGGCAACACACGGCACGCGTCCTTGGGACAGCTAGATTTCCTCAGCCATCCAACAGCTGCAGGAAATCTGTGTGCTCACGTCCTACATGCCATGGAAGTCTGCCTCATTGCCCTCATCTGAGCTGTACTTAGGAAAACAATCTGCTTCGCAGTCCCTCTAGGAACTCATACCCGAAGACCCCAGAGCGACACCGAGTAAGTCGGCTTGCATTCCTACTGCAACTGAAGCACCGTTCTTCCTGTCGTGCTGTAGGATTTTAGAAATGGCCAAGGGCCGACAGCTTCCCCAGCACGATCCTTGGACGAGGGAGCTCGCTCCATGCAGAACACCCTGTGAAGAAAAGTTGATTCAGGCAAGTGTGACCAGTGTGCCCCCTAGAGTGTCTTATGACTTGTTAGAAATCGCAAGGATAGAGGCTGCGTGTTCACTGGAAATGGGGGGCCTGATGGCACAAGCCTTGCTTTCCCATGCTGAAATCTCCATTCATGCCGCCTCGAAGCTTCCGCAAAAACAGTGTTTTGGACGGGCCTGTAGACCCGCTATGCAGGCCTCAAGGAAGGAAAGGAATCGTCCTCTAACTAAACAGGGTGCTTCCAGATCCTGGCTAGGATCTCATCCTGTCATGCTCTACGGCGACAGGGGAATTCGATGTGAGTGCCTACCTCAAGGTAAGGCCTAGAGTAGCCCTGCAGAAACGGAGCATACAGGAGTTCTTTGAGGTCTTGGTCACGGTTGTGCTTTCTTTGAACTCTGGTACCCTTTTCAGGACTCCAAGACCCTTCGGGGCGTGCACCCGCTTCCCTACAACATCACCGAGGACCTCCCCGCCCCTCTGGGCCTGCGGAGCAACACCCAGGCCGGGAGGCCCTTCAGAGGCCCTCCGTGTATGCCGAGAGAAGGGCAGCACACAAGCACTTTCCCTTGGGACTGCTATATTTCCTCAGAAATCCAACAGCCTCAGGGACACATTTCTTGCACGTGCACCGTGCCATGGAACTTCTTTCTCCTCTTTGCCCATCCTTGAGCTGCACTGGGGAACTGGCCTGCTTAGAAGTCCTTTAGCGACCTCCTTCCGAAGGGACTCTACTCGAGGAGAAAGTCCGCTTGTTGTTCCTACTGCAAGTAAAGCAAAGCTCTTCGTGTAACACTGCACTCTTCCGGGAGAAGCAAATGCTTAGAGGCCGAACTAGAGCCTGCCGTGGTTGAGGCTGTTCGCCCCACGCGGGACACCCTGCGTCTAGAAGTAAAATCGGGGAAGGGCCCATTGTGTACATTGTGGGAGAAACGCTGCTTGTGTTCCACCTGCCACTACCGCAGAGCTCTCCGTGTAAAACTGCAGTGTTTGGGGAGAGGAAACGCTTAGAGGCATAACTAGAGCCTGCCTTGCTTGAGGCAGTTCGCTACACGCAAAAGACCCTGCGGAAAGAAGTTGATTCAGGGAAGGGCCCATTGTGTACCTTCTCTGTCTTTTGACATGTGACATCATCTAGAGGTAAGTATAACTAACTGCGTGTCTACGTGCGAATGCGGGCCTGATGGCACACGCCGTGCTTCCTGTTTGGAAAGTTCAGTTCACGGGGCCTCGAACGTCCCGGAGGGGCAGAGTTTTCGACGGGCCTGTAGAAACTGGAGGCCTGGCCTTGGGAAGAAGAGGAGTTTTCTCTACGAAACCATGGTGCTTCCAAGGCCTGGTAGGGAGCCCGCGCTGTGATCCTGTGTAACTAAGTGTAGAGCCAACGTGAGCTCTTTCGCCTCGAGGGAAGTCCCTGAATGGCCCTGCTGAAGCGGACGCCTTACAGCAGTTTCCGTGAGCTCTTCGTGGCAGTTCTGGATGATTTGTATTAGTATTCTCAGCTTTTCTGGTATGCGGGCCTCTCGCTTGTTGTGGTATCCCCCGTTGCGGAGCAGAGGCGACGGACGCACGGGCTCAGCGGCCATGGCTCACCGGCCCAGTCGCTCGGCGGCATGTGGGATCTTCCTGGACCGGGGCACGAACCCGTGTCCCCTGCGTCGGCAGGCGGCGTCTCAAACACTGCGCCACCAGGGAAGGCCTGCGTGCCCGTTTTCAAAGCTCCTTTCATGCTGCCTCGAAGACTCCGAGAACACAGTGTTTCTGACGGGCCTGTAGACACTGTAAGCAGCTCCCTGGGAAGAGAAGGACTTTTCGCTCAAGAAACAGCGTGCTTCCACAGCCTGGTTAGGAGCTCCTCGTGTCATGCTCTAGAGCTAAAGGGAAACCGGACTTGAGTACTTTTACCTCAAGTAAGGCCTTGACTAGCCCTGCTGAAGCGGAAGCGTGGCACAGGTTCCATGAGGCTCTTAGTCGCAGTTCTGCACCATTTGAACGTTAGTACGCTCTTCCGGACACTTAGGACCCTCGCGTGGGCACCCTGTTCCCTACAAAATCACTGAGGAGCGGCAGGCTCCACTGGCCTGCCCAGAAACATCCAGGCCGGGAAGCCCTTCAGAGTCCCTCTGTGTACGCCGAGTGTAGGGCAACACACGGCACGCGTCCTTGGGACAGCTAGATTTCCTCAGCCATCCAACAGCTGCAGGAAATCTGTGTGCTCACGTCCTACATGCCATGGAAGTCTGCCTCATTGCCCTCATCTGAGCTGTACTTAGGAAAACAATCTGCTTCGCAGTCCCTCTAGGAACTCATACCCGAAGACCCCAGAGCGACACCGAGTAAGTCGGCTTGCATTCCTACTGCAACTGAAGCACCGTTCTTCCTGTCGTGCTGTAGGATTTTAGAAATGGCCAAGGGCCGACAGCTTCCCCAGCACGATCCTTGGACGAGGGAGCTCGCTCCATGCAGAACACCCTGTGAAGAAAAGTTGATTCAGGCAAGTGTGACCAGTGTGCCCCCTAGAGTGTCTTATGACTTGTTAGAAATCGCAAGGATAGAGGCTGCGTGTTCACTGGAAATGGGGGGCCTGATGGCACAAGCCTTGCTTTCCCATGCTGAAATCTCCATTCATGCCGCCTCGAAGCTTCCGCAAAAACAGTGTTTTGGACGGGCCTGTAGACCCGCTATGCAGGCCTCAAGGAAGGAAAGGAATCGTCCTCTAACTAAACAGGGTGCTTCCAGATCCTGGCTAGGATCTCATCCTGTCATGCTCTACGGCGACAGGGGAATTCGATGTGAGTGCCTACCTCAAGGTAAGGCCTAGAGTAGCCCTGCAGAAACGGAGCATACAGGAGTTCTTTGAGGTCTTGGTCACGGTTGTGCTTTCTTTGAACTCTGGTACCCTTTTCAGGACTCCAAGACCCTTCGGGGCGTGCACCCGCTTCCCTACAACATCACCGAGGACCTCCCCGCCCCTCTGGGCCTGCGGAGCAACACCCAGGCCGGGAGGCCCTTCAGAGGCCCTCCGTGTATGCCGAGAGAAGGGCAGCACACAAGCACTTTCCCTTGGGACTGCTATATTTCCTCAGAAATCCAACAGCCTCAGGGACACATTTCTTGCACGTGCACCGTGCCATGGAACTTCTTTCTCCTCTTTGCCCATCCTTGAGCTGCACTGGGGAACTGGCCTGCTTAGAAGTCCTTTAGCGACCTCCTTCCGAAGGGACTCTACTCGAGGAGAAAGTCCGCTTGTTGTTCCTACTGCAAGTAAAGCAAAGCTCTTCGTGTAACACTGCACTCTTCCGGGAGAAGCAAATGCTTAGAGGCCGAACTAGAGCCTGCCGTGGTTGAGGCTGTTCGCCCCACGCGGGACACCCTGCGTCTAGAAGTAAAATCGGGGAAGGGCCCATTGTGTACATTGTGGGAGAAACGCTGCTTGTGTTCCACCTGCCACTACCGCAGAGCTCTCCGTGTAAAACTGCAGTGTTTGGGGAGAGGAAACGCTTAGAGGCATAACTAGAGCCTGCCTTGCTTGAGGCAGTTCGCTACACGCAAAAGACCCTGCGGAAAGAAGTTGATTCAGGGAAGGGCCCATTGTGTACCTTCTCTGTCTTTTGACATGTGACATCATCTAGAGGTAAGTATAACTAACTGCGTGTCTACGTGCAAATGCGGGCCTGATGGCACACGCCGTGCTTCCTGTTTGGAAAGTTCAGTTCACGGGGCCTCGAACGTCCCGGAGGGGCAGAGTTTTCGACGGGCCTGTAGAAACTGGAGGCCTGGCCTTGGGAAGAAGAGGAGTTTTCTCTACGAAACCATGGTGCTTCCAAGGCCTGGTAGGGAGCCCGCGCTGTGATCCTGTGTAACTAAGTGTAGAGCCAACGTGAGCTCTTTCGCCTCGAGGGAAGTCCCTGAATGGCCCTGCTGAAGCGGACGCCTTACAGCAGTTTCCGTGAGCTCTTCGTGGCAGTTCTGGATGATTTGTATTAGTATTCTCAGCTTTTCTGGTATGCGGGCCTCTCGCTTGTTGTGGTATCCCCCGTTGCGGAGCAGAGGCGACGGACGCACGGGCTCAGCGGCCATGGCTCACCGGCCCAGTCGCTCGGCGGCATGTGGGATCTTCCCGGACCGGGGCACGAACCCGTGTCCCCTGCGTCGGCAGGCGGCGTCTCAAACACTGCGCCACCAGGGAAGGCCTGCGTGCCCGTTTTCAAAGCTCCTTTCATGCTGCCTCGAAGACTCCGAGAACACAGTGTTTCTGACGGGCCTGTAGACACTGTAAGCAGCTCCCTGGGAAGAGAAGGACTTTTCGCTCAAGAAACAGCGTGCTTCCGCAGCCTGGTTAGGAGCTCCTCGTGTCATGCTCTAGAGCTAAAGGGAAACCGGACTTGAGTACTTTTACCTCAAGTAAGGCCTTGACTAGCCCTGCTGAAGCGGAAGCGTGGCACAGGTTCCATGAGGCTCTTAGTCGCAGTTCTGCACCATTTGAACGTTAGTACGCTCTTCCGGACACTTAGGACCCTCGCGTGGGCACCCTGTTCCCTACAAAATCACTGAGGAGCGGCAGGCTCCACTGGCCTGCCCAGAAACATCCAGGCCGGGAAGCCCTTCAGAGTCCCTCTGTGTACGCCGAGTGTAGGGCAACACATGGCACGCGTCCTTGGGACAGCTAGATTTCCTCAGCCATCCAACAGCTGCAGGAAATCTGTGTGCTCACGTCCTACATGCCATGGAAGTCTGCCTCATTGCCCTCATCTGAGCTGTACTTAGGAAAACAATCTGCTTCGCAGTCCCTCTAGGAACTCATACCCGAAGACCCCAGAGCGACACCGAGTAAGTCGGCTTGCATTCCTACTGCAACTGAAGCACCGTTCTTCCTGTCGTGCTGTAGGATTTTAGAAATGGCCAAGGGCCGACAGCTTCCCCAGCACGATCCTTGGACGAGGGAGCTCGCTCCATGCAGGACACCCTGTGAAGAAAAGTTGATTCAGGCAAGTGTGACCAGTGTGCCCCCTAGAGTGTCTTATGACTTGTTAGAAATCGCAAGGATAGAGGCTGCGTGTTCACTGGAAATGGGGGGCCTGATGGCACAAGCCTTGCTTTCCCATGCTGAAATCTCCATTCATGCCGCCTCGAAGCTTCCGCAAAAACAGTGTTTTGGACGGGCCTGTAGACCCGCTATGCAGGCCTCAAGGAAGGAAAGGAATCGTCCTCTAACTAAACAGGGTGCTTCCAGATCCTGGCTAGGATCTCATCCTGTCATGCTCTACGGCGACAGGGGAATTCGATGTGAGTACCTACCTCAAGGTAAGGCCTAGAGTAGCCCTGCAGAAACGGAGCATACAGGAGTTCTTTGAGGTCTTGGTCACGGTTGTGCTTTCTTTGAACTCTGGTACCCTTTTCAGGACTCCAAGACCCTTCGGGGCGTGCACCCGCTTCCCTACAACATCACCGAGGACCTCCCCGCCCCTCTGGGCCTGCGGAGCAACACCCAGGCCGGGAGGCCCTTCAGAGGCCCTCCGTGTATGCCGAGAGAAGGGCAGCACACAAGCACTTTCCCTTGGGACTGCTATATTTCCTCAGAAATCCAACAGCCTCAGGGACACATTTCTTGCACGTGCACCGTGCCATGGAACTTCTTTCTCCTCTTTGCCCATCCTTGAGCTGCACTGGGGAACTGGCCTGCTTAGAAGTCCTTTAGCGACCTCCTTCCGAAGGGACTCTACTCGAGGAGAAAGTCCGCTTGTTGTTCCTACTGCAAGTAAAGCAAAGCTCTTCGTGTAACACTGCACTCTTCCGGGAGAAGCAAATGCTTAGAGGCCGAACTAGAGCCTGCCGTGGTTGAGGCTGTTCGCCCCACGCGGGACACCCTGCGTCTAGAAGTGAAATCGGGGAAGGGCCCATTGTGTACATTGTGGGAGAAACGCTGCTTGTGTTCCACCTGCCACTACCGCAGAGCTCTCCGTGTAAAACTGCAGTGTTTGGGGAGAGGAAACGCTTAGAGGCATAACTAGAGCCTGCCTTGCTTGAGGCAGTTCGCTACACGCAAAAGACCCTGCGGAAAGAAGTTGATTCAGGGAAGGGCCCATTGTGTACCTTCTCTGTCTTTTGACATGTGACATCATCTAGAGGTAAGTATAACTAACTGCGTGTCTACGTGCGAATGCGGGCCTGATGGCACACGCCGTGCTTCCTGTTTGGAAAGTTCAGTTCACGGGGCCTCGAACGTCCCGGAGGGGCAGAGTTTTCGACGGGCCTGTAGAAACTGGAGGCCTGGCCTTGGGAAGAAGAGGAGTTTTCTCTACGAAACCATGGTGCTTCCAAGGCCTGGTAGGGAGCCCGCGCTGTGATCCTGTGTAACTAAGTGTAGAGCCAACGTGAGCTCTTTCGCCTCGAGGGAAGTCCCTGAATGGCCCTGCTGAAGCGGACGCCTTACAGCAGTTTCCGTGAGCTCTTCGTGGCAGTTCTGGATGATTTGTATTAGTATTCTCAGCTTTTCTGGTATGCGGGCCTCTCGCTTGTTGTGGTATCCCCCGTTGCGGAGCAGAGGCGACGGACGCACGGGCTCAGCGGCCATGGCTCACCGGCCCAGTCGCTCGGCGGCATGTGGGATCTTCCCGGACCGGGGCACGAACCCGTGTCCCCTGCGTCGGCAGGCGGCGTCTCAAACACTGCGCCACCAGGGAAGGCCTGCGTGCCCGTTTTCAAAGCTCCTTTCATGCTGCCTCGAAGACTCCGAGAACACAGTGTTTCTGACGGGCCTGTAGACACTGTAAGCAGCTCCCTGGGAAGAGAAGGACTTTTCGCTCAAGAAACAGCGTGCTTCCGCAGCCTGGTTAGGAGCTCCTCGTGTCATGCTCTAGAGCTAAAGGGAAACCGGACTTGAGTACTTTTACCTCAAGTAAGGCCTTGACTAGCCCTGCTGAAGCGGAAGCGTGGCACAGGTTCCATGAGGCTCTTAGTCGCAGTTCTGCACCATTTGAACGTTAGTACGCTCTTCCGGACACTTAGGACCCTCGCGTGGGCACCCTGTTCCCTACAAAATCACTGAGGAGCGGCAGGCTCCACTGGCCTGCCCAGAAACATCCAGGCCGGGAAGCCCTTCAGAGTCCCTCTGTGTACGCCGAGTGTAGGGCAACACACGGCACGCGTCCTTGGGACAGCTAGATTTCCTCAGCCATCCAACAGCTGCAGGAAATCTGTGTGCTCACGTCCTACATGCCATGGAAGTCTGCCTCATTGCCCTCATCTGAGCTGTACTTAGGAAAACAATCTGCTTCGCAGTCCCTCTAGGAACTCATACCCGAAGACCCCAGAGCGACACCGAGTAAGTCGGCTTGCATTCCTACTGCAACTGAAGCACCGTTCTTCCTGTCGTGCTGTAGGATTTTAGAAATGGCCAAGGGCCGACAGCTTCCCCAGCACGATCCTTGGACGAGGGAGCTCGCTCCATGCAGAACACCCTGTGAAGAAAAGTTGATTCAGGCAAGTGTGACCAGTGTGCCCCCTAGAGTGTCTTATGACTTGTTAGAAATCGCAAGGATAGAGGCTGCGTGTTCACTGGAAATGGGGGGCCTGATGGCACAAGCCTTGCTTTCCCATGCTGAAATCTCCATTCATGCCGCCTTGAAGCTTCCGCAAAAACAGTGTTTTGGACGGGCCTGAAGACCCGCTATGCAGGCCTCAAGGAAGGAAAGGAATCGTCCTCTAACTAAACAGGGTGCTTCCAGATCCTGGCTAGGATCTCATCCTGTCATGCTCTACGGCGACAGGGGAATTCGATGTGAGTGCCTACCTCAAGGTAAGGCCTAGAGTAGCCCTGCAGAAACGGAGCATACAGGAGTTCTTTGAGGTCTTGGTCACGGTTGTGCTTTCTTTGAACTCTGGTACCCTTTTCAGGACTCCAAGACCCTTCGGGGCGTGCACCCGCTTCCCTACAACATCACCGAGGACCTCCCCGCCCCTCTGGGCCTGCGGAGCAACACCCAGGCCGGGAGGCCCTTCAGAGGCCCTCCGTGTATGCCGAGAGAAGGGCAGCACACAAGCACTTTCCCTTGGGACTGCTATATTTCCTCAGAAATCCAACAGCCTCAGGGACACATTTCTTGCACGTGCACCGTGCCATGGAACTTCTTTCTCCTCTTTGCCCATCCTTGAGCTGCACTGGGGAACTGGCCTGCTTAGAAGTCCTTTAGCGACCTCCTTCCGAAGGGACTCTACTCGAGGAGAAAGTCCGCTTGTTGTTCCTACTGCAAGTAAAGCAAAGCTCTTCGTGTAACACTGCACTCTTCCGGGAGAAGCAAATGCTTAGAGGCCGAACTAGAGCCTGCCGTGGTTGAGGCTGTTCGCCCCACGCGGGACACCCTGCGTCTAGAAGTAAAATCGGGGAAGGGCCCATTGTGTACATTGTGGGAGAAACGCTGCTTGTGTTCCACCTGCCACTACCGCAGAGCTCTCCGTGTAAAACTGCAGTGTTTGGGGAGAGGAAACGCTTAGAGGCATAACTAGAGCCTGCCTTGCTTGAGGCAGTTCGCTACACGCAAAAGACCCTGCGGAAAGAAGTTGATTCAGGGAAGGGCCCATTGTGTACCTTCTCTGTCTTTTGACATGTGACATCATCTAGAGGTAAGTATAACTAACTGCGTGTCTACGTGCGAATGCGGGCCTGATGGCACACGCCGTGCTTCCTGTTTGGAAAGTTCAGTTCACGGGGCCTCGAACGTCCCGGAGGGGCAGAGTTTTCGACGGGCCTGTAGAAACTGGAGGCCTGGCCTTGGGAAGAAGAGGAGTTTTCTCTACGAAACCATGGTGCTTCCAAGGCCTGGTAGGGAGCCCGCGCTGTGATCCTGTGTAACTAAGTGTAGAGCCAACGTGAGCTCTTTCGCCTCGAGGGAAGTCCCTGAATGGCCCTGCTGAAGCGGACGCCTTACAGCAGTTTCCGTGAGCTCTTCGTGGCAGTTCTGGATGATTTGTATTAGTATTCTCAGCTTTTCTGGTATGCGGGCCTCTCGCTTGTTGTGGTATCCCCCGTTGCGGAGCAGAGGCGACGGACGCACGGGCTCAGCGGCCATGGCTCACCGGCCCAGTCGCTCGGCGGCATGTGGGATCTTCCCGGACCGGGGCACGAACCCGTGTCCCCTGCGTCGGCAGGCGGCGTCTCAAACACTGCGCCACCAGGGAAGGCCTGCGTGCCCGTTTTCAAAGCTCCTTTCATGCTGCCTCGAAGACTCCGAGAACACAGTGTTTCTGACGGGCCTGTAGACACTGTAAGCAGCTCCCTGGGAAGAGAAGGACTTTTCGCTCAAGAAACAGCGTGCTTCCGCAGCCTGGTTAGGAGCTCCTCGTGTCATGCTCTAGAGCTAAAGGGAAACCGGACTTGAGTACTTTTACCTCAAGTAAGGCCTTGACTAGCCCTGCTGAAGCGGAAGCGTGGCACAGGTTCCATGAGGCTCTTAGTCGCAGTTCTGCACCATTTGAACGTTAGTACGCTCTTCCGGACACTTAGGACCCTCGCGTGGGCACCCTGTTCCCTACAAAATCACTGAGGAGCGGCAGGCTCCACTGGCCTGCCCAGAAACATCCAGGCCGGGAAGCCCTTCAGAGTCCCTCTGTGTACGCCGAGTGTAGGGCAACACACGGCACGCGTCCTTGGGACAGCTAGATTTCCTCAGCCATCCAACAGCTGCAGGAAATCTGTGTGCTCACGTCCTACATGCCATGGAAGTCTGCCTCATTGCCCTCATCTGAGCTGTACTTAGGAAAACAATCTGCTTCGCAGTCCCTCTAGGAACTCATACCCGAAGACCCCAGAGCGACACCGAGTAAGTCGGCTTGCATTCCTACTGCAACTGAAGCACCGTTCTTCCTGTCGTGCTGTAGGATTTTAGAAATGGCCAAGGGCCGACAGCTTCCCCAGCACGATCCTTGGACGAGGGAGCTCGCTCCATGCAGAACACCCTGTGAAGAAAAGTTGATTCAGGCAAGTGTGACCAGTGTGCCCCCTAGAGTGTCTTATGACTTGTTAGAAATCGCAAGGATAGAGGCTGCGTGTTCACTGGAAATGGGGGGCCTGATGGCACAAGCCTTGCTTTCCCATGCTGAAATCTCCATTCATGCCGCCTCGAAGCTTCCGCAAAAACAGTGTTTTGGACGGGCCTGTAGACCCGCTATGCAGGCCTCAAGGAAGGAAAGGAATCGTCCTCTAACTAAACAGGGTGCTTCCAGATCCTGGCTAGGATCTCATCCTGTCATGCTCTACGGCGACAGGGGAATTCGATGTGAGTGCCTACCTCAAGGTAAGGCCTAGAGTAGCCCTGCAGAAACGGAGCATACAGGAGTTCTTTGAGGTCTTGGTCACGGTTGTGCTTTCTTTGAACTCTGGTACCCTTTTCAGGACTCCAAGACCCTTCGGGGCGTGCACCCGCTTCCCTACAACATCACCGAGGACCTCCCCGCCCCTCTGGGCCTGCGGAGCAACACCCAGGCCGGGAGGCCCTTCAGAGGCCCTCCGTGTATGCCGAGAGAAGGGCAGCACACAAGCACTTTCCCTTGGGACTGCTATATTTCCTCAGAAATCCAACAGCCTCAGGGACACATTTCTTGCACGTGCACCGTGCCATGGAACTTCTTTCTCCTCTTTGCCCATCCTTGAGCTGCACTGGGGAACTGGCCTGCTTAGAAGTCCTTTAGCGACCTCCTTCCGAAGGGACTCTACTCGAGGAGAAAGTCCGCTTGTTGTTCCTACTGCAAGTAAAGCAAAGCTCTTCGTGTAACACTGCACTCTTCCGGGAGAAGCAAATGCTTAGAGGCCGAACTAGAGCCTGCCGTGGTTGAGGCTGTTCGCCCCACGCGGGACACCCTGCGTCTAGAAGTAAAATCGGGGAAGGGCCCATTGTGTACATTGTGGGAGAAACGCTGCTTGTGTTCCACCTGCCACTACCGCAGAGCTCTCCGTGTAAAACTGCAGTGTTTGGGGAGAGGAAACGCTTAGAGGCATAACTAGAGCCTGCCTTGCTTGAGGCAGTTCGCTACACGCAAAAGACCCTGCGGAAAGAAGTTGATTCAGGGAAGGGCCCATTGTGTACCTTCTCTGTCTTTTGACATGTGACATCATCTAGAGGTAAGTATAACTAACTGCGTGTCTACGTGCGAATGCGGGCCTGATGGCACACGCCGTGCTTCCTGTTTGGAAAGTTCAGTTCACAGGGCCTCGAACGTCCCGGAGGGGCAAAGTTTTCGACGGGCCTGTAGAAACTGGAGGCCTGGCCTTGGGAAGAAGAGGAGTTTTCTCTACGAAACCATGGTGCTTCCAAGGCCTGGTAGGGAGCCCGCGCTGTGGTCCTGTGTAACTAAGTGTAGAGCCAACGTGAGCTCTTTCGCCTCGAGGGAAGTCCCTGAATGGCCCTGCTGAAGCGGACGCCTTACAGCAGTTTCCGTGAGCTCTTCGTGGCAGTCCTGGATGATTTGTATTAGTATTCTCAGCTTTTCTGGTATGCGGGCCTCTCGCTTGTTGTGGTATCCCCCGTTGCGGAGCAGAGGCGACGGACGCACGGGCTCAGCGGCCATGGCTCACCGGCCCAGTCGCTCGGCGGCATGTGGGATCTTCCCGGACCGGGGCACGAACCCGTGTCCCCTGCGTCGGCAGGCGGCGTCTCAAACACTGCGCCACCAGGGAAGGCCTGCGTGCCCGTTTTCAAAGCTCCTTTCATGCTGCCTCGAAGACTCCGAGAACACAGTGTTTCTGACGGGCCTGTAGACACTGTAAGCAGCTCCCTGGGAAGAGAAGGACTTTTCGCTCAAGAAACAGCGTGCTTCCGCAGCCTGGTTAGGAGCTCCTCGTGTCATGCTCTAGAGCTAAAGGGAAACCGGACTTGAGTACTTTTACCTCAAGTAAGGCCTTGACTAGCCCTGCTGAAGCGGAAGCGTGGCACAGGTTCCATGAGGCTCTTAGTCGCAGTTCTGCACCATTTGAACGTTAGTACGCTCTTCCGGACACTTAGGACCCTCGCGTGGGCACCCTGTTCCCTACAAAATCACTGAGGAGCGGCAGGCTCCACTGGCCTGCCCAGAAACATCCAGGCCGGGAAGCCCTTCAGAGTCCCTCTGTGTACGCCGAGTGTAGGGCAACACACGGCACGCGTCCTTGGGACAGCTAGATTTCCTCAGCCATCCAACAGCTGCAGGAAATCTGTGTGCTCACGTCCTACATGCCATGGAAGTCTGCCTCATTGCCCTCATCTGAGCTGTACTTAGGAAAACAATCTGCTTCGCAGTCCCTCTAGGAACTCATACCCGAAGACCCCAGAGCGACACCGAGTAAGTCGGCTTGCATTCCTACTGCAACTGAAGCACCGTTCTTCCTGTCGTGCTGTAGGATTTTAGAAATGGCCAAGGGCCGACAGCTTCCCCAGCACGATCCTTGGACGAGGGAGCTCGCTCCATGCAGAACACCCTGTGAAGAAAAGTTGATTCAGGCAAGTGTGACCAGTGTGCCCCCTAGAGTGTCTTATGACTTGTTAGAAATCGCAAGGATAGAGGCTGCGTGTTCACTGGAAATGGGGGGCCTGATGGCACAAGCCTTGCTTTCCCATGCTGAAATCTCCATTCATGCCGCCTCGAAGCTTCCGCAAAAACAGTGTTTTGGACGGGCCTGTAGACCCGCTATGCAGGCCTCAAGGAAGGAAAGGAATCGTCCTCTAACTAAACAGGGTGCTTCCAGATCCTGGCTAGGATCTCATCCTGTCATGCTCTACGGCGACAGGGGAATTCGATGTGAGTGCCTACCTCAAGGTAAGGCCTAGAGTAGCCCTGCAGAAACGGAGCATACAGGAGTTCTTTGAGGTCTTGGTCACGGTTGTGCTTTCTTTGAACTCTGGTACCCTTTTCAGGACTCCAAGACCCTTCGGGGCGTGCACCCGCTTCCCTACAACATCACCGAGGACCTCCCCGCCCCTCTGGGCCTGCGGAGCAACACCCAGGCCGGGAGGCCCTTCAGAGGCCCTCCGTGTATGCCGAGAGAAGGGCAGCACACAAGCACTTTCCCTTGGGACTGCTATATTTCCTCAGAAATCCAACAGCCTCAGGGACACATTTCTTGCACGTGCACCGTGCCATGGAACTTCTTTCTCCTCTTTGCCCATCCTTGAGCTGCACTGGGGAACTGGCCTGCTTAGAAGTCCTTTAGCGACCTCCTTCCGAAGGGACTCTACTCGAGGAGAAAGTCCGCTTGTTGTTCCTACTGCAAGTAAAGCAAAGCTCTTCGTGTAACACTGCACTCTTCCGGGAGAAGCAAATGCTTAGAGGCCGAACTAGAGCCTGCCGTGGTTGAGGCTGTTCGCCCCACGCGGGACACCCTGCGTCTAGAAGTAAAATCGGGGAAGGGCCCATTGTGTACATTGTGGGAGAAACGCTGCTTGTGTTCCACCTGCCACTACCGCAGAGCTCTCCGTGTAAAACTGCAGTGTTTGGGGAGAGGAAACGCTTAGAGGCATAACTAGAGCCTGCCTTGCTTGAGGCAGTTCGCTACACGCAAAAGACCCTGCGGAAAGAAGTTGATTCAGGGAAGGGCCCATTGTGTACCTTCTCTGTCTTTTGACATGTGACATCATCTAGAGGTAAGTATAACTAACTGCGTGTCTACGTGCAAATGCGGGCCTGATGGCACACGCCGTGCTTCCTGTTTGGAAAGTTCAGTTCACGGGGCCTCGAACGTCCCGGAGGGGCAGAGTTTTCGACGGGCCTGTAGAAACTGGAGGCCTGGCCTTGGGAAGAAGAGGAGTTTTCTCTACGAAACCATGGTGCTTCCAAGGCCTGGTAGGGAGCCCGCGCTGTGGTCCTGTGTAACTAAGTGTAGAGCCAACGTGAGCTCTTTCGCCTCGAGGGAAGTCCCTGAATGGCCCTGCTGAAGCGGACGCCTTACAGCAGTTTCCGTGAGCTCTTCGTGGCAGTCCTGGATGATTTGTATTAGTATTCTCAGCTTTTCTGGTATGCGGGCCTCTCGCTTGTTGTGGTATCCCCCGTTGCGGAGCAGAGGCGACGGACGCACGGGCTCAGCGGCCATGGCTCACCGGCCCAGTCGCTCGGCGGCATGTGGGATCTTCCCGGACCGGGGCACGAACCCGTGTCCCCTGCGTCGGCAGGCGGCGTCTCAAACACTGCGCCACCAGGGAAGGCCTGCGTGCCCGTTTTCAAAGCTCCTTTCATGCTGCCTCGAAGACTCCGAGAACACAGTGTTTCTGACGGGCCTGTAGACACTGTAAGCAGCTCCCTGGGAAGAGAAGGACTTTTCGCTCAAGAAACAGCGTGCTTCCGCAGCCTGGTTAGGAGCTCCTCGTGTCATGCTCTAGAGCTAAAGGGAAACCGGACTTGAGTACTTTTACCTCAAGTAAGGCCTTGACTAGCCCTGCTGAAGCGGAAGCGTGGCACAGGTTCCATGAGGCTCTTAGTCGCAGTTCTGCACCATTTGAACGTTAGTACGCTCTTCCGGACACTTAGGACCCTCGCGTGGGCACCCTGTTCCCTACAAAATCACTGAGGAGCGGCAGGCTCCACTGGCCTGCCCAGAAACATCCAGGCCGGGAAGCCCTTCAGAGTCCCTCTGTGTACGCCGAGTGTAGGGCAACACACGGCACGCGTCCTTGGGACAGCTAGATTTCCTCAGCCATCCAACAGCTGCAGGAAATCTGTGTGCTCACGTCCTACATGCCATGGAAGTCTGCCTCATTGCCCTCATCTGAGCTGTACTTAGGAAAACAATCTGCTTCACAGTCCCTCTAGGAACTCATACCCGAAGACCCCAGAGCGACACCGAGTAAGTCGGCTTGCATTCCTACTGCAACTGAAGCACCGTTCTTCCTGTCGTGCTGTAGGATTTTAGAAATGGCCAAGGGCCGACAGCTTCCCCAGCACGATCCTTGGACGAGGGAGCTCGCTCCATGCAGAACACCCTGTGAAGAAAAGTTGATTCAGGCAAGTGTGACCAGTGTGCCCCCTAGAGTGTCTTATGACTTGTTAGAAATCGCAAGGATAGAGGCTGCGTGTTCACTGGAAATGGGGGGCCTGATGGCACAAGCCTTGCTTTCCCATGCTGAAATCTCCATTCATGCCGCCTCGAAGCTTCCGCAAAAACAGTGTTTTGGACGGGCCTGTAGACCCGCTATGCAGGCCTCAAGGAAGGAAAGGAATCGTCCTCTAACTAAACAGGGTGCTTCCAGATCCTGGCTAGGATCTCATCCTGTCATGCTCTACGGCGACAGGGGAATTCGATGTGAGTGCCTACCTCAAGGTAAGGCCTAGAGTAGCCCTGCAGAAACGGAGCATACAGGAGTTCTTTGAGGTCTTGGTCACGGTTGTGCTTTCTTTGAACTCTGGTACCCTTTTCAGGACTCCAAGACCCTTCGGGGCGTGCACCCGCTTCCCTACAACATCACCGAGGACCTCCCCGCCCCTCTGGGCCTGCGGAGCAACACCCAGGCCGGGAGGCCCTTCAGAGGCCCTCCGTGTATGCCGAGAGAAGGGCAGCACACAAGCACTTTCCCTTGGGACTGCTATATTTCCTCAGAAATCCAACAGCCTCAGGGACACATTTCTTGCACGTGCACCGTGCCATGGAACTTCTTTCTCCTCTTTGCCCATCCTTGAGCTGCACTGGGGAACTGGCCTGCTTAGAAGTCCTTTAGCGACCTCCTTCCGAAGGGACTCTACTCGAGGAGAAAGTCCGCTTGTTGTTCCTACTGCAAGTAAAGCAAAGCTCTTCGTGTAACACTGCACTCTTCCGGGAGAAGCAAATGCTTAGAGGCCGAACTAGAGCCTGCCGTGGTTGAGGCTGTTCGCCCCACGCGGGACACCCTGCGTCTAGAAGTGAAATCGGGGAAGGGCCCATTGTGTACATTGTGGGAGAAACGCTGCTTGTGTTCCACCTGCCACTACCGCAGAGCTCTCCGTGTAAAACTGCAGTGTTTGGGGAGAGGAAACGCTTAGAGGCATAACTAGAGCCTGCCTTGCTTGAGGCAGTTCGCTACACGCAAAAGACCCTGCGGAAAGAAGTTGATTCAGGGAAGGGCCCATTGTGTACCTTCTCTGTCTTTTGACATGTGACATCATCTAGAGGTAAGTATAACTAACTGCGTGTCTACGTGCAAATGCGGGCCTGATGGCACACGCCGTGCTTCCTGTTTGGAAAGTTCAGTTCACGGGGCCTCGAACGTCCCGGAGGGGCAGAGTTTTCGACGGGCCTGTAGAAACTGGAGGCCTGGCCTTGGGAAGAAGAGGAGTTTTCTCTACGAAACCATGGTGCTTCCAAGGCCTGGTAGGGAGCCCGCGCTGTGGTCCTGTGTAACTAAGTGTAGAGCCAACGTGAGCTCTTTCGCCTCGAGGGAAGTCCCTGAATGGCCCTGCTGAAGCGGACGCCTTACAGCAGTTTCCGTGAGCTCTTCGTGGCAGTTCTGGATGATTTGTATTAGTATTCTCAGCTTTTCTGGTATGCGGGCCTCTCGCTTGTTGTGGTATCCCCCGTTGCGGAGCAGAGGCGACGGACGCACGGGCTCAGCGGCCATGGCTCACCGGCCCAGTCGCTCGGCGGCATGTGGGATCTTCCCGGACCGGGGCACGAACCCGTGTCCCCTGCGTCGGCAGGCGGCGTCTCAAACACTGCGCCACCAGGGAAGGCCTGCGTGCCCGTTTTCAAAGCTCCTTTCATGCTGCCTCGAAGACTCCGAGAACACAGTGTTTCTGACGGGCCTGTAGACACTGTAAGCAGCTCCCTGGGAAGAGAAGGACTTTTCGCTCAAGAAACAGCGTGCTTCCGCAGCCTGGTTAGGAGCTCCTCGTGTCATGCTCTAGAGCTAAAGGGAAACCGGACTTGAGTACTTTTACCTCAAGTAAGGCCTTGACTAGCCCTGCTGAAGCGGAAGCGTGGCACAGGTTCCATGAGGCTCTTAGTCGCAGTTCTGCACCATTTGAACGTTAGTATGCTCTTCCGGACACTTAGGACCCTCGCGTGGGCACCCTGTTCCCTACAAAATCACTGAGGAGCGGCAGGCTCCACTGGCCTGCCCAGAAACATCCAGGCCGGGAAGCCCTTCAGAGTCCCTCTGTGTACGCCGAGTGTAGGGCAACACACGGCACGCGTCCTTGGGACAGCTAGATTTCCTCAGCCATCCAACAGCTGCAGGAAATCTGTGTGCTCACGTCCTACATGCCATGGAAGTCTGCCTCATTGCCCTCATCTGAGCTGTACTTAGGAAAACAATCTGCTTCACAGTCCCTCTAGGAACTCATACCCGAAGACCCCAGAGCGACACCGAGTAAGTCGGCTTGCATTCCTACTGCAACTGAAGCACCGTTCTTCCTGTCGTGCTGTAGGATTTTAGAAATGGCCAAGGGCCGACAGCTTCCCCAGCACGATCCTTGGACGAGGGAGCTCGCTCCATGCAGAACACCCTGTGAAGAAAAGTTGATTCAGGCAAGTGTGACCAGTGTGCCCCCTAGAGTGTCTTATGACTTGTTAGAAATCGCAAGGATAGAGGCTGCGTGTTCACTGGAAATGGGGGGCCTGATGGCACAAGCCTTGCTTTCCCATGCTGAAATCTCCATTCATGCCGCCTCGAAGCTTCCGCAAAAACAGTGTTTTGGACGGGCCTGTAGACCCGCTATGCAGGCCTCAAGGAAGGAAAGGAATCGTCCTCTAACTAAACAGGGTGCTTCCAGATCCTGGCTAGGATCTCATCCTGTCATGCTCTACGGCGACAGGGGAATTCGATGTGAGTGCCTACCTCAAGGTAAGGCCTAGAGTAGCCCTGCAGAAACGGAGCATACAGGAGTTCTTTGAGGTCTTGGTCACGGTTGTGCTTTCTTTGAACTCTGGTACCCTTTTCAGGACTCCAAGACCCTTCGGGGCGTGCACCCGCTTCCCTACAACATCACCGAGGACCTCCCCGCCCCTCTGGGCCTGCGGAGCAACACCCAGGCCGGGAGGCCCTTCAGAGGCCCTCCGTGTATGCCGAGAGAAGGGCAGCACACAAGCACTTTCCCTTGGGACTGCTATATTTCCTCAGAAATCCAACAGCCTCAGGGACACATTTCTTGCACGTGCACCGTGCCATGGAACTTCTTTCTCCTCTTTGCCCATCCTTGAGCTGCACTGGGGAACTGGCCTGCTTAGAAGTCCTTTAGCGACCTCCTTCCGAAGGGACTCTACTCGAGGAGAAAGTCCGCTTGTTGTTCCTACTGCAAGTAAAGCAAAGCTCTTCGTGTAACACTGCACTCTTCCGGGAGAAGCAAATGCTTAGAGGCCGAACTAGAGCCTGCCGTGGTTGAGGCTGTTCGCCCCACGCGGGACACCCTGCGTCTAGAAGTAAAATCGGGGAAGGGCCCATTGTGTACATTGTGGGAGAAACGCTGCTTGTGTTCCACCTGCCACTACCGCAGAGCTCTCCGTGTAAAACTGCAGTGTTTGGGGAGAGGAAACGCTCAGAGGCATAACTAGAGCCTGCCTTGCTTGAGGCAGTTCGCTACACGCAAAAGACCCTGCGGAAAGAAGTTGATTCAGGGAAGGGCCCATTGTGTACCTTCTCTGTCTTTTGACATGTGACATCATCTAGAGGTAAGTATAACTAACTGCGTGTCTACGTGCAAATGCGGGCCTGATGGCACACGCCGTGCTTCCTGTTTGGAAAGTTCAGTTCACGGGGCCTCGAACGTCCCGGAGGGGCAGAGTTTTCGACGGGCCTGTAGAAACTGGAGGCCTGGCCTTGGGAAGAAGAGGAGTTTTCTCTACGAAACCATGGTGCTTCCAAGGCCTGGTAGGGAGCCCGCGCTGTGGTCCTGTGTAACTAAGTGTAGAGCCAACGTGAGCTCTTTCGCCTCGAGGGAAGTCCCTGAATGGCCCTGCTGAAGCGGACGCCTTACAGCAGTTTCCGTGAGCTCTTCGTGGCAGTTCTGGATGATTTGTATTAGTATTCTCAGCTTTTCTGGTATGCGGGCCTCTCGCTTGTTGTGGTATCCCCCGTTGCGGAGCAGAGGCGACGGACGCACGGGCTCAGCGGCCATGGCTCACCGGCCCAGTCGCTCGGCGGCATGTGGGATCTTCCCGGACCGGGGCACGAACCTGTGTCCCCTGCGTCGGCAGGCGGCGTCTCAAACACTGCGCCACCAGGGAAGGCCTGCGTGCCCGTTTTCAAAGCTCCTTTCATGCTGCCTCGAAGACTCCGAGAACACAGTGTTTCTGACGGGCCTGTAGACACTGTAAGCAGCTCCCTGGGAAGAGAAGGACTTTTCGCTCAAGAAACAGCGTGCTTCCGCAGCCTGGTTAGGAGCTCCTCGTGTCATGCTCTAGAGCTAAAGGGAAACCGGACTTGAGTACTTTTACCTCAAGTAAGGCCTTGACTAGCCCTGCTGAAGCGGAAGCGTGGCACAGGTTCCATGAGGCTCTTAGTCGCAGTTCTGCACCATTTGAACGTTAGTACGCTCTTCCGGACACTTAGGACCCTCGCGTGGGCACCCTGTTCCCTACAAAATCACTGAGGAGCGGTAGGCTCCACTGGCCTGCCCAGAAACATCCAGGCCGGGAAGCCCTTCAGAGTCCCTCTGTGTACGCCGAGTGTAGGGCAACACACGGCACGCGTCCTTGGGACAGCTAGATTTCCTCAGCCATCCAACAGCTGCAGGAAATCTGTGTGCTCACGTCCTACATGCCATGGAAGTCTGCCTCATTGCCCTCATCTGAGCTGTACTTAGGAAAACAATCTGCTTCGCAGTCCCTCTAGGAACTCATACCCGAAGACCCCAGAGCGACACCGAGTAAGTCGGCTTGCATTCCTACTGCAACTGAAGCACCGTTCTTCCTGTCGTGCTGTAGGATTTTAGAAATGGCCAAGGGCCGACAGCTTCCCCAGCACGATCCTTGGACGAGGGAGCTCGCTCCATGCAGAACACCCTGTGAAGAAAAGTTGATTCAGGCAAGTGTGACCAGTGTGCCCCCTAGAGTGTCTTATGACTTGTTAGAAATCGCAAGGATAGAGGCTGCGTGTTCACTGGAAATGGGGGGCCTGATGGCACAAGCCTTGCTTTCCCATGCTGAAATCTCCATTCATGCCGCCTCGAAGCTTCCGCAAAAACAGTGTTTTGGACGGGCCTGTAGACCCGCTATGCAGGCCTCAAGGAAGGAAAGGAATCGTCCTCTAACTAAACAGGGTGCTTCCAGATCCTGGCTAGGATCTCATCCTGTCATGCTCTACGGCGACAGGGGAATTCGATGTGAGTGCCTACCTCAAGGTAAGGCCTAGAGTAGCCCTGCAGAAACGGAGCATACAGGAGTTCTTTGAGGTCTTGGTCACGGTTGTGCTTTCTTTGAACTCTGGTACCCTTTTCAGGACTCCAAGACCCTTCGGGGCGTGCACCCGCTTCCCTACAACATCACCGAGGACCTCCCCGCCCCTCTGGGCCTGCGGAGCAACACCCAGGCCGGGAGGCCCTTCAGAGGCCCTCCGTGTATGCCGAGAGAAGGGCAGCACACAAGCACTTTCCCTTGGGACTGCTATATTTCCTCAGAAATCCAACAGCCTCAGGGACACATTTCTTGCACGTGCACCGTGCCATGGAACTTCTTTCTCCTCTTTGCCCATCCTTGAGCTGCACTGGGGAACTGGCCTGCTTAGAAGTCCTTTAGCGACCTCCTTCCGAAGGGACTCTACTCGAGGAGAAAGTCCGCTTGTTGTTCCTACTGCAAGTAAAGCAAAGCTCTTCGTGTAACACTGCACTCTTCCGGGAGAAGCAAATGCTTAGAGGCCGAACTAGAGCCTGCCGTGGTTGAGGCTGTTCGCCCCACGCGGGACACCCTGCGTCTAGAAGTAAAATCGGGGAAGGGCCCATTGTGTACATTGTGGGAGAAACGCTGCTTGTGTTCCACCTGCCACTACCGCAGAGCTCTCCGTGTAAAACTGCAGTGTTTGGGGAGAGGAAACGCTCAGAGGCATAACTAGAGCCTGCCTTGCTTGAGGCAGTTCGCTACACGCAAAAGACCCTGCGGAAAGAAGTTGATTCAGGGAAGGGCCCATTGTGTACCTTCTCTGTCTTTTGACATGTGACATCATCTAGAGGTAAGTATAACTAACTGCGTGTCTACGTGCAAATGCGGGCCTGATGGCACACGCCGTGCTTCCTGTTTGGAAAGTTCAGTTCACGGGGCCTCGAACGTCCCGGAGGGGCAGAGTTTTCGACGGGCCTGTAGAAACTGGAGGCCTGGCCTTGGGAAGAAGAGGAGTTTTCTCTACGAAACCATGGTGCTTCCAAGGCCTGGTAGGGAGCCCGCGCTGTGGTCCTGTGTAACTAAGTGTAGAGCCAACGTGAGCTCTTTCGCCTCGAGGGAAGTCCCTGAATGGCCCTGCTGAAGCGGACGCCTTACAGCAGTTTCCGTGAGCTCTTCGTGGCAGTTCTGGATGATTTGTATTAGTATTCTCAGCTTTTCTGGTATGCGGGCCTCTCGCTTGTTGTGGTATCCCCCGTTGCGGAGCAGAGGCGACGGACGCACGGGCTCAGCGGCCATGGCTCACCGGCCCAGTCGCTCGGCGGCATGTGGGATCTTCCCGGACCGGGGCACGAACCCGTGTCCCCTGCGTCGGCAGGCGGCGTCTCAAACACTGCGCCACCAGGGAAGGCCTGCGTGCCCGTTTTCAAAGCTCCTTTCATGCTGCCTCGAAGACTCCGAGAACACAGTGTTTCTGACGGGCCTGTAGACACTGTAAGCAGCTCCCTGGGAAGAGAAGGACTTTTCGCTCAAGAAACAGCGTGCTTCCGCAGCCTGGTTAGGAGCTCCTCGTGTCATGCTCTAGAGCTAAAGGGAAACCGGACTTGAGTACTTTTACCTCAAGTAAGGCCTTGACTAGCCCTGCTGAAGCGGAAGCGTGGCACAGGTTCCATGAGGCTCTTAGTCGCAGTTCTGCACCATTTGAACGTTAGTACGCTCTTCCGGACACTTAGGACCCTCGCGTGGGCACCCTGTTCCCTACAAAATCACTGAGGAGCGGCAGGCTCCACTGGCCTGCCCAGAAACATCCAGGCCGGGAAGCCCTTCAGAGTCCCTCTGTGTACGCCGAGTGTAGGGCAACACACGGCACGCGTCCTTGGGACAGCTAGATTTCCTCAGCCATCCAACAGCTGCAGGAAATCTGTGTGCTCACGTCCTACATGCCATGGAAGTCTGCCTCATTGCCCTCATCTGAGCTGTACTTAGGAAAACAATCTGCTTCGCAGTCCCTCTAGGAACTCATACCCGAAGACCCCAGAGCGACACCGAGTAAGTCGGCTTGCATTCCTACTGCAACTGAAGCACCGTTCTTCCTGTCGTGCTGTAGGATTTTAGAAATGGCCAAGGGCCGACAGCTTCCCCAGCACGATCCTTGGACGAGGGAGCTCGCTCCATGCAGAACACCCTGTGAAGAAAAGTTGATTCAGGCAAGTGTGACCAGTGTGCCCCCTAGAGTGTCTTATGACTTGTTAGAAATCGCAAGGATAGAGGCTGCGTGTTCACTGGAAATGGGGGGCCTGATGGCACAAGCCTTGCTTTCCCATGCTGAAATCTCCATTCATGCCGCCTCGAAGCTTCCGCAAAAACAGTGTTTTGGACGGGCCTGTAGACCCGCTATGCAGGCCTCAAGGAAGGAAAGGAATCGTCCTCTAACTAAACAGGGTGCTTCCAGATCCTGGCTAGGATCTCATCCTGTCATGCTCTACGGCGACAGGGGAATTCGATGTGAGTGCCTACCTCAAGGTAAGGCCTAGAGTAGCCCTGCAGAAACGGAGCATACAGGAGTTCTTTGAGGTCTTGGTCACGGTTGTGCTTTCTTTGAACTCTGGTACCCTTTTCAGGACTCCAAGACCCTTCGGGGCGTGCACCCGCTTCCCTACAACATCACCGAGGACCTCCCCGCCCCTCTGGGCCTGCGGAGCAACACCCAGGCCGGGAGGCCCTTCAGAGGCCCTCCGTGTATGCCGAGAGAAGGGCAGCACACAAGCACTTTCCCTTGGGACTGCTATATTTCCTCAGAAATCCAACAGCCTCAGGGACACATTTCTTGCACGTGCACCGTGCCATGGAACTTCTTTCTCCTCTTTGCCCATCCTTGAGCTGCACTGGGGAACTGGCCTGCTTAGAAGTCCTTTAGCGACCTCCTTCCGAAGGGACTCTACTCGAGGAGAAAGTCCGCTTGTTGTTCCTACTGCAAGTAAAGCAAAGCTCTTCGTGTAACACTGCACTCTTCCGGGAGAAGCAAATGCTTAGAGGCCGAACTAGAGCCTGCCGTGGTTGAGGCTGTTCGCCCCACGCGGGACACCCTGCGTCTAGAAGTAAAATCGGGGAAGGGCCCATTGTGTACATTGTGGGAGAAACGCTGCTTGTGTTCCACCTGCCACTACCGCAGAGCTCTCCGTGTAAAACTGCAGTGTTTGGGGAGAGGAAACGCTTAGAGGCATAACTAGAGCCTGCCTTGCTTGAGGCAGTTCGCTACACGCAAAAGACCCTGCGGAAAGAAGTTGATTCAGGGAAGGGCCCATTGTGTACCTTCTCTGTCTTTTGACATGTGACATCATCTAGAGGTAAGTATAACTAACTGCGTGTCTACGTGCAAATGCGGGCCTGATGGCACACGCCGTGCTTCCTGTTTGGAAAGTTCAGTTCACGGGGCCTCGAACGTCCCGGAGGGGCAGAGTTTTCGACGGGCCTGTAGAAACTGGAGGCCTGGCCTTGGGAAGAAGAGGAGTTTTCTCTACGAAACCATGGTGCTTCCAAGGCCTGGTAGGGAGCCCGCGCTGTGATCCTGTGTAACTAAGTGTAGAGCCAACGTGAGCTCTTTCGCCTCGAGGGAAGTCCCTGAATGGCCCTGCTGAAGCGGACGCCTTACAGCAGTTTCCGTGAGCTCTTCGTGGCAGTTCTGGATGATTTGTATTAGTATTCTCAGCTTTTCTGGTATGCGGGCCTCTCGCTTGTTGTGGTATCCCCCGTTGCGGAGCAGAGGCGACGGACGCACGGGCTCAGCGGCCATGGCTCACCGGCCCAGTCGCTCGGCGGCATGTGGGATCTTCCCGGACCGGGGCACGAACCCGTGTCCCCTGCGTCGGCAGGCGGCGTCTCAAACACTGCGCCACCAGGGAAGGCCTGCGTGCCCGTTTTCAAAGCTCCTTTCATGCTGCCTCGAAGACTCCGAGAACACAGTGTTTCTGACGGGCCTGTAGACACTGTAAGCAGCTCCCTGGGAAGAGAAGGACTTTTCGCTCAAGAAACAGCGTGCTTCCGCAGCCTGGTTAGGAGCTCCTCGTGTCATGCTCTAGAGCTAAAGGGAAACCGGACTTGAGTACTTTTACCTCAAGTAAGGCCTTGACTAGCCCTGCTGAAGCGGAAGCGTGGCACAGGTTCCATGAGGCTCTTAGTCGCAGTTCTGCACCATTTGAACGTTAGTACGCTCTTCCGGACACTTAGGACCCTCGCGTGGGCACCCTGTTCCCTACAAAATCACTGAGGAGCGGCAGGCTCCACTGGCCTGCCCAGAAACATCCAGGCCGGGAAGCCCTTCAGAGTCCCTCTGTGTACGCCGAGTGTAGGGCAACACACGGCACGCGTCCTTGGGACAGCTAGATTTCCTCAGCCATCCAACAGCTGCAGGAAATCTGTGTGCTCACGTCCTACATGCCATGGAAGTCTGCCTCATTGCCCTCATCTGAGCTGTACTTAGGAAAACAATCTGCTTCGCAGTCCCTCTAGGAACTCATACCCGAAGACCCCAGAGCGACACCGAGTAAGTCGGCTTGCATTCCTACTGCAACTGAAGCACCGTTCTTCCTGTCGTGCTGTAGGATTTTAGAAATGGCCAAGGGCCGACAGCTTCCCCAGCACGATCCTTGGACGAGGGAGCTCGCTCCATGCAGAACACCCTGTGAAGAAAAGTTGATTCAGGCAAGTGTGACCAGTGTGCCCCCTAGAGTGTCTTATGACTTGTTAGAAATCGCAAGGATAGAGGCTGCGTGTTCACTGGAAATGGGGGGCCTGATGGCACAAGCCTTGCTTTCCCATGCTGAAATCTCCATTCATGCCGCCTCGAAGCTTCCACAAAAACAGTGTTTTGGACGGGCCTGTAGACCCGCTATGCAGGCCTCAAGGAAGGAAAGGAATCGTCCTCTAACTAAACAGGGTGCTTCCAGATCCTGGCTAGGATCTCATCCTGTCATGCTCTACGGCGACAGGGGAATTCGATGTGAGTGCCTACCTCAAGGTAAGGCCTAGAGTAGCCCTGCAGAAACGGAGCATACAGGAGTTCTTTGAGGTCTTGGTCACGGTTGTGCTTTCTTTGAACTCTGGTACCCTTTTCAGGACTCCAAGACCCTTCGGGGCGTGCACCCGCTTCCCTACAACATCACCGAGGACCTCCCCGCCCCTCTGGGCCTGCGGAGCAACACCCAGGCCGGGAGGCCCTTCAGAGGCCCTCCGTGTATGCCGAGAGAAGGGCAGCACACAAGCACTTTCCCTTGGGACTGCTATATTTCCTCAGAAATCCAACAGCCTCAGGGACACATTTCTTGCACGTGCACCGTGCCATGGAACTTCTTTCTCCTCTTTGCCCATCCTTGAGCTGCACTGGGGAACTGGCCTGCTTAGAAGTCCTTTAGCGACCTCCTTCCGAAGGGACTCTACTCGAGGAGAAAGTCCGCTTGTTGTTCCTACTGCAAGTAAAGCAAAGCTCTTCGTGTAACACTGCACTCTTCCGGGAGAAGCAAATGCTTAGAGGCCGAACTAGAGCCTGCCGTGGTTGAGGCTGTTCGCCCCACGCGGGACACCCTGCGTCTAGAAGTAAAATCGGGGAAGGGCCCATTGTGTACATTGTGGGAGAAACGCTGCTTGTGTTCCACCTGCCACTACCGCAGAGCTCTCCGTGTAAAACTGCAGTGTTTGGGGAGAGGAAACGCTTAGAGGCATAACTAGAGCCTGCCTTGCTTGAGGCAGTTCGCTACACGCAAAAGACCCTGCGGAAAGAAGTTGATTCAGGGAAGGGCCCATTGTGTACCTTCTCTGTCTTTTGACATGTGACATCATCTAGAGGTAAGTATAACTAACTGCGTGTCTACGTGCGAATGCGGGCCTGATGGCACACGCCGTGCTTCCTGTTTGGAAAGTTCAGTTCACGGGGCCTCGAACGTCCCGGAGGGGCAGAGTTTTCGACGGGCCTGTAGAAACTGGAGGCCTGGCCTTGGGAAGAAGAGGAGTTTTCTCTACGAAACCATGGTGCTTCCAAGGCCTGGTAGGGAGCCCGCGCTGTGGTCCTGTGTAACTAAGTGTAGAGCCAACGTGAGCTCTTTCGCCTCGAGGGAAGTCCCTGAATGGCCCTGCTGAAGCGGACGCCTTACAGCAGTTTCCGTGAGCTCTTCGTGGCAGTTCTGGATGATTTGTATTAGTATTCTCAGCTTTTCTGGTATGCGGGCCTCTCGCTTGTTGTGGTATCCCCCGTTGCGGAGCAGAGGCGACGGACGCACGGGCTCAGCGGCCATGGCTCACCGGCCCAGTCGCTCGGCGGCATGTGGGATCTTCCCGGACCGGGGCACGAACCCGTGTCCCCTGCGTCGGCAGGCGGCGTCTCAAACACTGCGCCACCAGGGAAGGCCTGCGTGCCCGTTTTCAAAGCTCCTTTCATGCTGCCTCGAAGACTCCGAGAACACAGTGTTTCTGACGGGCCTGTAGACACTGTAAGCAGCTCCCTGGGAAGAGAAGGACTTTTCGCTCAAGAAACAGCGTGCTTCCGCAGCCTGGTTAGGAGCTCCTCGTGTCATGCTCTAGAGCTAAAGGGAAACCGGACTTGAGTACTTTTACCTCAAGTAAGGCCTTGACTAGCCCTGCTGAAGCGGAAGCGTGGCACAGGTTCCATGAGGCTCTTAGTCGCAGTTCTGCACCATTTGAACGTTAGTACGCTCTTCCGGACACTTAGGACCCTCGCGTGGGCACCCTGTTCCCTACAAAATCACTGAGGAGCGGCAGGCTCCACTGGCCTGCCCAGAAACATCCAGGCCGGGAAGCCCTTCAGAGTCCCTCTGTGTACGCCGAGTGTAGGGCAACACACGGCACGCGTCCTTGGGACAGCTAGATTTCCTCAGCCATCCAACAGCTGCAGGAAATCTGTGTGCTCACGTCCTACATGCCATGGAAGTCTGCCTCATTGCCCTCATCTGAGCTGTACTTAGGAAAACAATCTGCTTCGCAGTCCCTCTAGGAACTCATACCCGAAGACCCCAGAGCGACACCGAGTAAGTCGGCTTGCATTCCTACTGCAACTGAAGCACCGTTCTTCCTGTCGTGCTGTAGGATTTTAGAAATGGCCAAGGGCCGACAGCTTCCCCAGCACGATCCTTGGACGAGGGAGCTCGCTCCATGCAGAACACCCTGTGAAGAAAAGTTGATTCAGGCAAGTGTGACCAGTGTGCCCCCTAGAGTGTCTTATGACTTGTTAGAAATCGCAAGGATAGAGGCTGCGTGTTCACTGGAAATGGGGGGCCTGATGGCACAAGCCTTGCTTTCCCATGCTGAAATCTCCATTCATGCCGCCTCGAAGCTTCCGCAAAAACAGTGTTTTGGACGGGCCTGTAGACCCGCTATGCAGGCCTCAAGGAAGGAAAGGAATCGTCCTCTAACTAAACAGGGTGCTTCCAGATCCTGGCTAGGATCTCATCCTGTCATGCTCTACGGCGACAGGGGAATTCGATGTGAGTGCCTACCTCAAGGTAAGGCCTAGAGTAGCCCTGCAGAAACGGAGCATACAGGAGTTCTTTGAGGTCTTGGTCACGGTTGTGCTTTCTTTGAACTCTGGTACCCTTTTCAGGACTCCAAGACCCTTCGGGGCGTGCACCCGCTTCCCTACAACATCACCGAGGACCTCCCCGCCCCTCTGGGCCTGCGGAGCAACACCCAGGCCGGGAGGCCCTTCAGAGGCCCTCCGTGTATGCCGAGAGAAGGGCAGCACACAAGCACTTTCCCTTGGGACTGCTATATTTCCTCAGAAATCCAACAGCCTCAGGGACACATTTCTTGCACGTGCACCGTGCCATGGAACTTCTTTCTCCTCTTTGCCCATCCTTGAGCTGCACTGGGGAACTGGCCTGCTTAGAAGTCCTTTAGCGACCTCCTTCCGAAGGGACTCTACTCGAGGAGAAAGTCCGCTTGTTGTTCCTACTGCAAGTAAAGCAAAGCTCTTCGTGTAACACTGCACTCTTCCGGGAGAAGCAAATGCTTAGAGGCCGAACTAGAGCCTGCCGTGGTTGAGGCTGTTCGCCCCACGCGGGACACCCTGCGTCTAGAAGTAAAATCGGGGAAGGGCCCATTGTGTACATTGTGGGAGAAACGCTGCTTGTGTTCCACCTGCCACTACCGCAGAGCTCTCCGTGTAAAACTGCAGTGTTTGGGGAGAGGAAACGCTCAGAGGCATAACTAGAGCCTGCCTTGCTTGAGGCAGTTCGCTACACGCAAAAGACCCTGCGGAAAGAAGTTGATTCAGGGAAGGGCCCATTGTGTACCTTCTCTGTCTTTTGACATGTGACATCATCTAGAGGTAAGTATAACTAACTGCGTGTCTACGTGCGAATGCGGGCCTGATGGCACACGCCGTGCTTCCTGTTTGGAAAGTTCAGTTCACGGGGCCTCGAACGTCCCGGAGGGGCAGAGTTTTCGACGGGCCTGTAGAAACTGGAGGCCTGGCCTTGGGAAGAAGAGGAGTTTTCTCTACGAAACCATGGTGCTTCCAAGGCCTGGTAGGGAGCCCGCGCTGTGGTCCTGTGTAACTAAGTGTAGAGCCAACGTGAGCTCTTTCGCCTCGAGGGAAGTCCCTGAATGGCCCTGCTGAAGCGGACGCCTTACAGCAGTTTCCGTGAGCTCTTCGTGGCAGTTCTGGATGATTTGTATTAGTATTCTCAGCTTTTCTGGTATGCGGGCCTCTCGCTTGTTGTGGTATCCCCCATTGCGGAGCAGAGGCGACGGACGCACGGGCTCAGCGGCCATGGCTCACCGGCCCAGTCGCTCGGCGGCATGTGGGATCTTCCCGGACCGGGGCACGAACCCGTGTCCCCTGCGTCAGCAGGCGGCGTCTCAAACACTGCGCCACCAGGGAAGGCCTGCGTGCCCGTTTTCAAAGCTCCTTTCATGCTGCCTCGAAGACTCCGAGAACACAGTGTTTCTGACGGGCCTGTAGACACTGTAAGCAGCTCCCTGGGAAGAGAAGGACTTTTCGCTCAAGAAACAGCGTGCTTCCGTAGCCTGGTTAGGAGCTCCTCGTGTCATGCTCTAGAGCTAAAGGGAAACCGGACTTGAGTACTTTTACCTCAAGTAAGGCCTTGACTAGCCCTGCTGAAGCGGAAGCGTGGCACAGGTTCCATGAGGCTCTTAGTCGCAGTTCTGCACCATTTGAACGTTAGTACGCTCTTCCGGACACTTAGGACCCTCGCGTGGGCACCCTGTTCCCTACAAAATCACTGAGGAGCGGCAGGCTCCACTGGCCTGCCCAGAAACATCCAGGCCGGGAAGCCCTTCAGAGTCCCTCTGTGTACGCCGAGTGTAGGGCAACACACGGCACGCGTCCTTGGGACAGCTAGATTTCCTCAGCCATCCAACAGCTGCAGGAAATCTGTGTGCTCACGTCCTACATGCCATGGAAGTCTGCCTCATTGCCCTCATCTGAGCTGTACTTAGGAACACAATCTGCTTCGCAGTCCCTCTAGGAACTCATACCCGAAGACCCCAGAGCGACACCGAGTAAGTCGGCTTGCATTCCTACTGCAACTGAAGCACCGTTCTTCCTGTCGTGCTGTAGGATTTTAGAAATGGCCAAGGGCCGACAGCTTCCCCAGCACGATCCTTGGACGAGGGAGCTCGCTCCATGCAGAACACCCTGTGAAGAAAAGTTGATTCAGGCAAGTGTGACCAGTGTGCCCCCTAGAGTGTCTTATGACTTGTTAGAAATCGCAAGGATAGAGGCTGCGTGTTCACTGGAAATGGGGGGCCTGATGGCACAAGCCTTGCTTTCCCATGCTGAAATCTCCATTCATGCCGCCTCGAAGCTTCCGCAAAAACAGTGTTTTGGACGGGCCTGTAGACCCGCTATGCAGGCCTCAAGGAAGGAAAGGAATCGTCCTCTAACTAAACAGGGTGCTTCCAGATCCTGGCTAGGATCTCATCCTGTCATGCTCTACGGCGACAGGGGAATTCGATGTGAGTGCCTACCTCAAGGTAAGGCCTAGAGTAGCCCTGCAGAAACGGAGCATACAGGAGTTCTTTGAGGTCTTGGTCACGGTTGTGCTTTCTTTGAACTCTGGTACCCTTTTCAGGACCCCAAGACCCTTCGGGGCGTGCACCCGCTTCCCTACAACATCACCGAGGACCTCCCCGCCCCTCTGGGCCTGCGGAGCAACACCCAGGCCGGGAGGCCCTTCAGAGGCCCTCCGTGTATGCCGAGAGAAGGGCAGCACACAAGCACTTTCCCTTGGGACTGCTATATTTCCTCAGAAATCCAACAGCCTCAGGGACACATTTCTTGCACGTGCACCGTGCCATGGAACTTCTTTCTCCTCTTTGCCCATCCTTGAGCTGCACTGGGGAACTGGCCTGCTTAGAAGTCCTTTAGCGACCTCCTTCCGAAGGGACTCTACTCGAGGAGAAAGTCCGCTTGTTGTTCCTACTGCAAGTAAAGCAAAGCTCTTCGTGTAACACTGCACTCTTCCGGGAGAAGCAAATGCTTAGAGGCCGAACTAGAGCCTGCCGTGGTTGAGGCTGTTCGCCCCACGCGGGACACCCTGCGTCTAGAAGTAAAATCGGGGAAGGGCCCATTGTGTACATTGTGGGAGAAACGCTGCTTGTGTTCCACCTGCCACTACCGCAGAGCTCTCCGTGTAAAACTGCAGTGTTTGGGGAGAGGAAACGCTCAGAGGCATAACTAGAGCCTGCCTTGCTTGAGGCAGTTCGCTACACGCAAAAGACCCTGCGGAAAGAAGTTGATTCAGGGAAGGGCCCATTGTGTACCTTCTCTGTCTTTTGACATGTGACATCATCTAGAGGTAAGTATAACTAACTGCGTGTCTACGTGCAAATGCGGGCCTGATGGCACACGCCGTGCTTCCTGTTTGGAAAGTTCAGTTCACGGGGCCTCGAACGTCCCGGAGGGGCAGAGTTTTCGACGGGCCTGTAGAAACTGGAGGCCTGGCCTTGGGAAGAAGAGGAGTTTTCTCTACGAAACCATGGTGCTTCCAAGGCCTGGTAGGGAGCCCGCGCTGTGGTCCTGTGTAACTAAGTGTAGAGCCAACGTGAGCTCTTTCGCCTCGAGGGAAGTCCCTGAATGGCCCTGCTGAAGCGGACGCCTTACAGCAGTTTCCGTGAGCTCTTCGTGGCAGTTCTGGATGATTTGTATTAGTATTCTCAGCTTTTCTGGTATGCGGGCCTCTCGCTTGTTGTGGTATCCCCCGTTGCGGAGCAGAGGCGACGGACGCACGGGCTCAGCGGCCATGGCTCACCGGCCCAGTCGCTCGGCGGCATGTGGGATCTTCCCGGACCGGGGCACGAACCCGTGTCCCCTGCGTCGGCAGGCGGCGTCTCAAACACTGCGCCACCAGGGAAGGCCTGCGTGCCCGTTTTCAAAGCTCCTTTCATGCTGCCTCGAAGACTCCGAGAACACAGTGTTTCTGACGGGCCTGTAGACACTGTAAGCAGCTCCCTGGGAAGAGAAGGACTTTTCGCTCAAGAAACAGCGTGCTTCCGCAGCCTGGTTAGGAGCTCCTCGTGTCATGCTCTAGAGCTAAAGGGAAACCGGACTTGAGTACTTTTACCTCAAGTAAGGCCTTGACTAGCCCTGCTGAAGCGGAAGCGTGGCACAGGTTCCATGAGGCTCTTAGTCGCAGTTCTGCACCATTTGAACGTTAGTACGCTCTTCCGGACACTTAGGACCCTCGCGTGGGCACCCTGTTCCCTACAAAATCACTGAGGAGCGGCAGGCTCCACTGGCCTGCCCAGAAACATCCAGGCCGGGAAGCCCTTCAGAGTCCCTCTGTGTACGCCGAGTGTAGGGCAACACACGGCACGCGTCCTTGGGACAGCTAGATTTCCTCAGCCATCCAACAGCTGCAGGAAATCTGTGTGCTCACGTCCTACATGCCATGGAAGTCTGCCTCATTGCCCTCATCTGAGCTGTACTTAGGAAAACAATCTGCTTCGCAGTCCCTCTAGGAACTCATACCCGAAGACCCCAGAGCGACACCGAGTAAGTCGGCTTGCATTCCTACTGCAACTGAAGCACCGTTCTTCCTGTCGTGCTGTAGGATTTTAGAAATGGCCAAGGGCCGACAGCTTCCCCAGCACGATCCTTGGACGAGGGAGCTCGCTCCATGCAGAACACCCTGTGAAGAAAAGTTGATTCAGGCAAGTGTGACCAGTGTGCCCCCTAGAGTGTCTTATGACTTGTTAGAAATCGCAAGGATAGAGGCTGCGTGTTCACTGGAAATGGGGGGCCTGATGGCACAAGCCTTGCTTTCCCATGCTGAAATCTCCATTCATGCCGCCTCGAAGCTTCCGCAAAAACAGTGTTTTGGACGGGCCTGTAGACCCGCTATGCAGGCCTCAAGGAAGGAAAGGAATCGTCCTCTAACTAAACAGGGTGCTTCCAGATCCTGGCTAGGATCTCATCCTGTCATGCTCTACGGCGACAGGGGAATTCGATGTGAGTGCCTACCTCAAGGTAAGGCCTAGAGTAGCCCTGCAGAAACGGAGCATACAGGAGTTCTTTGAGGTCTTGGTCACGGTTGTGCTTTCTTTGAACTCTGGTACCCTTTTCAGGACTCCAAGACCCTTCGGGGCGTGCACCCGCTTCCCTACAACATCACCGAGGACCTCCCCGCCCCTCTGGGCCTGCGGAGCAACACCCAGGCCGGGAGGCCCTTCAGAGGCCCTCCGTGTATGCCGAGAGAAGGGCAGCACACAAGCACTTTCCCTTGGGACTGCTATATTTCCTCAGAAATCCAACAGCCTCAGGGACACATTTCTTGCACGTGCACCGTGCCATGGAACTTCTTTCTCCTCTTTGCCCATCCTTGAGCTGCACTGGGGAACTGGCCTGCTTAGAAGTCCTTTAGCGACCTCCTTCCGAAGGGACTCTACTCGAGGAGAAAGTCCGCTTGTTGTTCCTACTGCAAGTAAAGCAAAGCTCTTCGTGTAACACTGCACTCTTCCGGGAGAAGCAAATGCTTAGAGGCCGAACTAGAGCCTGCCGTGGTTGAGGCTGTTCGCCCCACGCGGGACACCCTGCGTCTAGAAGTAAAATCGGGGAAGGGCCCATTGTGTACATTGTGGGAGAAACGCTGCTTGTGTTCCACCTGCCACTACCGCAGAGCTCTCCGTGTAAAACTGCAGTGTTTGGGGAGAGGAAACGCTTAGAGGCATAACTAGAGCCTGCCTTGCTTGAGGCAGTTCGCTACACGCAAAAGACCCTGCGGAAAGAAGTTGATTCAGGGAAGGGCCCATTGTGTACCTTCTCTGTCTTTTGACATGTGACATCATCTAGAGGTAAGTATAACTAACTGCGTGTCTACGTGCGAATGCGGGCCTGATGGCACACGCCGTGCTTCCTGTTTGGAAAGTTCAGTTCACGGGGCCTCGAACGTCCCGGAGGGGCAGAGTTTTCGACGGGCCTGTAGAAACTGGAGGCCTGGCCTTGGGAAGAAGAGGAGTTTTCTCTACGAAACCATGGTGCTTCCAAGGCCTGGTAGGGAGCCCGCGCTGTGATCCTGTGTAACTAAGTGTAGAGCCAACGTGAGCTCTTTCGCCTCGAGGGAAGTCCCTGAATGGCCCTGCTGAAGCGGACGCCTTACAGCAGTTTCCGTGAGCTCTTCGTGGCAGTTCTGGATGATTTGTATTAGTATTCTCAGCTTTTCTGGTATGCGGGCCTCTCGCTTGTTGTGGTATCCCCCGTTGCGGAGCAGAGGCGACGGACGCACGGGCTCAGCGGCCATGGCTCACCGGCCCAGTCGCTCGGCGGCATGTGGGATCTTCCCGGACCGGGGCACGAACCCGTGTCCCCTGCGTCGGCAGGCGGCGTCTCAAACACTGCGCCACCAGGGAAGGCCTGCGTGCCCGTTTTCAAAGCTCCTTTCATGCTGCCTCGAAGACTCCGAGAACACAGTGTTTCTGACGGGCCTGTAGACACTGTAAGCAGCTCCCTGGGAAGAGAAGGACTTTTCGCTCAAGAAACAGCGTGCTTCCGCAGCCTGGTTAGGAGCTCCTCGTGTCATGCTCTAGAGCTAAAGGGAAACCGGACTTGAGTACTTTTACCTCAAGTAAGGCCTTGACTAGCCCTGCTGAAGCGGAAGCGTGGCACAGGTTCCATGAGGCTCTTAGTCGCAGTTCTGCACCATTTGAACGTTAGTACGCTCTTCCGGACACTTAGGACCCTCGCGTGGGCACCCTGTTCCCTACAAAATCACTGAGGAGCGGCAGGCTCCACTGGCCTGCCCAGAAACATCCAGGCCGGGAAGCCCTTCAGAGTCCCTCTGTGTACGCCGAGTGTAGGGCAACACACGGCACGCGTCCTTGGGACAGCTAGATTTCCTCAGCCATCCAACAGCTGCAGGAAATCTGTGTGCTCACGTCCTACATGCCATGGAAGTCTGCCTCATTGCCCTCATCTGAGCTGTACTTAGGAAAACAATCTGCTTCGCAGTCCCTCTAGGAACTCATACCCGAAGACCCCAGAGCGACACCGAGTAAGTCGGCTTGCATTCCTACTGCAACTGAAGCACCGTTCTTCCTGTCGTGCTGTAGGATTTTAGAAATGGCCAAGGGCCGACAGCTTCCCCAGCACGATCCTTGGACGAGGGAGCTCGCTCCATGCAGAACACCCTGTGAAGAAAAGTTGATTCAGGCAAGTGTGACCAGTGTGCCCCCTAGAGTGTCTTATGACTTGTTAGAAATCGCAAGGATAGAGGCTGCGTGTTCACTGGAAATGGGGGGCCTGATGGCACAAGCCTTGCTTTCCCATGCTGAAATCTCCATTCATGCCGCCTCGAAGCTTCCGCAAAAACAGTGTTTTGGACGGGCCTGTAGACCCGCTATGCAGGCCTCAAGGAAGGAAAGGAATCGTCCTCTAACTAAACAGGGTGCTTCCAGATCCTGGCTAGGATCTCATCCTGTCATGCTCTACGGCGACAGGGGAATTCGATGTGAGTGCCTACCTCAAGGTAAGGCCTAGAGTAGCCCTGCAGAAACGGAGCATACAGGAGTTCTTTGAGGTCTTGGTCACGGTTGTGCTTTCTTTGAACTCTGGTACCCTTTTCAGGACTCCAAGACCCTTCGGGGCGTGCACCCGCTTCCCTACAACATCACCGAGGACCTCCCCGCCCCTCTGGGCCTGCGGAGCAACACCCAGGCCGGGAGGCCCTTCAGAGGCCCTCCGTGTATGCCGAGAGAAGGGCAGCACACAAGCACTTTCCCTTGGGACTGCTATATTTCCTCAGAAATCCAACAGCCTCAGGGACACATTTCTTGCACGTGCACCGTGCCATGGAACTTCTTTCTCCTCTTTGCCCATCCTTGAGCTGCACTGGGGAACTGGCCTGCTTAGAAGTCCTTTAGCGACCTCCTTCCGAAGGGACTCTACTCGAGGAGAAAGTCCGCTTGTTGTTCCTACTGCAAGTAAAGCAAAGCTCTTCGTGTAACACTGCACTCTTCCGGGAGAAGCAAATGCTTAGAGGCCGAACTAGAGCCTGCCGTGGTTGAGGCTGTTCGCCCCACGCGGGACACCCTGCGTCTAGAAGTAAAATCGGGGAAGGGCCCATTGTGTACATTGTGGGAGAAACGCTGCTTGTGTTCCACCTGCCACTACCGCAGAGCTCTCCGTGTAAAACTGCAGTGTTTGGGGAGAGGAAACGCTTAGAGGCATAACTAGAGCCTGCCTTGCTTGAGGCAGTTCGCTACACGCAAAAGACCCTGCGGAAAGAAGTTGATTCAGGGAAGGGCCCATTGTGTACCTTCTCTGTCTTTTGACATGTGACATCATCTAGAGGTAAGTATAACTAACTGCGTGTCTACGTGCGAATGCGGGCCTGATGGCACACGCCGTGCTTCCTGTTTGGAAAGTTCAGTTCACGGGGCCTCGAACGTCCCGGAGGGGCAGAGTTTTCGACGGGCCTGTAGAAACTGGAGGCCTGGCCTTGGGAAGAAGAGGAGTTTTCTCTACGAAACCATGGTGCTTCCAAGGCCTGGTAGGGAGCCCGCGCTGTGGTCCTGTGTAACTAAGTGTAGAGCCAACGTGAGCTCTTTCGCCTCGAGGGAAGTCCCTGAATGGCCCTGCTGAAGCGGACGCCTTACAGCAGTTTCCGTGAGCTCTTCGTGGCAGTTCTGGATGATTTGTATTAGTATTCTCAGCTTTTCTGGTATGCGGGCCTCTCGCTTGTTGTGGTATCCCCCGTTGCGGAGCAGAGGCGACGGACGCACGGGCTCAGCGGCCATGGCTCACCGGCCCAGTCGCTCGGCGGCATGTGGGATCTTCCCGGACCGGGGCACGAACCCGTGTCCCCTGCGTCGGCAGGCGGCGTCTCAAACACTGCGCCACCAGGGAAGGCCTGCGTGCCCATTTTCAAAGCTCCTTTCATGCTGCCTCGAAGACTCCGAGAACACAGTGTTTCTGACGGGCCTGTAGACACTGTAAGCAGCTCCCTGGGAAGAGAAGGACTTTTCGCTCAAGAAACAGCGTGCTTCCGCAGCCTGGTTAGGAGCTCCTCGTGTCATGCTCTAGAGCTAAAGGGAAACCGGACTTGAGTACTTTTACCTCAAGTAAGGCCTTGACTAGCCCTGCTGAAGCGGAAGCGTGGCACAGGTTCCATGAGGCTCTTAGTCGCAGTTCTGCACCATTTGAACGTTAGTACGCTCTTCCGGACACTTAGGACCCTCGCGTGGGCACCCTGTTCCCTACAAAATCACTGAGGAGCGGCAGGCTCCACTGGCCTGCCCAGAAACATCCAGGCCGGGAAGCCCTTCAGAGTCCCTCTGTGTACGCCGAGTGTAGGGCAACACACGGCACGCGTCCTTGGGACAGCTAGATTTCCTCAGCCATCCAACAGCTGCAGGAAATCTGTGTGCTCACGTCCTACATGCCATGGAAGTCTGCCTCATTGCCCTCATCTGAGCTGTACTTAGGAAAACAATCTGCTTCGCAGTCCCTCTAGGAACTCATACCCGAAGACCCCAGAGCGACACCGAGTAAGTCGGCTTGCATTCCTACTGCAACTGAAGCACCGTTCTTCCTGTCGTGCTGTAGGATTTTAGAAATGGCCAAGGGCCGACAGCTTCCCCAGCACGATCCTTGGACGAGGGAGCTCGCTCCATGCAGAACACCCTGTGAAGAAAAGTTGATTCAGGCAAGTGTGACCAGTGTGCCCCCTAGAGTGTCTTATGACTTGTTAGAAATCGCAAGGATAGAGGCTGCGTGTTCACTGGAAATGGGGGGCCTGATGGCACAAGCCTTGCTTTCCCATGCTGAAATCTCCATTCATGCCGCCTCGAAGCTTCCGCAAAAACAGTGTTTTGGACGGGCCTGTAGACCCGCTATGCAGGCCTCAAGGAAGGAAAGGAATCGTCCTCTAACTAAACAGGGTGCTTCCAGATCCTGGCTAGGATCTCATCCTGTCATGCTCTACGGCGACAGGGGAATTCGATGTGAGTGCCTACCTCAAGGTAAGGCCTAGAGTAGCCCTGCAGAAACGGAGCATACAGGAGTTCTTTGAGGTCTTGGTCACGGTTGTGCTTTCTTTGAACTCTGGTACCCTTTTCAGGACTCCAAGACCCTTCGGGGCGTGCACCCGCTTCCCTACAACATCACCGAGGACCTCCCCGCCCCTCTGGGCCTGCGGAGCAACACCCAGGCCGGGAGGCCCTTCAGAGGCCCTCCGTGTATGCCGAGAGAAGGGCAGCACACAAGCACTTTCCCTTGGGACTGCTATATTTCCTCAGAAATCCAACAGCCTCAGGGACACATTTCTTGCACGTGCACCGTGCCATGGAACTTCTTTCTCCTCTTTGCCCATCCTTGAGCTGCACTGGGGAACTGGCCTGCTTAGAAGTCCTTTAGCGACCTCCTTCCGAAGGGACTCTACTCGAGGAGAAAGTCCGCTTGTTGTTCCTACTGCAAGTAAAGCAAAGCTCTTCGTGTAACACTGCACTCTTCCGGGAGAAGCAAATGCTTAGAGGCCGAACTAGAGCCTGCCGTGGTTGAGGCTGTTCGCCCCACGCGGGACACCCTGCGTCTAGAAGTAAAATCGGGGAAGGGCCCATTGTGTACATTGTGGGAGAAACGCTGCTTGTGTTCCACCTGCCACTACCGCAGAGCTCTCCGTGTAAAACTGCAGTGTTTGGGGAGAGGAAACGCTCAGAGGCATAACTAGAGCCTGCCTTGCTTGAGGCAGTTCGCTACACGCAAAAGACCCTGCGGAAAGAAGTTGATTCAGGGAAGGGCCCATTGTGTACCTTCTCTGTCTTTTGACATGTGACATCATCTAGAGGTAAGTATAACTAACTGCGTGTCTACGTGCGAATGCGGGCCTGATGGCACACGCCGTGCTTCCTGTTTGGAAAGTTCAGTTCACGGGGCCTCGAACGTCCCGGAGGGGCAGAGTTTTCGACGGGCCTGTAGAAACTGGAGGCCTGGCCTTGGGAAGAAGAGGAGTTTTCTCTACGAAACCATGGTGCTTCCAAGGCCTGGTAGGGAGCCCGCGCTGTGGTCCTGTGTAACTAAGTGTAGAGCCAACGTGAGCTCTTTCGCCTCGAGGGAAGTCCCTGAATGGCCCTGCTGAAGCGGACGCCTTACAGCAGTTTCCGTGAGCTCTTCGTGGCAGTTCTGGATGATTTGTATTAGTATTCTCAGCTTTTCTGGTATGCGGGCCTCTCGCTTGTTGTGGTATCCCCCATTGCGGAGCAGAGGCGACGGACGCACGGGCTCAGCGGCCATGGCTCACCGGCCCAGTCGCTCGGCGGCATGTGGGATCTTCCCGGACCGGGGCACGAACCCGTGTCCCCTGCGTCAGCAGGCGGCGTCTCAAACACTGCGCCACCAGGGAAGGCCTGCGTGCCCGTTTTCAAAGCTCCTTTCATGCTGCCTCGAAGACTCCGAGAACACAGTGTTTCTGACGGGCCTGTAGACACTGTAAGCAGCTCCCTGGGAAGAGAAGGACTTTTCGCTCAAGAAACAGCGTGCTTCCGTAGCCTGGTTAGGAGCTCCTCGTGTCATGCTCTAGAGCTAAAGGGAAACCGGACTTGAGTACTTTTACCTCAAGTAAGGCCTTGACTAGCCCTGCTGAAGCGGAAGCGTGGCACAGGTTCCATGAGGCTCTTAGTCGCAGTTCTGCACCATTTGAACGTTAGTACGCTCTTCCGGACACTTAGGACCCTCGCGTGGGCACCCTGTTCCCTACAAAATCACTGAGGAGCGGCAGGCTCCACTGGCCTGCCCAGAAACATCCAGGCCGGGAAGCCCTTCAGAGTCCCTCTGTGTACGCCGAGTGTAGGGCAACACACGGCACGCGTCCTTGGGACAGCTAGATTTCCTCAGCCATCCAACAGCTGCAGGAAATCTGTGTGCTCACGTCCTACATGCCATGGAAGTCTGCCTCATTGCCCTCATCTGAGCTGTACTTAGGAACACAATCTGCTTCGCAGTCCCTCTAGGAACTCATACCCGAAGACCCCAGAGCGACACCGAGTAAGTCGGCTTGCATTCCTACTGCAACTGAAGCACCGTTCTTCCTGTCGTGCTGTAGGATTTTAGAAATGGCCAAGGGCCGACAGCTTCCCCAGCACGATCCTTGGACGAGGGAGCTCGCTCCATGCAGAACACCCTGTGAAGAAAAGTTGATTCAGGCAAGTGTGACCAGTGTGCCCCCTAGAGTGTCTTATGACTTGTTAGAAATCGCAAGGATAGAGGCTGCGTGTTCACTGGAAATGGGGGGCCTGATGGCACAAGCCTTGCTTTCCCATGCTGAAATCTCCATTCATGCCGCCTCGAAGCTTCCGCAAAAACAGTGTTTTGGACGGGCCTGTAGACCCGCTATGCAGGCCTCAAGGAAGGAAAGGAATCGTCCTCTAACTAAACAGGGTGCTTCCAGATCCTGGCTAGGATCTCATCCTGTCATGCTCTACGGCGACAGGGGAATTCGATGTGAGTGCCTACCTCAAGGTAAGGCCTAGAGTAGCCCTGCAGAAACGGAGCATACAGGAGTTCTTTGAGGTCTTGGTCACGGTTGTGCTTTCTTTGAACTCTGGTACCCTTTTCAGGACCCCAAGACCCTTCGGGGCGTGCACCCGCTTCCCTACAACATCACCGAGGACCTCCCCGCCCCTCTGGGCCTGCGGAGCAACACCCAGGCCGGGAGGCCCTTCAGAGGCCCTCCGTGTATGCCGAGAGAAGGGCAGCACACAAGCACTTTCCCTTGGGACTGCTATATTTCCTCAGAAATCCAACAGCCTCAGGGACACATTTCTTGCACGTGCACCGTGCCATGGAACTTCTTTCTCCTCTTTGCCCATCCTTGAGCTGCACTGGGGAACTGGCCTGCTTAGAAGTCCTTTAGCGACCTCCTTCCGAAGGGACTCTACTCGAGGAGAAAGTCCGCTTGTTGTTCCTACTGCAAGTAAAGCAAAGCTCTTCGTGTAACACTGCACTCTTCCGGGAGAAGCAAATGCTTAGAGGCCGAACTAGAGCCTGCCGTGGTTGAGGCTGTTCGCCCCACGCGGGACACCCTGCGTCTAGAAGTAAAATCGGGGAAGGGCCCATTGTGTACATTGTGGGAGAAACGCTGCTTGTGTTCCACCTGCCACTACCGCAGAGCTCTCCGTGTAAAACTGCAGTGTTTGGGGAGAGGAAACGCTTAGAGGCATAACTAGAGCCTGCCTTGCTTGAGGCAGTTCGCTACACGCAAAAGACCCTGCGGAAAGAAGTTGATTCAGGGTAGGGCCCATTGTGTACCTTCTCTGTCTTTTGACATGTGACATCATCTAGAGGTAAGTATAACTAACTGCGTGTCTACGTGCAAATGCGGGCCTGATGGCACACGCCGTGCTTCCTGTTTGGAAAGTTCAGTTCACGGGGCCTCGAACGTCCCGGAGGGGCAGAGTTTTCGACGGGCCTGTAGAAACTGGAGGCCTGGCCTTGGGAAGAAGAGGAGTTTTCTCTACGAAACCATGGTGCTTCCAAGGCCTGGTAGGGAGCCCGCGCTGTGGTCCTGTGTAACTAAGTGTAGAGCCAACGTGAGCTCTTTCGCCTCGAGGGAAGTCCCTGAATGGCCCTGCTGAAGCGGACGCCTTACAGCAGTTTCCGTGAGCTCTTCGTGGCAGTTCTGGATGATTTGTATTAGTATTCTCAGCTTTTCTGGTATGCGGGCCTCTCGCTTGTTGTGGTATCCCCCGTTGCGGAGCAGAGGCGACGGACGCACGGGCTCAGCGGCCATGGCTCACCGGCCCAGTCGCTCGGCGGCATGTGGGATCTTCCCGGACCGGGGCACGAACCCGTGTCCCCTGCGTCGGCAGGCGGCGTCTCAAACACTGCGCCACCAGGGAAGGCCTGCGTGCCCGTTTTCAAAGCTCCTTTCATGCTGCCTCGAAGACTCCGAGAACACAGTGTTTCTGACGGGCCTGTAGACACTGTAAGCAGCTCCCTGGGAAGAGAAGGACTTTTCGCTCAAGAAACAGCGTGCTTCCGTAGCCTGGTTAGGAGCTCCTCGTGTCATGCTCTAGAGCTAAAGGGAAACCGGACTTGAGTACTTTTACCTCAAGTAAGGCCTTGACTAGCCCTGCTGAAGCGGAAGCGTGGCACAGGTTCCATGAGGCTCTTAGTCGCAGTTCTGCACCATTTGAACGTTAGTACGCTCTTCCGGACACTTAGGACCCTCGCGTGGGCACCCTGTTCCCTACAAAATCACTGAGGAGCGGCAGGCTCCACTGGCCTGCCCAGAAACATCCAGGCCGGGAAGCCCTTCAGAGTCCCTCTGTGTACGCCGAGTGTAGGGCAACACACGGCACGCGTCCTTGGGACAGCTAGATTTCCTCAGCCATCCAACAGCTGCAGGAAATCTGTGTGCTCACGTCCTACATGCCATGGAAGTCTGCCTCATTGCCCTCATCTGAGCTGTACTTAGGAACACAATCTGCTTCGCAGTCCCTCTAGGAACTCATACCCGAAGACCCCAGAGCGACACCGAGTAAGTCGGCTTGCATTCCTACTGCAACTGAAGCACCGTTCTTCCTGTCGTGCTGTAGGATTTTAGAAATGGCCAAGGGCCGACAGCTTCCCCAGCACGATCCTTGGACGAGGGAGCTCGCTCCATGCAGAACACCCTGTGAAGAAAAGTTGATTCAGGCAAGTGTGACCAGTGTGCCCCCTAGAGTGTCTTATGACTTGTTAGAAATCGCAAGGATAGAGGCTGCGTGTTCACTGGAAATGGGGGGCCTGATGGCACAAGCCTTGCTTTCCCATGCTGAAATCTCCATTCATGCCGCCTCGAAGCTTCCGCAAAAACAGTGTTTTGGACGGGCCTGTAGACCCGCTATGCAGGCCTCAAGGAAGGAAAGGAATCGTCCTCTAACTAAACAGGGTGCTTCCAGATCCTGGCTAGGATCTCATCCTGTCATGCTCTACGGCGACAGGGGAATTCGATGTGAGTGCCTACCTCAAGGTAAGGCCTAGAGTAGCCCTGCAGAAACGGAGCATACAGGAGTTCTTTGAGGTCTTGGTCACGGTTGTGCTTTCTTTGAACTCTGGTACCCTTTTCAGGAACCCAAGACCCTTCGGGGCGTGCACCCGCTTCCCTACAACATCACCGAGGACCTCCCCGCCCCTCTGGGCCTGCGGAGCAACACCCAGGCCGGGAGGCCCTTCAGAGGCCCTCCGTGTATGCCGAGAGAAGGGCAGCACACAAGCACTTTCCCTTGGGACTGCTATATTTCCTCAGAAATCCAACAGCCTCAGGGACACATTTCTTGCACGTGCACCGTGCCATGGAACTTCTTTCTCCTCTTTGCCCATCCTTGAGCTGCACTGGGGAACTGGCCTGCTTAGAAGTCCTTTAGCGACCTCCTTCCGAAGGGACTCTACTCGAGGAGAAAGTCCGCTTGTTGTTCCTACTGCAAGTAAAGCAAAGCTCTTCGTGTAACACTGCACTCTTCCGGGAGAAGCAAATGCTTAGAGGCCGAACTAGAGCCTGCCGTGGTTGAGGCTGTTCGCCCCACGCGGGACACCCTGCGTCTAGAAGTAAAATCGGGGAAGGGCCCATTGTGTACATTGTGGGAGAAACGCTGCTTGTGTTCCACCTGCCACTACCGCAGAGCTCTCCGTGTAAAACTGCAGTGTTTGGGGAGAGGAAACGCTCAGAGGCATAACTAGAGCCTGCCTTGCTTGAGGCAGTTCGCTACATGCAAAAGACCCTGCGGAAAGAAGTTGATTCAGGGTAGGGCCCATTGTGTACCTTCTCTGTCTTTTGACATGTGACATCATCTAGAGGTAAGTATAACTAACTGCGTGTCTACGTGCAAATGCGGGCCTGATGGCACACGCCGTGCTTCCTGTTTGGAAAGTTCAGTTCACGGGGCCTCGAACGTCCCGGAGGGGCAGAGTTTTCGACGGGCCTGTAGAAACTGGAGGCCTGGCCTTGGGAAGAAGAGGAGTTTTCTCTACGAAACCATGGTGCTTCCAAGGCCTGGTAGGGAGCCCGCGCTGTGGTCCTGTGTAACTAAGTGTAGAGCCAACGTGAGCTCTTTCGCCTCGAGGGAAGTCCCTGAATGGCCCTGCTGAAGCGGACGCCTTACAGCAGTTTCCGTGAGCTCTTCGTGGCAGTTCTGGATGATTTGTATTAGTATTCTCAGCTTTTCTGGTATGCGGGCCTCTCGCTTGTTGTGGTATCCCCCGTTGCGGAGCAGAGGCGACGGACGCACGGGCTCAGCGGCCATGGCTCACCGGCCCAGTCGCTCGGCGGCATGTGGGATCTTCCCGGACCGGGGCACGAACCCGTGTCCCCTGCGTCGGCAGGCGGCGTCTCAAACACTGCGCCACCAGGGAAGGCCTGCGTGCCCGTTTTCAAAGCTCCTTTCATGCTGCCTCGAAGACTCCGAGAACACAGTGTTTCTGACGGGCCTGTAGACACTGTAAGCAGCTCCCTGGGAAGAGAAGGACTTTTCGCTCAAGAAACAGCGTGCTTCCGTAGCCTGGTTAGGAGCTCCTCGTGTCATGCTCTAGAGCTAAAGGGAAACCGGACTTGAGTACTTTTACCTCAAGTAAGGCCTTGACTAGCCCTGCTGAAGCGGAAGCGTGGCACAGGTTCCATGAGGCTCTTAGTCGCAGTTCTGCACCATTTGAACGTTAGTACGCTCTTCCGGACACTTAGGACCCTCGCGTGGGCACCCTGTTCCCTACAAAATCACTGAGGAGCGGCAGGCTCCACTGGCCTGCCCAGAAACATCCAGGCCGGGAAGCCCTTCAGAGTCCCTCTGTGTACGCCGAGTGTAGGGCAACACACGGCACGCGTCCTTGGGACAGCTAGATTTCCTCAGCCATCCAACAGCTGCAGGAAATCTGTGTGCTCACGTCCTACATGCCATGGAAGTCTGCCTCATTGCCCTCATCTGAGCTGTACTTAGGAAAACAATCTGCTTCGCAGTCCCTCTAGGAACTCATACCCGAAGACCCCAGAGCGACACCGAGTAAGTCGGCTTGCATTCCTACTGCAACTGAAGCACCGTTCTTCCTGTCGTGCTGTAGGATTTTAGAAATGGCCAAGGGCCGACAGCTTCCCCAGCACGATCCTTGGACGAGGGAGCTCGCTCCATGCAGAACACCCTGTGAAGAAAAGTTGATTCAGGCAAGTGTGACCAGTGTGCCCCCTAGAGTGTCTTATGACTTGTTAGAAATCGCAAGGATAGAGGCTGCGTGTTCACTGGAAATGGGGGGCCTGATGGCACAAGCCTTGCTTTCCCATGCTGAAATCTCCATTCATGCCGCCTCGAAGCTTCCGCAAAAACAGTGTTTTGGACGGGCCTGTAGACCCGCTATGCAGGCCTCAAGGAAGGAAAGGAATCGTCCTCTAACTAAACAGGGTGCTTCCAGATCCTGGCTAGGATCTCATCCTGTCATGCTCTACGGCGACAGGGGAATTCGATGTGAGTGCCTACCTCAAGGTAAGGCCTAGAGTAGCCCTGCAGAAACGGAGCATACAGGAGTTCTTTGAGGTCTTGGTCACGGTTGTGCTTTCTTTGAACTCTGGTACCCTTTTCAGGAACCCAAGACCCTTCGGGGCGTGCACCCGCTTCCCTACAACATCACCGAGGACCTCCCCGCCCCTCTGGGCCTGCGGAGCAACACCCAGGCCGGGAGGCCCTTCAGAGGCCCTCCGTGTATGCCGAGAGAAGGGCAGCACACAAGCACTTTCCCTTGGGACTGCTATATTTCCTCAGAAATCCAACAGCCTCAGGGACACATTTCTTGCACGTGCACCGTGCCATGGAACTTCTTTCTCCTCTTTGCCCATCCTTGAGCTGCACTGGGGAACTGGCCTGCTTAGAAGTCCTTTAGCGACCTCCTTCCGAAGGGACTCTACTCGAGGAGAAAGTCCGCTTGTTGTTCCTACTGCAAGTAAAGCAAAGCTCTTCGTGTAACACTGCACTCTTCCGGGAGAAGCAAATGCTTAGAGGCCGAACTAGAGCCTGCCGTGGTTGAGGCTGTTCGCCCCACGCGGGACACCCTGCGTCTAGAAGTAAAATCGGGGAAGGGCCCATTGTGTACATTGTGGGAGAAACGCTGCTTGTGTTCCACCTGCCACTACCGCAGAGCTCTCCGTGTAAAACTGCAGTGTTTGGGGAGAGGAAACGCTTAGAGGCATAACTAGAGCCTGCCTTGCTTGAGGCAGTTCGCTACACGCAAAAGACCCTGCGGAAAGAAGTTGATTCAGGGAAGGGCCCATTGTGTACCTTCTCTGTCTTTTGACATGTGACATCATCTAGAGGTAAGTATAACTAACTGCGTGTCTACGTGCGAATGCGGGCCTGATGGCACACGCCGTGCTTCCTGTTTGGAAAGTTCAGTTCACGGGGCCTCGAACGTCCCGGAGGGGCAGAGTTTTCGACGGGCCTGTAGAAACTGGAGGCCTGGCCTTGGGAAGAAGAGGAGTTTTCTCTACGAAACCATGGTGCTTCCAAGGCCTGGTAGGGAGCCCGCGCTGTGATCCTGTGTAACTAAGTGTAGAGCCAACGTGAGCTCTTTCGCCTCGAGGGAAGTCCCTGAATGGCCCTGCTGAAGCGGACGCCTTACAGCAGTTTCCGTGAGCTCTTCGTGGCAGTTCTGGATGATTTGTATTAGTATTCTCAGCTTTTCTGGTATGCGGGCCTCTCGCTTGTTGTGGTATCCCCCGTTGCGGAGCAGAGGCGACGGACGCACGGGCTCAGCGGCCATGGCTCACCGGCCCAGTCGCTCGGCGGCATGTGGGATCTTCCCGGACCGGGGCACGAACCCGTGTCCCCTGCGTCGGCAGGCGGCGTCTCAAACACTGCGCCACCAGGGAAGGCCTGCGTGCCCGTTTTCAAAGCTCCTTTCATGCTGCCTCGAAGACTCCGAGAACACAGTGTTTCTGACGGGCCTGTAGACACTGTAAGCAGCTCCCTGGGAAGAGAAGGACTTTTCGCTCAAGAAACAGCGTGCTTCCGCAGCCTGGTTAGGAGCTCCTCGTGTCATGCTCTAGAGCTAAAGGGAAACCGGACTTGAGTACTTTTACCTCAAGTAAGGCCTTGACTAGCCCTGCTGAAGCGGAAGCGTGGCACAGGTTCCATGAGGCTCTTAGTCGCAGTTCTGCACCATTTGAACGTTAGTACGCTCTTCCGGACACTTAGGACCCTCGCGTGGGCACCCTGTTCCCTACAAAATCACTGAGGAGCGGCAGGCTCCACTGGCCTGCCCAGAAACATCCAGGCCGGGAAGCCCTTCAGAGTCCCTCTGTGTACGCCGAGTGTAGGGCAACACACGGCACGCGTCCTTGGGACAGCTAGATTTCCTCAGCCATCCAACAGCTGCAGGAAATCTGTGTGCTCACGTCCTACATGCCATGGAAGTCTGCCTCATTGCCCTCATCTGAGCTGTACTTAGGAAAACAATCTGCTTCGCAGTCCCTCTAGGAACTCATACCCGAAGACCCCAGAGCGACACCGAGTAAGTCGGCTTGCATTCCTACTGCAACTGAAGCACCGTTCTTCCTGTCGTGCTGTAGGATTTTAGAAATGGCCAAGGGCCGACAGCTTCCCCAGCACGATCCTTGGACGAGGGAGCTCGCTCCATGCAGAACACCCTGTGAAGAAAAGTTGATTCAGGCAAGTGTGACCAGTGTGCCCCCTAGAGTGTCTTATGACTTGTTAGAAATCGCAAGGATAGAGGCTGCGTGTTCACTGGAAATGGGGGGCCTGATGGCACAAGCCTTGCTTTCCCATGCTGAAATCTCCATTCATGCCGCCTCGAAGCTTCCGCAAAAACAGTGTTTTGGACGGGCCTGTAGACCCGCTATGCAGGCCTCAAGGAAGGAAAGGAATCGTCCTCTAACTAAACAGGGTGCTTCCAGATCCTGGCTAGGATCTCATCCTGTCATGCTCTACGGCGACAGGGGAATTCGATGTGAGTGCCTACCTCAAGGTAAGGCCTAGAGTAGCCCTGCAGAAACGGAGCATACAGGAGTTCTTTGAGGTCTTGGTCACGGTTGTGCTTTCTTTGAACTCTGGTACCCTTTTCAGGACTCCAAGACCCTTCGGGGCGTGCACCCGCTTCCCTACAACATCACCGAGGACCTCCCCGCCCCTCTGGGCCTGCGGAGCAACACCCAGGCCGGGAGGCCCTTCAGAGGCCCTCCGTGTATGCCGAGAGAAGGGCAGCACACAAGCACTTTCCCTTGGGACTGCTATATTTCCTCAGAAATCCAACAGCCTCAGGGACACATTTCTTGCACGTGCACCGTGCCATGGAACTTCTTTCTCCTCTTTGCCCATCCTTGAGCTGCACTGGGGAACTGGCCTGCTTAGAAGTCCTTTAGCGACCTCCTTCCGAAGGGACTCTACTCGAGGAGAAAGTCCGCTTGTTGTTCCTACTGCAAGTAAAGCAAAGCTCTTCGTGTAACACTGCACTCTTCCGGGAGAAGCAAATGCTTAGAGGCCGAACTAGAGCCTGCCGTGGTTGAGGCTGTTCGCCCCACGCGGGACACCCTGCGTCTAGAAGTAAAATCGGGGAAGGGCCCATTGTGTACATTGTGGGAGAAACGCTGCTTGTGTTCCACCTGCCACTACCGCAGAGCTCTCCGTGTAAAACTGCAGTGTTTGGGGAGAGGAAACGCTTAGAGGCATAACTAGAGCCTGCCTTGCTTGAGGCAGTTCGCTACACGCAAAAGACCCTGCGGAAAGAAGTTGATTCAGGGAAGGGCCCATTGTGTACCTTCTCTGTCTTTTGACATGTGACATCATCTAGAGGTAAGTATAACTAACTGCGTGTCTACGTGCGAATGCGGGCCTGATGGCACACGCCGTGCTTCCTGTTTGGAAAGTTCAGTTCACGGGGCCTCGAACGTCCCGGAGGGGCAGAGTTTTCGACGGGCCTGTAGAAACTGGAGGCCTGGCCTTGGGAAGAAGAGGAGTTTTCTCTACGAAACCATGGTGCTTCCAAGGCCTGGTAGGGAGCCCGCGCTGTGGTCCTGTGTAACTAAGTGTAGAGCCAACGTGAGCTCTTTCGCCTCGAGGGAAGTCCCTGAATGGCCCTGCTGAAGCGGACGCCTTACAGCAGTTTCCGTGAGCTCTTCGTGGCAGTTCTGGATGATTTGTATTAGTATTCTCAGCTTTTCTGGTATGCGGGCCTCTCGCTTGTTGTGGTATCCCCCGTTGCGGAGCAGAGGCGACGGACGCACGGGCTCAGCGGCCATGGCTCACCGGCCCAGTCGCTCGGCGGCATGTGGGATCTTCCCGGACCGGGGCACGAACCCGTGTCCCCTGCGTCGGCAGGCGGCGTCTCAAACACTGCGCCACCAGGGAAGGCCTGCGTGCCCGTTTTCAAAGCTCCTTTCATGCTGCCTCGAAGACTCCGAGAACACAGTGTTTCTGACGGGCCTGTAGACACTGTAAGCAGCTCCCTGGGAAGAGAAGGACTTTTCGCTCAAGAAACAGCGTGCTTCCGCAGCCTGGTTAGGAGCTCCTCGTGTCATGCTCTAGAGCTAAAGGGAAACCGGACTTGAGTACTTTTACCTCAAGTAAGGCCTTGACTAGCCCTGCTGAAGCGGAAGCGTGGCACAGGTTCCATGAGGCTCTTAGTCGCAGTTCTGCACCATTTGAACGTTAGTACGCTCTTCCGGACACTTAGGACCCTCGCGTGGGCACCCTGTTCCCTACAAAATCACTGAGGAGCGGCAGGCTCCACTGGCCTGCCCAGAAACATCCAGGCCGGGAAGCCCTTCAGAGTCCCTCTGTGTACGCCGAGTGTAGGGCAACACACGGCACGCGTCCTTGGGACAGCTAGATTTCCTCAGCCATCCAACAGCTGCAGGAAATCTGTGTGCTCACGTCCTACATGCCATGGAAGTCTGCCTCATTGCCCTCATCTGAGCTGTACTTAGGAAAACAATCTGCTTCGCAGTCCCTCTAGGAACTCATACCCGAAGACCCCAGAGCGACACCGAGTAAGTCGGCTTGCATTCCTACTGCAACTGAAGCACCGTTCTTCCTGTCGTGCTGTAGGATTTTAGAAATGGCCAAGGGCCGACAGCTTCCCCAGCACGATCCTTGGACGAGGGAGCTCGCTCCATGCAGAACACCCTGTGAAGAAAAGTTGATTCAGGCAAGTGTGACCAGTGTGCCCCCTAGAGTGTCTTATGACTTGTTAGAAATCGCAAGGATAGAGGCTGCGTGTTCACTGGAAATGGGGGGCCTGATGGCACAAGCCTTGCTTTCCCATGCTGAAATCTCCATTCATGCCGCCTCGAAGCTTCCGCAAAAACAGTGTTTTGGACGGGCCTGTAGACCCGCTATGCAGGCCTCAAGGAAGGAAAGGAATCGTCCTCTAACTAAACAGGGTGCTTCCAGATCCTGGCTAGGATCTCATCCTGTCATGCTCTACGGCGACAGGGGAATTCGATGTGAGTGCCTACCTCAAGGTAAGGCCTAGAGTAGCCCTGCAGAAACGGAGCATACAGGAGTTCTTTGAGGTCTTGGTCACGGTTGTGCTTTCTTTGAACTCTGGTACCCTTTTCAGGAACCCAAGACCCTTCGGGGCGTGCACCCGCTTCCCTACAACATCACCGAGGACCTCCCCGCCCCTCTGGGCCTGCGGAGCAACACCCAGGCCGGGAGGCCCTTCAGAGGCCCTCCGTGTATGCCGAGAGAAGGGCAGCACACAAGCACTTTCCCTTGGGACTGCTATATTTCCTCAGAAATCCAACAGCCTCAGGGACACATTTCTTGCACGTGCACCGTGCCATGGAACTTCTTTCTCCTCTTTGCCCATCCTTGAGCTGCACTGGGGAACTGGCCTGCTTAGAAGTCCTTTAGCGACCTCCTTCCGAAGGGACTCTACTCGAGGAGAAAGTCCGCTTGTTGTTCCTACTGCAAGTAAAGCAAAGCTCTTCGTGTAACACTGCACTCTTCCGGGAGAAGCAAATGCTTAGAGGCCGAACTAGAGCCTGCCGTGGTTGAGGCTGTTCGCCCCACGCGGGACACCCTGCGTCTAGAAGTAAAATCGGGGAAGGGCCCATTGTGTACATTGTGGGAGAAACGCTGCTTGTGTTCCACCTGCCACTACCGCAGAGCTCTCCGTGTAAAACTGCAGTGTTTGGGGAGAGGAAACGCTCAGAGGCATAACTAGAGCCTGCCTTGCTTGAGGCAGTTCGCTACACGCAAAAGACCCTGCGGAAAGAAGTTGATTCAGGGAAGGGCCCATTGTGTACCTTCTCTGTCTTTTGACATGTGACATCATCTAGAGGTAAGTATAACTAACTGCGTGTCTACGTGCGAATGCGGGCCTGATGGCACACGCCGTGCTTCCTGTTTGGAAAGTTCAGTTCACGGGGCCTCGAACGTCCCGGAGGGGCAGAGTTTTCGACGGGCCTGTAGAAACTGGAGGCCTGGCCTTGGGAAGAAGAGGAGTTTTCTCTACGAAACCATGGTGCTTCCAAGGCCTGGTAGGGAGCCCGCGCTGTGGTCCTGTGTAACTAAGTGTAGAGCCAACGTGAGCTCTTTCGCCTCGAGGGAAGTCCCTGAATGGCCCTGCTGAAGCGGACGCCTTACAGCAGTTTCCGTGAGCTCTTCGTGGCAGTTCTGGATGATTTGTATTAGTATTCTCAGCTTTTCTGGTATGCGGGCCTCTCGCTTGTTGTGGTATCCCCCGTTGCGGAGCAGAGGCGACGGACGCACGGGCTCAGCGGCCATGGCTCACCGGCCCAGTCGCTCGGCGGCATGTGGGATCTTCCCGGACCGGGGCACGAACCCGTGTCCCCTGCGTCGGCAGGCGGCGTCTCAAACACTGCGCCACCAGGGAAGGCCTGCGTGCCCGTTTTCAAAGCTCCTTTCATGCTGCCTCGAAGACTCCGAGAACACAGTGTTTCTGACGGGCCTGTAGACACTGTAAGCAGCTCCCTGGGAAGAGAAGGACTTTTCGCTCAAGAAACAGCGTGCTTCCGTAGCCTGGTTAGGAGCTCCTCGTGTCATGCTCTAGAGCTAAAGGGAAACCGGACTTGAGTACTTTTACCTCAAGTAAGGCCTTGACTAGCCCTGCTGAAGCGGAAGCGTGGCACAGGTTCCATGAGGCTCTTAGTCGCAGTTCTGCACCATTTGAACGTTAGTACGCTCTTCCGGACACTTAGGACCCTCGCGTGGGCACCCTGTTCCCTACAAAATCACTGAGGAGCGGCAGGCTCCACTGGCCTGCCCAGAAACATCCAGGCCGGGAAGCCCTTCAGAGTCCCTCTGTGTACGCCGAGTGTAGGGCAACACACGGCACGCGTCCTTGGGACAGCTAGATTTCCTCAGCCATCCAACAGCTGCAGGAAATCTGTGTGCTCACGTCCTACATGCCATGGAAGTCTGCCTCATTGCCCTCATCTGAGCTGTACTTAGGAACACAATCTGCTTCGCAGTCCCTCTAGGAACTCATACCCGAAGACCCCAGAGCGACACCGAGTAAGTCGGCTTGCATTCCTACTGCAACTGAAGCACCGTTCTTCCTGTCGTGCTGTAGGATTTTAGAAATGGCCAAGGGCCGACAGCTTCCCCAGCACGATCCTTGGACGAGGGAGCTCGCTCCATGCAGAACACCCTGTGAAGAAAAGTTGATTCAGGCAAGTGTGACCAGTGTGCCCCCTAGAGTGTCTTATGACTTGTTAGAAATCGCAAGGATAGAGGCTGCGTGTTCACTGGAAATGGGGGGCCTGATGGCACAAGCCTTGCTTTCCCATGCTGAAATCTCCATTCATGCCGCCTCGAAGCTTCCGCAAAAACAGTGTTTTGGACGGGCCTGTAGACCCGCTATGCAGGCCTCAAGGAAGGAAAGGAATCGTCCTCTAACTAAACAGGGTGCTTCCAGATCCTGGCTAGGATCTCATCCTGTCATGCTCTACGGCGACAGGGGAATTCGATGTGAGTGCCTACCTCAAGGTAAGGCCTAGAGTAGCCCTGCAGAAACGGAGCATACAGGAGTTCTTTGAGGTCTTGGTCACGGTTGTGCTTTCTTTGAACTCTGGTACCCTTTTCAGGACCCCAAGACCCTTCGGGGCGTGCACCCGCTTCCCTACAACATCACCGAGGACCTCCCCGCCCCTCTGGGCCTGCGGAGCAACACCCAGGCCGGGAGGCCCTTCAGAGGCCCTCCGTGTATGCCGAGAGAAGGGCAGCACACAAGCACTTTCCCTTGGGACTGCTATATTTCCTCAGAAATCCAACAGCCTCAGGGACACATTTCTTGCACGTGCACCGTGCCATGGAACTTCTTTCTCCTCTTTGCCCATCCTTGAGCTGCACTGGGGAACTGGCCTGCTTAGAAGTCCTTTAGCGACCTCCTTCCGAAGGGACTCTACTCGAGGAGAAAGTCCGCTTGTTGTTCCTACTGCAAGTAAAGCAAAGCTCTTCGTGTAACACTGCACTCTTCCGGGAGAAGCAAATGCTTAGAGGCCGAACTAGAGCCTGCCGTGGTTGAGGCTGTTCGCCCCACGCGGGACACCCTGCGTCTAGAAGTAAAATCGGGGAAGGGCCCATTGTGTACATTGTGGGAGAAACGCTGCTTGTGTTCCACCTGCCACTACCGCAGAGCTCTCCGTGTAAAACTGCAGTGTTTGGGGAGAGGAAACGCTCAGAGGCATAACTAGAGCCTGCCTTGCTTGAGGCAGTTCGCTACACGCAAAAGACCCTGCGGAAAGAAGTTGATTCAGGGAAGGGCCCATTGTGTACCTTCTCTGTCTTTTGACATGTGACATCATCTAGAGGTAAGTATAACTAACTGCGTGTCTACGTGCAAATGCGGGCCTGATGGCACACGCCGTGCTTCCTGTTTGGAAAGTTCAGTTCACGGGGCCTCGAACGTCCCGGAGGGGCAGAGTTTTCGACGGGCCTGTAGAAACTGGAGGCCTGGCCTTGGGAAGAAGAGGAGTTTTCTCTACGAAACCATGGTGCTTCCAAGGCCTGGTAGGGAGCCCGCGCTGTGGTCCTGTGTAACTAAGTGTAGAGCCAACGTGAGCTCTTTCGCCTCGAGGGAAGTCCCTGAATGGCCCTGCTGAAGCGGACGCCTTACAGCAGTTTCCGTGAGCTCTTCGTGGCAGTTCTGGATGATTTGTATTAGTATTCTCAGCTTTTCTGGTATGCGGGCCTCTCGCTTGTTGTGGTATCCCCCGTTGCGGAGCAGAGGCGACGGACGCACGGGCTCAGCGGCCATGGCTCACCGGCCCAGTCGCTCGGCGGCATGTGGGATCTTCCCGGACCGGGGCACGAACCCGTGTCCCCTGCGTCGGCAGGCGGCGTCTCAAACACTGCGCCACCAGGGAAGGCCTGCGTGCCCGTTTTCAAAGCTCCTTTCATGCTGCCTCGAAGACTCCGAGAACACAGTGTTTCTGACGGGCCTGTAGACACTGTAAGCAGCTCCCTGGGAAGAGAAGGACTTTTCGCTCAAGAAACAGCGTGCTTCCGTAGCCTGGTTAGGAGCTCCTCGTGTCATGCTCTAGAGCTAAAGGGAAACCGGACTTGAGTACTTTTACCTCAAGTAAGGCCTTGACTAGCCCTGCTGAAGCGGAAGCGTGGCACAGGTTCCATGAGGCTCTTAGTCGCAGTTCTGCACCATTTGAACGTTAGTACGCTCTTCCGGACACTTAGGACCCTCGCGTGGGCACCCTGTTCCCTACAAAATCACTGAGGAGCGGCAGGCTCCACTGGCCTGCCCAGAAACATCCAGGCCGGGAAGCCCTTCAGAGTCCCTCTGTGTACGCCGAGTGTAGGGCAACACACGGCACGCGTCCTTGGGACAGCTAGATTTCCTCAGCCATCCAACAGCTGCAGGAAATCTGTGTGCTCACGTCCTACATGCCATGGAAGTCTGCCTCATTGCCCTCATCTGAGCTGTACTTAGGAACACAATCTGCTTCGCAGTCCCTCTAGGAACTCATACCCGAAGACCCCAGAGCGACACCGAGTAAGTCGGCTTGCATTCCTACTGCAACTGAAGCACCGTTCTTCCTGTCGTGCTGTAGGATTTTAGAAATGGCCAAGGGCCGACAGCTTCCCCAGCACGATCCTTGGACGAGGGAGCTCGCTCCATGCAGAACACCCTGTGAAGAAAAGTTGATTCAGGCAAGTGTGACCAGTGTGCCCCCTAGAGTGTCTTATGACTTGTTAGAAATCGCAAGGATAGAGGCTGCGTGTTCACTGGAAATGGGGGGCCTGATGGCACAAGCCTTGCTTTCCCATGCTGAAATCTCCATTCATGCCGCCTCGAAGCTTCCGCAAAAACAGTGTTTTGGACGGGCCTGTAGACCCGCTATGCAGGCCTCAAGGAAGGAAAGGAATCGTCCTCTAACTAAACAGGGTGCTTCCAGATCCTGGCTAGGATCTCATCCTGTCATGCTCTACGGCGACAGGGGAATTCGATGTGAGTGCCTACCTCAAGGTAAGGCCTAGAGTAGCCCTGCAGAAACGGAGCATACAGGAGTTCTTTGAGGTCTTGGTCACGGTTGTGCTTTCTTTGAACTCTGGTACCCTTTTCAGGAACCCAAGACCCTTCGGGGCGTGCACCCGCTTCCCTACAACATCACCGAGGACCTCCCCGCCCCTCTGGGCCTGCGGAGCAACACCCAGGCCGGGAGGCCCTTCAGAGGCCCTCCGTGTATGCCGAGAGAAGGGCAGCACACAAGCACTTTCCCTTGGGACTGCTATATTTCCTCAGAAATCCAACAGCCTCAGGGACACATTTCTTGCACGTGCACCGTGCCATGGAACTTCTTTCTCCTCTTTGCCCATCCTTGAGCTGCACTGGGGAACTGGCCTGCTTAGAAGTCCTTTAGCGACCTCCTTCCGAAGGGACTCTACTCGAGGAGAAAGTCCGCTTGTTGTTCCTACTGCAAGTAAAGCAAAGCTCTTCGTGTAACACTGCACTCTTCCGGGAGAAGCAAATGCTTAGAGGCCGAACTAGAGCCTGCCGTGGTTGAGGCTGTTCGCCCCACGCGGGACACCCTGCGTCTAGAAGTAAAATCGGGGAAGGGCCCATTGTGTACATTGTGGGAGAAACGCTGCTTGTGTTCCACCTGCCACTACCGCAGAGCTCTCCGTGTAAAACTGCAGTGTTTGGGGAGAGGAAACGCTCAGAGGCATAACTAGAGCCTGCCTTGCTTGAGGCAGTTCGCTACATGCAAAAGACCCTGCGGAAAGAAGTTGATTCAGGGTAGGGCCCATTGTGTACCTTCTCTGTCTTTTGACATGTGACATCATCTAGAGGTAAGTATAACTAACTGCGTGTCTACGTGCAAATGCGGGCCTGATGGCACACGCCGTGCTTCCTGTTTGGAAAGTTCAGTTCACGGGGCCTCGAACGTCCCGGAGGGGCAGAGTTTTCGACGGGCCTGTAGAAACTGGAGGCCTGGCCTTGGGAAGAAGAGGAGTTTTCTCTACGAAACCATGGTGCTTCCAAGGCCTGGTAGGGAGCCCGCGCTGTGGTCCTGTGTAACTAAGTGTAGAGCCAACGTGAGCTCTTTCGCCTCGAGGGAAGTCCCTGAATGGCCCTGCTGAAGCGGACGCCTTACAGCAGTTTCCGTGAGCTCTTCGTGGCAGTTCTGGATGATTTGTATTAGTATTCTCAGCTTTTCTGGTATGCGGGCCTCTCGCTTGTTGTGGTATCCCCCGTTGCGGAGCAGAGGCGACGGACGCACGGGCTCAGCGGCCATGGCTCACCGGCCCAGTCGCTCGGCGGCATGTGGGATCTTCCCGGACCGGGGCACGAACCCGTGTCCCCTGCGTCGGCAGGCGGCGTCTCAAACACTGCGCCACCAGGGAAGGCCTGCGTGCCCGTTTTCAAAGCTCCTTTCATGCTGCCTCGAAGACTCCGAGAACACAGTGTTTCTGACGGGCCTGTAGACACTGTAAGCAGCTCCCTGGGAAGAGAAGGACTTTTCGCTCAAGAAACAGCGTGCTTCCGTAGCCTGGTTAGGAGCTCCTCGTGTCATGCTCTAGAGCTAAAGGGAAACCGGACTTGAGTACTTTTACCTCAAGTAAGGCCTTGACTAGCCCTGCTGAAGCGGAAGCGTGGCACAGGTTCCATGAGGCTCTTAGTCGCAGTTCTGCACCATTTGAACGTTAGTACGCTCTTCCGGACACTTAGGACCCTCGCGTGGGCACCCTGTTCCCTACAAAATCACTGAGGAGCGGCAGGCTCCACTGGCCTGCCCAGAAACATCCAGGCCGGGAAGCCCTTCAGAGTCCCTCTGTGTACGCCGAGTGTAGGGCAACACACGGCACGCGTCCTTGGGACAGCTAGATTTCCTCAGCCATCCAACAGCTGCAGGAAATCTGTGTGCTCACGTCCTACATGCCATGGAAGTCTGCCTCATTGCCCTCATCTGAGCTGTACTTAGGAAAACAATCTGCTTCGCAGTCCCTCTAGGAACTCATACCCGAAGACCCCAGAGCGACACCGAGTAAGTCGGCTTGCATTCCTACTGCAACTGAAGCACCGTTCTTCCTGTCGTGCTGTAGGATTTTAGAAATGGCCAAGGGCCGACAGCTTCCCCAGCACGATCCTTGGACGAGGGAGCTCGCTCCATGCAGAACACCCTGTGAAGAAAAGTTGATTCAGGCAAGTGTGACCAGTGTGCCCCCTAGAGTGTCTTATGACTTGTTAGAAATCGCAAGGATAGAGGCTGCGTGTTCACTGGAAATGGGGGGCCTGATGGCACAAGCCTTGCTTTCCCATGCTGAAATCTCCATTCATGCCGCCTCGAAGCTTCCGCAAAAACAGTGTTTTGGACGGGCCTGTAGACCCGCTATGCAGGCCTCAAGGAAGGAAAGGAATCGTCCTCTAACTAAACAGGGTGCTTCCAGATCCTGGCTAGGATCTCATCCTGTCATGCTCTACGGCGACAGGGGAATTCGATGTGAGTGCCTACCTCAAGGTAAGGCCTAGAGTAGCCCTGCAGAAACGGAGCATACAGGAGTTCTTTGAGGTCTTGGTCACGGTTGTGCTTTCTTTGAACTCTGGTACCCTTTTCAGGACTCCAAGACCCTTCGGGGCGTGCACCCGCTTCCCTACAACATCACCGAGGACCTCCCCGCCCCTCTGGGCCTGCGGAGCAACACCCAGGCCGGGAGGCCCTTCAGAGGCCCTCCGTGTATGCCGAGAGAAGGGCAGCACACAAGCACTTTCCCTTGGGACTGCTATATTTCCTCAGAAATCCAACAGCCTCAGGGACACATTTCTTGCACGTGCACCGTGCCATGGAACTTCTTTCTCCTCTTTGCCCATCCTTGAGCTGCACTGGGGAACTGGCCTGCTTAGAAGTCCTTTAGCGACCTCCTTCCGAAGGGACTCTACTCGAGGAGAAAGTCCGCTTGTTGTTCCTACTGCAAGTAAAGCAAAGCTCTTCGTGTAACACTGCACTCTTCCGGGAGAAGCAAATGCTTAGAGGCCGAACTAGAGCCTGCCGTGGTTGAGGCTGTTCGCCCCACGCGGGACACCCTGCGTCTAGAAGTAAAATCGGGGAAGGGCCCATTGTGTACATTGTGGGAGAAACGCTGCTTGTGTTCCACCTGCCACTACCGCAGAGCTCTCCGTGTAAAACTGCAGTGTTTGGGGAGAGGAAACGCTCAGAGGCATAACTAGAGCCTGCCTTGCTTGAGGCAGTTCGCTACACGCAAAAGACCCTGCGGAAAGAAGTTGATTCAGGGAAGGGCCCATTGTGTACCTTCTCTGTCTTTTGACATGTGACATCATCTAGAGGTAAGTATAACTAACTGCGTGTCTACGTGCAAATGCGGGCCTGATGGCACACGCCGTGCTTCCTGTTTGGAAAGTTCAGTTCACGGGGCCTCGAACGTCCCGGAGGGGCAGAGTTTTCGACGGGCCTGTAGAAACTGGAGGCCTGGCCTTGGGAAGAAGAGGAGTTTTCTCTACGAAACCATGGTGCTTCCAAGGCCTGGTAGGGAGCCCGCGCTGTGGTCCTGTGTAACTAAGTGTAGAGCCAACGTGAGCTCTTTCGCCTCGAGGGAAGTCCCTGAATGGCCCTGCTGAAGCGGACGCCTTACAGCAGTTTCCGTGAGCTCTTCGTGGCAGTTCTGGATGATTTGTATTAGTATTCTCAGCTTTTCTGGTATGCGGGCCTCTCGCTTGTTGTGGTATCCCCCGTTGCGGAGCAGAGGCGACGGACGCACGGGCTCAGCGGCCATGGCTCACCGGCCCAGTCGCTCGGCGGCATGTGGGATCTTCCCGGACCGGGGCACGAACCCGTGTCCCCTGCGTCGGCAGGCGGCGTCTCAAACACTGCGCCACCAGGGAAGGCCTGCGTGCCCGTTTTCAAAGCTCCTTTCATGCTGCCTCGAAGACTCCGAGAACACAGTGTTTCTGACGGGCCTGTAGACACTGTAAGCAGCTCCCTGGGAAGAGAAGGACTTTTCGCTCAAGAAACAGCGTGCTTCCGTAGCCTGGTTAGGAGCTCCTCGTGTCATGCTCTAGAGCTAAAGGGAAACCGGACTTGAGTACTTTTACCTCAAGTAAGGCCTTGACTAGCCCTGCTGAAGCGGAAGCGTGGCACAGGTTCCATGAGGCTCTTAGTCGCAGTTCTGCACCATTTGAACGTTAGTACGCTCTTCCGGACACTTAGGACCCTCGCGTGGGCACCCTGTTCCCTACAAAATCACTGAGGAGCGGCAGGCTCCACTGGCCTGCCCAGAAACATCCAGGCCGGGAAGCCCTTCAGAGTCCCTCTGTGTACGCCGAGTGTAGGGCAACACACGGCACGCGTCCTTGGGACAGCTAGATTTCCTCAGCCATCCAACAGCTGCAGGAAATCTGTGTGCTCACGTCCTACATGCCATGGAAGTCTGCCTCATTGCCCTCATCTGAGCTGTACTTAGGAACACAATCTGCTTCACAGTCCCTCTAGGAACTCATACCCGAAGACCCCAGAGCGACACCGAGTAAGTCGGCTTGCATTCCTACTGCAACTGAAGCACCGTTCTTCCTGTCGTGCTGTAGGATTTTAGAAATGGCCAAGGGCCGACAGCTTCCCCAGCACGATCCTTGGACGAGGGAGCTCGCTCCATGCAGAACACCCTGTGAAGAAAAGTTGATTCAGGCAAGTGTGACCAGTGTGCCCCCTAGAGTGTCTTATGACTTGTTAGAAATCGCAAGGATAGAGGCTGCGTGTTCACTGGAAATGGGGGGCCTGATGGCACAAGCCTTGCTTTCCCATGCTGAAATCTCCATTCATGCCGCCTCGAAGCTTCCGCAAAAACAGTGTTTTGGACGGGCCTGTAGACCCGCTATGCAGGCCTCAAGGAAGGAAAGGAATCGTCCTCTAACTAAACAGGGTGCTTCCAGATCCTGGCTAGGATCTCATCCTGTCATGCTCTACGGCGACAGGGGAATTCGATGTGAGTGCCTACCTCAAGGTAAGGCCTAGAGTAGCCCTGCAGAAACGGAGCATACAGGAGTTCTTTGAGGTCTTGGTCACGGTTGTGCTTTCTTTGAACTCTGGTACCCTTTTCAGGACTCCAAGACCCTTCGGGGCGTGCACCCGCTTCCCTACAACATCACCGAGGACCTCCCCGCCCCTCTGGGCCTGCGGAGCAACACCCAGGCCGGGAGGCCCTTCAGAGGCCCTCCGTGTATGCCGAGAGAAGGGCAGCACACAAGCACTTTCCCTTGGGACTGCTATATTTCCTCAGAAATCCAACAGCCTCAGGGACACATTTCTTGCACGTGCACCGTGCCATGGAACTTCTTTCTCCTCTTTGCCCATCCTTGAGCTGCACTGGGGAACTGGCCTGCTTAGAAGTCCTTTAGCGACCTCCTTCCGAAGGGACTCTACTCGAGGAGAAAGTCCGCTTGTTGTTCCTACTGCAAGTAAAGCAAAGCTCTTCGTGTAACACTGCACTCTTCCGGGAGAAGCAAATGCTTAGAGGCCGAACTAGAGCCTGCCGTGGTTGAGGCTGTTCGCCCCACGCGGGACACCCTGCGTCTAGAAGTAAAATCGGGGAAGGGCCCATTGTGTACATTGTGGGAGAAACGCTGCTTGTGTTGCACCTGCCACTACCGCAGAGCTCTCCGTGTAAAACTGCAGTGTTTGGGGAGAGGAAACGCTCAGAGGCATAACTAGAGCCTGCCTTGCTTGAGGCAGTTCGCTACACGCAAAAGACCCTGCGGAAAGAAGTTGATTCAGGGAAGGGCCCATTGTGTACCTTCTCTGTCTTTTGACATGTGACATCATCTAGAGGTAAGTATAACTAACTGCGTGTCTACGTGCAAATGCGGGCCTGATGGCACACGCCGTGCTTCCTGTTTGGAAAGTTCAGTTCACGGGGCCTCGAACGTCCCGGAGGGGCAGAGTTTTCGACGGGCCTGTAGAAACTGGAGGCCTGGCCTTGGGAAGAAGAGGAGTTTTCTCTACGAAACCATGGTGCTTCCAAGGCCTGGTAGGGAGCCCGCGCTGTGGTCCTGTGTAACTAAGTGTAGAGCCAACGTGAGCTCTTTCGCCTCGAGGGAAGTCCCTGAATGGCCCTGCTGAAGCGGACGCCTTACAGCAGTTTCCGTGAGCTCTTCGTGGCAGTTCTGGATGATTTGTATTAGTATTCTCAGCTTTTCTGGTATGCGGGCCTCTCGCTTGTTGTGGTATCCCCCGTTGCGGAGCAGAGGCGACGGACGCACGGGCTCAGCGGCCATGGCTCACCGGCCCAGTCGCTCGGCGGCATGTGGGATCTTCCCGGACCGGGGCACGAACCCGTGTCCCCTGCGTCGGCAGGCGGCGTCTCAAACACTGCGCCACCAGGGAAGGCCTGCGTGCCCGTTTTCAAAGCTCCTTTCATGCTGCCTCGAAGACTCCGAGAACACAGTGTTTCTGACGGGCCTGTAGACACTGTAAGCAGCTCCCTGGGAAGAGAAGGACTTTTCGCTCAAGAAACAGCGTGCTTCCGTAGCCTGGTTAGGAGCTCCTCGTGTCATGCTCTAGAGCTAAAGGGAAACCGGACTTGAGTACTTTTACCTCAAGTAAGGCCTTGACTAGCCCTGCTGAAGCGGAAGCGTGGCACAGGTTCCATGAGGCTCTTAGTCGCAGTTCTGCACCATTTGAACGTTAGTACGCTCTTCCGGACACTTAGGACCCTCGCGTGGGCACCCTGTTCCCTACAAAATCACTGAGGAGCGGCAGGCTCCACTGGCCTGCCCAGAAACATCCAGGCCGGGAAGCCCTTCAGAGTCCCTCTGTGTACGCCGAGTGTAGGGCAACACACGGCACGCGTCCTTGGGACAGCTAGATTTCCTCAGCCATCCAACAGCTGCAGGAAATCTGTGTGCTCACGTCCTACATGCCATGGAAGTCTGCCTCATTGCCCTCATCTGAGCTGTACTTAGGAACACAATCTGCTTCACAGTCCCTCTAGGAACTCATACCCGAAGACCCCAGAGCGACACCGAGTAAGTCGGCTTGCATTCCTACTGCAACTGAAGCACCGTTCTTCCTGTCGTGCTGTAGGATTTTAGAAATGGCCAAGGGCCGACAGCTTCCCCAGCACGATCCTTGGACGAGGGAGCTCGCTCCATGCAGAACACCCTGTGAAGAAAAGTTGATTCAGGCAAGTGTGACCAGTGTGCCCCCTAGAGTGTCTTATGACTTGTTAGAAATCGCAAGGATAGAGGCTGCGTGTTCACTGGAAATGGGGGGCCTGATGGCACAAGCCTTGCTTTCCCATGCTGAAATCTCCATTCATGCCGCCTCGAAGCTTCCGCAAAAACAGTGTTTTGGACGGGCCTGTAGACCCGCTATGCAGGCCTCAAGGAAGGAAAGGAATCGTCCTCTAACTAAACAGGGTGCTTCCAGATCCTGGCTAGGATCTCATCCTGTCATGCTCTACGGCGACAGGGGAATTCGATGTGAGTGCCTACCTCAAGGTAAGGCCTAGAGTAGCCCTGCAGAAACGGAGCATACAGGAGTTCTTTGAGGTCTTGGTCACGGTTGTGCTTTCTTTGAACTCTGGTACCCTTTTCAGGACTCCAAGACCCTTCGGGGCGTGCACCCGCTTCCCTACAACATCACCGAGGACCTCCCCGCCCCTCTGGGCCTGCGGAGCAACACCCAGGCCGGGAGGCCCTTCAGAGGCCCTCCGTGTATGCCGAGAGAAGGGCAGCACACAAGCACTTTCCCTTGGGACTGCTATATTTCCTCAGAAATCCAACAGCCTCAGGGACACATTTCTTGCACGTGCACCGTGCCATGGAACTTCTTTCTCCTCTTTGCCCATCCTTGAGCTGCACTGGGGAACTGGCCTGCTTAGAAGTCCTTTAGCGACCTCCTTCCGAAGGGACTCTACTCGAGGAGAAAGTCCGCTTGTTGTTCCTACTGCAAGTAAAGCAAAGCTCTTCGTGTAACACTGCACTCTTCCGGGAGAAGCAAATGCTTAGAGGCCGAACTAGAGCCTGCCGTGGTTGAGGCTGTTCGCCCCACGCGGGACACCCTGCGTCTAGAAGTAAAATCGGGGAAGGGCCCATTGTGTACATTGTGGGAGAAACGCTGCTTGTGTTCCACCTGCCACTACCGCAGAGCTCTCCGTGTAAAACTGCAGTGTTTGGGGAGAGGAAACGCTCAGAGGCATAACTAGAGCCTGCCTTGCTTGAGGCAGTTCGCTACACGCAAAAGACCCTGCGGAAAGAAGTTGATTCAGGGAAGGGCCCATTGTGTACCTTCTCTGTCTTTTGACATGTGACATCATCTAGAGGTAAGTATAACTAACTGCGTGTCTACGTGCAAATGCGGGCCTGATGGCACACGCCGTGCTTCCTGTTTGGAAAGTTCAGTTCACGGGGCCTCGAACGTCCCGGAGGGGCAGAGTTTTCGACGGGCCTGTAGAAACTGGAGGCCTGGCCTTGGGAAGAAGAGGAGTTTTCTCTACGAAACCATGGTGCTTCCAAGGCCTGGTAGGGAGCCCGCGCTGTGGTCCTGTGTAACTAAGTGTAGAGCCAACGTGAGCTCTTTCGCCTCGAGGGAAGTCCCTGAATGGCCCTGCTGAAGCGGACGCCTTACAGCAGTTTCCGTGAGCTCTTCGTGGCAGTTCTGGATGATTTGTATTAGTATTCTCAGCTTTTCTGGTATGCGGGCCTCTCGCTTGTTGTGGTATCCCCCGTTGCGGAGCAGAGGCGACGGACGCACGGGCTCAGCGGCCATGGCTCACCGGCCCAGTCGCTCGGCGGCATGTGGGATCTTCCCGGACCGGGGCACGAACCCGTGTCCCCTGCGTCGGCAGGCGGCGTCTCAAACACTGCGCCACCAGGGAAGGCCTGCGTGCCCGTTTTCAAAGCTCCTTTCATGCTGCCTCGAAGACTCCGAGAACACAGTGTTTCTGACGGGCCTGTAGACACTGTAAGCAGCTCCCTGGGAAGAGAAGGACTTTTCGCTCAAGAAACAGCGTGCTTCCGTAGCCTGGTTAGGAGCTCCTCGTGTCATGCTCTAGAGCTAAAGGGAAACCGGACTTGAGTACTTTTACCTCAAGTAAGGCCTTGACTAGCCCTGCTGAAGCGGAAGCGTGGCACAGGTTCCATGAGGCTCTTAGTCGCAGTTCTGCACCATTTGAACGTTAGTACGCTCTTCCGGACACTTAGGACCCTCGCGTGGGCACCCTGTTCCCTACAAAATCACTGAGGAGCGGCAGGCTCCACTGGCCTGCCCAGAAACATCCAGGCCGGGAAGCCCTTCAGAGTCCCTCTGTGTACGCCGAGTGTAGGGCAACACACGGCACGCGTCCTTGGGACAGCTAGATTTCCTCAGCCATCCAACAGCTGCAGGAAATCTGTGTGCTCACGTCCTACATGCCATGGAAGTCTGCCTCATTGCCCTCATCTGAGCTGTACTTAGGAACACAATCTGCTTCACAGTCCCTCTAGGAACTCATACCCGAAGACCCCAGAGCGACACCGAGTAAGTCGGCTTGCATTCCTACTGCAACTGAAGCACCGTTCTTCCTGTCGTGCTGTAGGATTTTAGAAATGGCCAAGGGCCGACAGCTTCCCCAGCACGATCCTTGGACGAGGGAGCTCGCTCCATGCAGAACACCCTGTGAAGAAAAGTTGATTCAGGCAAGTGTGACCAGTGTGCCCCCTAGAGTGTCTTATGACTTGTTAGAAATCGCAAGGATAGAGGCTGCGTGTTCACTGGAAATGGGGGGCCTGATGGCACAAGCCTTGCTTTCCCATGCTGAAATCTCCATTCATGCCGCCTCGAAGCTTCCGCAAAAACAGTGTTTTGGACGGGCCTGTAGACCCGCTATGCAGGCCTCAAGGAAGGAAAGGAATCGTCCTCTAACTAAACAGGGTGCTTCCAGATCCTGGCTAGGATCTCATCCTGTCATGCTCTACGGCGACAGGGGAATTCGATGTGAGTGCCTACCTCAAGGTAAGGCCTAGAGTAGCCCTGCAGAAACGGAGCATACAGGAGTTCTTTGAGGTCTTGGTCACGGTTGTGCTTTCTTTGAACTCTGGTACCCTTTTCAGGACTCCAAGACCCTTCGGGGCGTGCACCCGCTTCCCTACAACATCACCGAGGACCTCCCCGCCCCTCTGGGCCTGCGGAGCAACACCCAGGCCGGGAGGCCCTTCAGAGGCCCTCCGTGTATGCCGAGAGAAGGGCAGCACACAAGCACTTTCCCTTGGGACTGCTATATTTCCTCAGAAATCCAACAGCCTCAGGGACACATTTCTTGCACGTGCACCGTGCCATGGAACTTCTTTCTCCTCTTTGCCCATCCTTGAGCTGCACTGGGGAACTGGCCTGCTTAGAAGTCCTTTAGCGACCTCCTTCCGAAGGGACTCTACTCGAGGAGAAAGTCCGCTTGTTGTTCCTACTGCAAGTAAAGCAAAGCTCTTCGTGTAACACTGCACTCTTCCGGGAGAAGCAAATGCTTAGAGGCCGAACTAGAGCCTGCCGTGGTTGAGGCTGTTCGCCCCACGCGGGACACCCTGCGTCTAGAAGTAAAATCGGGGAAGGGCCCATTGTGTACATTGTGGGAGAAACGCTGCTTGTGTTGCACCTGCCACTACCGCAGAGCTCTCCGTGTAAAACTGCAGTGTTTGGGGAGAGGAAACGCTCAGAGGCATAACTAGAGCCTGCCTTGCTTGAGGCAGTTCGCTACACGCAAAAGACCCTGCGGAAAGAAGTTGATTCAGGGAAGGGCCCATTGTGTACCTTCTCTGTCTTTTGACATGTGACATCATCTAGAGGTAAGTATAACTAACTGCGTGTCTACGTGCAAATGCGGGCCTGATGGCACACGCCGTGCTTCCTGTTTGGAAAGTTCAGTTCACGGGGCCTCGAACGTCCCGGAGGGGCAGAGTTTTCGACGGGCCTGTAGAAACTGGAGGCCTGGCCTTGGGAAGAAGAGGAGTTTTCTCTACGAAACCATGGTGCTTCCAAGGCCTGGTAGGGAGCCCGCGCTGTGGTCCTGTGTAACTAAGTGTAGAGCCAACGTGAGCTCTTTCGCCTCGAGGGAAGTCCCTGAATGGCCCTGCTGAAGCGGACGCCTTACAGCAGTTTCCGTGAGCTCTTCGTGGCAGTTCTGGATGATTTGTATTAGTATTCTCAGCTTTTCTGGTATGCGGGCCTCTCGCTTGTTGTGGTATCCCCCGTTGCGGAGCAGAGGCGACGGACGCACGGGCTCAGCGGCCATGGCTCACCGGCCCAGTCGCTCGGCGGCATGTGGGATCTTCCCGGACCGGGGCACGAACCCGTGTCCCCTGCGTCGGCAGGCGGCGTCTCAAACACTGCGCCACCAGGGAAGGCCTGCGTGCCCGTTTTCAAAGCTCCTTTCATGCTGCCTCGAAGACTCCGAGAACACAGTGTTTCTGACGGGCCTGTAGACACTGTAAGCAGCTCCCTGGGAAGAGAAGGACTTTTCGCTCAAGAAACAGCGTGCTTCCGTAGCCTGGTTAGGAGCTCCTCGTGTCATGCTCTAGAGCTAAAGGGAAACCGGACTTGAGTACTTTTACCTCAAGTAAGGCCTTGACTAGCCCTGCTGAAGCGGAAGCGTGGCACAGGTTCCATGAGGCTCTTAGTCGCAGTTCTGCACCATTTGAACGTTAGTACGCTCTTCCGGACACTTAGGACCCTCGCGTGGGCACCCTGTTCCCTACAAAATCACTGAGGAGCGGCAGGCTCCACTGGCCTGCCCAGAAACATCCAGGCCGGGAAGCCCTTCAGAGTCCCTCTGTGTACGCCGAGTGTAGGGCAACACACGGCACGCGTCCTTGGGACAGCTAGATTTCCTCAGCCATCCAACAGCTGCAGGAAATCTGTGTGCTCACGTCCTACATGCCATGGAAGTCTGCCTCATTGCCCTCATCTGAGCTGTACTTAGGAACACAATCTGCTTCACAGTCCCTCTAGGAACTCATACCCGAAGACCCCAGAGCGACACCGAGTAAGTCGGCTTGCATTCCTACTGCAACTGAAGCACCGTTCTTCCTGTCGTGCTGTAGGATTTTAGAAATGGCCAAGGGCCGACAGCTTCCCCAGCACGATCCTTGGACGAGGGAGCTCGCTCCATGCAGAACACCCTGTGAAGAAAAGTTGATTCAGGCAAGTGTGACCAGTGTGCCCCCTAGAGTGTCTTATGACTTGTTAGAAATCGCAAGGATAGAGGCTGCGTGTTCACTGGAAATGGGGGGCCTGATGGCACAAGCCTTGCTTTCCCATGCTGAAATCTCCATTCATGCCGCCTCGAAGCTTCCGCAAAAACAGTGTTTTGGACGGGCCTGTAGACCCGCTATGCAGGCCTCAAGGAAGGAAAGGAATCGTCCTCTAACTAAACAGGGTGCTTCCAGATCCTGGCTAGGATCTCATCCTGTCATGCTCTACGGCGACAGGGGAATTCGATGTGAGTGCCTACCTCAAGGTAAGGCCTAGAGTAGCCCTGCAGAAACGGAGCATACAGGAGTTCTTTGAGGTCTTGGTCACGGTTGTGCTTTCTTTGAACTCTGGTACCCTTTTCAGGACTCCAAGACCCTTCGGGGCGTGCACCCGCTTCCCTACAACATCACCGAGGACCTCCCCGCCCCTCTGGGCCTGCGGAGCAACACCCAGGCCGGGAGGCCCTTCAGAGGCCCTCCGTGTATGCCGAGAGAAGGGCAGCACACAAGCACTTTCCCTTGGGACTGCTATATTTCCTCAGAAATCCAACAGCCTCAGGGACACATTTCTTGCACGTGCACCGTGCCATGGAACTTCTTTCTCCTCTTTGCCCATCCTTGAGCTGCACTGGGGAACTGGCCTGCTTAGAAGTCCTTTAGCGACCTCCTTCCGAAGGGACTCTACTCGAGGAGAAAGTCCGCTTGTTGTTCCTACTGCAAGTAAAGCAAAGCTCTTCGTGTAACACTGCACTCTTCCGGGAGAAGCAAATGCTTAGAGGCCGAACTAGAGCCTGCCGTGGTTGAGGCTGTTCGCCCCACGCGGGACACCCTGCGTCTAGAAGTAAAATCGGGGAAGGGCCCATTGTGTACATTGTGGGAGAAACGCTGCTTGTGTTCCACCTGCCACTACCGCAGAGCTCTCCGTGTAAAACTGCAGTGTTTGGGGAGAGGAAACGCTCAGAGGCATAACTAGAGCCTGCCTTGCTTGAGGCAGTTCGCTACATGCAAAATACCCTGCGGAAAGAAGTTGATTCAGGGAAGGGCCCATTGTGTACCTTCTCTGTCTTTTGACATGTGACATCATCTAGAGGTAAGTATAACTAACTGCGTGTCTACGTGCAAATGCGGGCCTGATGGCACACGCCGTGCTTCCTGTTTGGAAAGTTCAGTTCACGGGGCCTCGAACGTCCCGGAGGGGCAGAGTTTTCGACGGGCCTGTAGAAACTGGAGGCCTGGCCTTGGGAAGAAGAGGAGTTTTCTCTACGAAACCATGGTGCTTCCAAGGCCTGGTAGGGAGCCCGCGCTGTGGTCCTGTGTAACTAAGTGTAGAGCCAACGTGAGCTCTTTCGCCTCGAGGGAAGTCCCTGAATGGCCCTGCTGAAGCGGACGCCTTACAGCAGTTTCCGTGAGCTCTTCGTGGCAGTTCTGGATGATTTGTATTAGTATTCTCAGCTTTTCTGGTATGCGGGCCTCTCGCTTGTTGTGGTATCCCCCGTTGCGGAGCAGAGGCGACGGACGCACGGGCTCAGCGGCCATGGCTCACCGGCCCAGTCGCTCGGCGGCATGTGGGATCTTCCCGGACCGGGGCACGAACCCGTGTCCCCTGCGTCGGCAGGCGGCGTCTCAAACACTGCGCCACCAGGGAAGGCCTGCGTGCCCGTTTTCAAAGCTCCTTTCATGCTGCCTCGAAGACTCCGAGAACACAGTGTTTCTGACGGGCCTGTAGACACTGTAAGCAGCTCCCTGGGAAGAGAAGGACTTTTCGCTCAAGAAACAGCGTGCTTCCGTAGCCTGGTTAGGAGCTCCTCGTGTCATGCTCTAGAGCTAAAGGGAAACCGGACTTGAGTACTTTTACCTCAAGTAAGGCCTTGACTAGCCCTGCTGAAGCGGAAGCGTGGCACAGGTTCCATGAGGCTCTTAGTCGCAGTTCTGCACCATTTGAACGTTAGTACGCTCTTCCGGACACTTAGGACCCTCGCGTGGGCACCCTGTTCCCTACAAAATCACTGAGGAGCGGCAGGCTCCACTGGCCTGCCCAGAAACATCCAGGCCGGGAAGCCCTTCAGAGTCCCTCTGTGTACGCCGAGTGTAGGGCAACACACGGCACGCGTCCTTGGGACAGCTAGATTTCCTCAGCCATCCAACAGCTGCAGGAAATCTGTGTGCTCACGTCCTACATGCCATGGAAGTCTGCCTCATTGCCCTCATCTGAGCTGTACTTAGGAACACAATCTGCTTCACAGTCCCTCTAGGAACTCATACCCGAAGACCCCAGAGCGACACCGAGTAAGTCGGCTTGCATTCCTACTGCAACTGAAGCACCGTTCTTCCTGTCGTGCTGTAGGATTTTAGAAATGGCCAAGGGCCGACAGCTTCCCCAGCACGATCCTTGGACGAGGGAGCTCGCTCCATGCAGAACACCCTGTGAAGAAAAGTTGATTCAGGCAAGTGTGACCAGTGTGCCCCCTAGAGTGTCTTATGACTTGTTAGAAATCGCAAGGATAGAGGCTGCGTGTTCACTGGAAATGGGGGGCCTGATGGCACAAGCCTTGCTTTCCCATGCTGAAATCTCCATTCATGCCGCCTCGAAGCTTCCGCAAAAACAGTGTTTTGGACGGGCCTGTAGACCCGCTATGCAGGCCTCAAGGAAGGAAAGGAATCGTCCTCTAACTAAACAGGGTGCTTCCAGATCCTGGCTAGGATCTCATCCTGTCATGCTCTACGGCGACAGGGGAATTCGATGTGAGTGCCTACCTCAAGGTAAGGCCTAGAGTAGCCCTGCAGAAACGGAGCATACAGGAGTTCTTTGAGGTCTTGGTCACGGTTGTGCTTTCTTTGAACTCTGGTACCCTTTTCAGGACTCCAAGACCCTTCGGGGCGTGCACCCGCTTCCCTACAACATCACCGAGGACCTCCCCGCCCCTCTGGGCCTGCGGAGCAACACCCAGGCCGGGAGGCCCTTCAGAGGCCCTCCGTGTATGCCGAGAGAAGGGCAGCACACAAGCACTTTCCCTTGGGACTGCTATATTTCCTCAGAAATCCAACAGCCTCAGGGACACATTTCTTGCACGTGCACCGTGCCATGGAACTTCTTTCTCCTCTTTGCCCATCCTTGAGCTGCACTGGGGAACTGGCCTGCTTAGAAGTCCTTTAGCGACCTCCTTCCGAAGGGACTCTACTCGAGGAGAAAGTCCGCTTGTTGTTCCTACTGCAAGTAAAGCAAAGCTCTTCGTGTAACACTGCACTCTTCCGGGAGAAGCAAATGCTTAGAGGCCGAACTAGAGCCTGCCGTGGTTGAGGCTGTTCGCCCCACGCGGGACACCCTGCGTCTAGAAGTAAAATCGGGGAAGGGCCCATTGTGTACATTGTGGGAGAAACGCTGCTTGTGTTCCACCTGCCACTACCGCAGAGCTCTCCGTGTAAAACTGCAGTGTTTGGGGAGAGGAAACGCTCAGAGGCATAACTAGAGCCTGCCTTGCTTGAGGCAGTTCGCTACACGCAAAAGACCCTGCGGAAAGAAGTTGATTCAGGGAAGGGCCCATTGTGTACCTTCTCTGTCTTTTGACATGTGACATCATCTAGAGGTAAGTATAACTAACTGCGTGTCTACGTGCAAATGCGGGCCTGATGGCACACGCCGTGCTTCCTGTTTGGAAAGTTCAGTTCACGGGGCCTCGAACGTCCCGGAGGGGCAGAGTTTTCGACGGGCCTGTAGAAACTGGAGGCCTGGCCTTGGGAAGAAGAGGAGTTTTCTCTACGAAACCATGGTGCTTCCAAGGCCTGGTAGGGAGCCCGCGCTGTGGTCCTGTGTAACTAAGTGTAGAGCCAACGTGAGCTCTTTCGCCTCGAGGGAAGTCCCTGAATGGCCCTGCTGAAGCGGACGCCTTACAGCAGTTTCCGTGAGCTCTTCGTGGCAGTTCTGGATGATTTGTATTAGTATTCTCAGCTTTTCTGGTATGCGGGCCTCTCGCTTGTTGTGGTATCCCCCGTTGCGGAGCAGAGGCGACGGACGCACGGGCTCAGCGGCCATGGCTCACCGGCCCAGTCGCTCGGCGGCATGTGGGATCTTCCCGGACCGGGGCACGAACCCGTGTCCCCTGCGTCGGCAGGCGGCGTCTCAAACACTGCGCCACCAGGGAAGGCCTGCGTGCCCGTTTTCAAAGCTCCTTTCATGCTGCCTCGAAGACTCCGAGAACACAGTGTTTCTGACGGGCCTGTAGACACTGTAAGCAGCTCCCTGGGAAGAGAAGGACTTTTCGCTCAAGAAACAGCGTGCTTCCGTAGCCTGGTTAGGAGCTCCTCGTGTCATGCTCTAGAGCTAAAGGGAAACCGGACTTGAGTACTTTTACCTCAAGTAAGGCCTTGACTAGCCCTGCTGAAGCGGAAGCGTGGCACAGGTTCCATGAGGCTCTTAGTCGCAGTTCTGCACCATTTGAACGTTAGTACGCTCTTCCGGACACTTAGGACCCTCGCGTGGGCACCCTGTTCCCTACAAAATCACTGAGGAGCGGCAGGCTCCACTGGCCTGCCCAGAAACATCCAGGCCGGGAAGCCCTTCAGAGTCCCTCTGTGTACGCCGAGTGTAGGGCAACACACGGCACGCGTCCTTGGGACAGCTAGATTTCCTCAGCCATCCAACAGCTGCAGGAAATCTGTGTGCTCACGTCCTACATGCCATGGAAGTCTGCCTCATTGCCCTCATCTGAGCTGTACTTAGGAAAACAATCTGCTTCGCAGTCCCTCTAGGAACTCATACCCGAAGACCCCAGAGCGACACCGAGTAAGTCGGCTTGCATTCCTACTGCAACTGAAGCACCGTTCTTCCTGTCGTGCTGTAGGATTTTAGAAATGGCCAAGGGCCGACAGCTTCCCCAGCACGATCCTTGGACGAGGGAGCTCGCTCCATGCAGAACACCCTGTGAAGAAAAGTTGATTCAGGCAAGTGTGACCAGTGTGCCCCCTAGAGTGTCTTATGACTTGTTAGAAATCGCAAGGATAGAGGCTGCGTGTTCACTGGAAATGGGGGGCCTGATGGCACAAGCCTTGCTTTCCCATGCTGAAATCTCCATTCATGCCGCCTCGAAGCTTCCGCAAAAACAGTGTTTTGGACGGGCCTGTAGACCCGCTATGCAGGCCTCAAGGAAGGAAAGGAATCGTCCTCTAACTAAACAGGGTGCTTCCAGATCCTGGCTAGGATCTCATCCTGTCATGCTCTACGGCGACAGGGGAATTCGATGTGAGTGCCTACCTCAAGGTAAGGCCTAGAGTAGCCCTGCAGAAACGGAGCATACAGGAGTTCTTTGAGGTCTTGGTCACGGTTGTGCTTTCTTTGAACTCTGGTACCCTTTTCAGGACTCCAAGACCCTTCGGGGCGTGCACCCGCTTCCCTACAACATCACCGAGGACCTCCCCGCCCCTCTGGGCCTGCGGAGCAACACCCAGGCCGGGAGGCCCTTCAGAGGCCCTCCGTGTATGCCGAGAGAAGGGCAGCACACAAGCACTTTCCCTTGGGACTGCTATATTTCCTCAGAAATCCAACAGCCTCAGGGACACATTTCTTGCACGTGCACCGTGCCATGGAACTTCTTTCTCCTCTTTGCCCATCCTTGAGCTGCACTGGGGAACTGGCCTGCTTAGAAGTCCTTTAGCGACCTCCTTCCGAAGGGACTCTACTCGAGGAGAAAGTCCGCTTGTTGTTCCTACTGCAAGTAAAGCAAAGCTCTTCGTGTAACACTGCACTCTTCCGGGAGAAGCAAATGCTTAGAGGCCGAACTAGAGCCTGCCGTGGTTGAGGCTGTTCGCCCCACGCGGGACACCCTGCGTCTAGAAGTAAAATCGGGGAAGGGCCCATTGTGTACATTGTGGGAGAAACGCTGCTTGTGTTCCACCTGCCACTACCGCAGAGCTCTCCGTGTAAAACTGCAGTGTTTGGGGAGAGGAAACGCTCAGAGGCATAACTAGAGCCTGCCTTGCTTGAGGCAGTTCGCTACACGCAAAAGACCCTGCGGAAAGAAGTTGATTCAGGGAAGGGCCCATTGTGTACCTTCTCTGTCTTTTGACATGTGACATCATCTAGAGGTAAGTATAACTAACTGCGTGTCTACGTGCAAATGCGGGCCTGATGGCACACGCCGTGCTTCCTGTTTGGAAAGTTCAGTTCACGGGGCCTCGAACGTCCCGGAGGGGCAGAGTTTTCGACGGGCCTGTAGAAACTGGAGGCCTGGCCTTGGGAAGAAGAGGAGTTTTCTCTACGAAACCATGGTGCTTCCAAGGCCTGGTAGGGAGCCCGCGCTGTGGTCCTGTGTAACTAAGTGTAGAGCCAACGTGAGCTCTTTCGCCTCGAGGGAAGTCCCTGAATGGCCCTGCTGAAGCGGACGCCTTACAGCAGTTTCCGTGAGCTCTTCGTGGCAGGTCTGGATGATTTGTATTAGTATTCTCAGCTTTTCTGGTATGCGGGCCTCTCGCTTGTTGTGGTATCCCCCGTTGCGGAGCAGAGGCGACGGACGCACGGGCTCAGCGGCCATGGCTCACCGGCCCAGTCGCTCGGCGGCATGTGGGATCTTCCCGGACCGGGGCACGAACCCGTGTCCCCTGCGTCGGCAGGCGGCGTCTCAAACACTGCGCCACCAGGGAAGGCCTGCGTGCCCGTTTTCAAAGCTCCTTTCATGCTGCCTCGAAGACTCCGAGAACACAGTGTTTCTGACGGGCCTGTAGACACTGTAAGCAGCTCCCTGGGAAGAGAAGGACTTTTCGCTCAAGAAACAGCGTGCTTCCGTAGCCTGGTTAGGAGCTCCTCGTGTCATGCTCTAGAGCTAAAGGGAAACCGGACTTGAGTACTTTTACCTCAAGTAAGGCCTTGACTAGCCCTGCTGAAGCGGAAGCGTGGCACAGGTTCCATGAGGCTCTTAGTCGCAGTTCTGCACCATTTGAACGTTAGTACGCTCTTCCGGACACTTAGGACCCTCGCGTGGGCACCCTGTTCCCTACAAAATCACTGAGGAGCGGCAGGCTCCACTGGCCTGCCCAGAAACATCCAGGCCGGGAAGCCCTTCAGAGTCCCTCTGTGTACGCCGAGTGTAGGGCAACACACGGCACGCGTCCTTGGGACAGCTAGATTTCCTCAGCCATCCAACAGCTGCAGGAAATCTGTGTGCTCACGTCCTACATGCCATGGAAGTCTGCCTCATTGCCCTCATCTGAGCTGTACTTAGGAAAACAATCTGCTTCGCAGTCCCTCTAGGAACTCATACCCGAAGACCCCAGAGCGACACCGAGTAAGTCGGCTTGCATTCCTACTGCAACTGAAGCACCGTTCTTCCTGTCGTGCTGTAGGATTTTAGAAATGGCCAAGGGCCGACAGCTTCCCCAGCACGATCCTTGGACGAGGGAGCTCGCTCCATGCAGAACACCCTGTGAAGAAAAGTTGATTCAGGCAAGTGTGACCAGTGTGCCCCCTAGAGTGTCTTATGACTTGTTAGAAATCGCAAGGATAGAGGCTGCGTGTTCACTGGAAATGGGGGGCCTGATGGCACAAGCCTTGCTTTCCCATGCTGAAATCTCCATTCATGCCGCCTCGAAGCTTCCGCAAAAACAGTGTTTTGGACGGGCCTGTAGACCCGCTATGCAGGCCTCAAGGAAGGAAAGGAATCGTCCTCTAACTAAACAGGGTGCTTCCAGATCCTGGCTAGGATCTCATCCTGTCATGCTCTACGGCGACAGGGGAATTCGATGTGAGTGCCTACCTCAAGGTAAGGCCTAGAGTAGCCCTGCAGAAACGGAGCATACAGGAGTTCTTTGAGGTCTTGGTCACGGTTGTGCTTTCTTTGAACTCTGGTACCCTTTTCAGGACTCCAAGACCCTTCGGGGCGTGCACCCGCTTCCCTACAACATCACCGAGGACCTCCCCGCCCCTCTGGGCCTGCGGAGCAACACCCAGGCCGGGAGGCCCTTCAGAGGCCCTCCGTGTATGCCGAGAGAAGGGCAGCACACAAGCACTTTCCCTTGGGACTGCTATATTTCCTCAGAAATCCAACAGCCTCAGGGACACATTTCTTGCACGTGCACCGTGCCATGGAACTTCTTTCTCCTCTTTGCCCATCCTTGAGCTGCACTGGGGAACTGGCCTGCTTAGAAGTCCTTTAGCGACCTCCTTCCGAAGGGACTCTACTCGAGGAGAAAGCCCGCTTGTTGTTCCTACTGCAAGTAAAGCAAAGCTCTTCGTGTAACACTGCACTCTTCCGGGAGAAGCAAATGCTTAGAGGCCGAACTAGAGCCTGCCGTGGTTGAGGCTGTTCGCCCCACGCGGGACACCCTGCGTCTAGAAGTAAAATCGGGGAAGGGCCCATTGTGTACATTGTGGGAGAAACGCTGCTTGTGTTCCACCTGCCACTACCGCAGAGCTCTCCGTGTAAAACTGCAGTGTTTGGGGAGAGGAAACGCTTAGAGGCATAACTAGAGCCTGCCTTGCTTGAGGCAGTTCGCTACACGCAAAAGACCCTGCGGAAAGAAGTTGATTCAGGGAAGGGCCCATTGTGTACCTTCTCTGTCTTTTGACATGTGACATCATCTAGAGGTAAGTATAACTAACTGCGTGTCTACGTGCAAATGCGGGCCTGATGGCACACGCCGTGCTTCCTGTTTGGAAAGTTCAGTTCACGGGGCCTCGAACGTCCCGGAGGGGCAGAGTTTTCGACGGGCCTGTAGAAACTGGAGGCCTGGCCTTGGGAAGAAGAGGAGTTTTCTCTACGAAACCATGGTGCTTCCAAGGCCTGGTAGGGAGCCCGCGCTGTGGTCCTGTGTAACTAAGTGTAGAGCCAACGTGAGCTCTTTCGCCTCGAGGGAAGTCCCTGAATGGCCCTGCTGAAGCGGACGCCTTACAGCAGTTTCCGTGAGCTCTTCGTGGCAGTTCTGGATGATTTGTATTAGTATTCTCAGCTTTTCTGGTATGCGGGCCTCTCGCTTGTTGTGGTATCCCCCGTTGCGGAGCAGAGGCGACGGACGCACGGGCTCAGCGGCCATGGCTCACCGGCCCAGTCGCTCGGCGGCATGTGGGATCTTCCCGGACCGGGGCACGAACCCGTGTCCCCTGCGTCGGCAGGCGGCGTCTCAAACACTGCGCCACCAGGGAAGGCCTGCGTGCCCGTTTTCAAAGCTCCTTTCATGCTGCCTCGAAGACTCCGAGAACACAGTGTTTCTGACGGGCCTGTAGACACTGTAAGCAGCTCCCTGGGAAGAGAAGGACTTTTCGCTCAAGAAACAGCGTGCTTCCGTAGCCTGGTTAGGAGCTCCTCGTGTCATGCTCTAGAGCTAAAGGGAAACCGGACTTGAGTACTTTTACCTCAAGTAAGGCCTTGACTAGCCCTGCTGAAGCGGAAGCGTGGCACAGGTTCCATGAGGCTCTTAGTCGCAGTTCTGCACCATTTGAACGTTAGTACGCTCTTCCGGACACTTAGGACCCTCGCGTGGGCACCCTGTTCCCTACAAAATCACTGAGGAGCGGCAGGCTCCACTGGCCTGCCCAGAAACATCCAGGCCGGGAAGCCCTTCAGAGTCCCTCTGTGTACGCCGAGTGTAGGGCAACACACGGCACGCGTCCTTGGGACAGCTAGATTTCCTCAGCCATCCAACAGCTGCAGGAAATCTGTGTGCTCACGTCCTACATGCCATGGAAGTCTGCCTCATTGCCCTCATCTGAGCTGTACTTAGGAACACAATCTGCTTCGCAGTCCCTCTAGGAACTCATACCCGAAGACCCCAGAGCGACACCGAGTAAGTCGGCTTGCATTCCTACTGCAACTGAAGCACCGTTCTTCCTGTCGTGCTGTAGGATTTTAGAAATGGCCAAGGGCCGACAGCTTCCCCAGCACGATCCTTGGACGAGGGAGCTCGCTCCATGCAGAACACCCTGTGAAGAAAAGTTGATTCAGGCAAGTGTGACCAGTGTGCCCCCTAGAGTGTCTTATGACTTGTTAGAAATCGCAAGGATAGAGGCTGCGTGTTCACTGGAAATGGGGGGCCTGATGGCACAAGCCTTGCTTTCCCATGCTGAAATCTCCATTCATGCCGCCTCGAAGCTTCCGCAAAAACAGTGTTTTGGACGGGCCTGTAGACCCGCTATGCAGGCCTCAAGGAAGGAAAGGAATCGTCCTCTAACTAAACAGGGTGCTTCCAGATCCTGGCTAGGATCTCATCCTGTCATGCTCTACGGCGACAGGGGAATTCGATGTGAGTGCCTACCTCAAGGTAAGGCCTAGAGTAGCCCTGCAGAAACGGAGCATACAGGAGTTCTTTGAGGTCTTGGTCACGGTTGTGCTTTCTTTGAACTCTGGTACCCTTTTCAGGACTCCAAGACCCTTCGGGGCGTGCTCCCGCTTCCCTACAACATCACCGAGGACCTCCCCGCCCCTCTGGGCCTGCGGAGCAACACCCAGGCCGGGAGGCCCTTCAGAGGCCCTCCGTGTATGCCGAGAGAAGGGCAGCACACAAGCACTTTCCCTTGGGACTGCTATATTTCCTCAGAAATCCAACAGCCTCAGGGACACATTTCTTGCACGTGCACCGTGCCATGGAACTTCTTTCTCCTCTTTGCCCATCCTTGAGCTGCACTGGGGAACTGGCCTGCTTAGAAGTCCTTTAACGACCTCCTTCCGAAGGGACTCTACTCGAGGAGAAAGCCCGCTTGTTGTTCCTACTGCAAGTAAAGCAAAGCTCTTCGTGTAACACTGCACTCTTCCGGGAGAAGCAAATGCTTAGAGGCCGAACTAGAGCCTGCCGTGGTTGAGGCTGTTCGCCCCACGCGGGACACCCTGCGTCTAGAAGTAAAATCGGGGAAGGGCCCATTGTGTACATTGTGGGAGAAACGCTGCTTGTGTTCCACCTGCCACTACCGCAGAGCTCTCCGTGTAAAACTGCAGTGTTTGGGGAGAGGAAACGCTTAGAGGCATAACTAGAGCCTGCCTTGCTTGAGGCAGTTCGCTACACGCAAAAGACCCTGCGGAAAGAAGTTGATTCAGGGAAGGGCCCATTGTGTACCTTCTCTGTCTTTTGACATGTGACATCATCTAGAGGTAAGTATAACTAACTGCGTGTCTACGTGCAAATGCGGGCCTGATGGCACACGCCGTGCTTCCTGTTTGGAAAGTTCAGTTCACGGGGCCTCGAACGTCCCGGAGGGGCAGAGTTTTCGACGGGCCTGTAGAAACTGGAGGCCTGGCCTTGGGAAGAAGAGGAGTTTTCTCTACGAAACCATGGTGCTTCCAAGGCCTGGTAGGGAGCCCGCGCTGTGATCCTGTGTAACTAAGTGTAGAGCCAACGTGAGCTCTTTCGCCTCGAGGGAAGTCCCTGAATGGCCCTGCTGAAGCGGACGCCTTACAGCAGTTTCCGTGAGCTCTTCGTGGCAGGTCTGGATGATTTGTATTAGTATTCTCAGCTTTTCTGGTATGCGGGCCTCTCGCTTGTTGTGGTATCCCCCGTTGCGGAGCAGAGGCGACGGACGCACGGGCTCAGCGGCCATGGCTCACCGGCCCAGTCGCTCGGCGGCATGTGGGATCTTCCCGGACCGGGGCACGAACCCGTGTCCCCTGCGTCGGCAGGCGGCGTCTCAAACACTGCGCCACCAGGGAAGGCCTGCGTGCCCGTTTTCAAAGCTCCTTTCATGCTGCCTCGAAGACTCCGAGAACACAGTGTTTCTGACGGGCCTGTAGACACTGTAAGCAGCTCCCTGGGAAGAGAAGGACTTTTCGCTCAAGAAACAGCGTGCTTCCGTAGCCTGGTTAGGAGCTCCTCGTGTCATGCTCTAGAGCTAAAGGGAAACCGGACTTGAGTACTTTTACCTCAAGTAAGGCCTTGACTAGCCCTGCTGAAGCGGAAGCGTGGCACAGGTTCCATGAGGCTCTTAGTCGCAGTTCTGCACCATTTGAACGTTAGTACGCTCTTCCGGACACTTAGGACCCTCGCGTGGGCACCCTGTTCCCTACAAAATCACTGAGGAGCGGCAGGCTCCACTGGCCTGCCCAGAAACATCCAGGCCGGGAAGCCCTTCAGAGTCCCTCTGTGTACGCCGAGTGTAGGGCAACACACGGCACGCGTCCTTGGGACAGCTAGATTTCCTCAGCCATCCAACAGCTGCAGGAAATCTGTGTGCTCACGTCCTACATGCCATGGAAGTCTGCCTCATTGCCCTCATCTGAGCTGTACTTAGGAACACAATCTGCTTCACAGTCCCTCTAGGAACTCATACCCGAAGACCCCAGAGCGACACCGAGTAAGTCGGCTTGCATTCCTACTGCAACTGAAGCACCGTTCTTCCTGTCGTGCTGTAGGATTTTAGAAATGGCCAAGGGCCGACAGCTTCCCCAGCACGATCCTTGGACGAGGGAGCTCGCTCCATGCAGAACACCCTGTGAAGAAAAGTTGATTCAGGCAAGTGTGACCAGTGTGCCCCCTAGAGTGTCTTATGACTTGTTAGAAATCGCAAGGATAGAGGCTGCGTGTTCACTGGAAATGGGGGGCCTGATGGCACAAGCCTTGCTTTCCCATGCTGAAATCTCCATTCATGCCGCCTCGAAGCTTCCGCAAAAACAGTGTTTTGGACGGGCCTGTAGACCCGCTATGCAGGCCTCAAGGAAGGAAAGGAATCGTCCTCTAACTAAACAGGGTGCTTCCAGATCCTGGCTAGGATCTCATCCTGTCATGCTCTACGGCGACAGGGGAATTCGATGTGAGTGCCTACCTCAAGGTAAGGCCTAGAGTAGCCCTGCAGAAACGGAGCATACAGGAGTTCTTTGAGGTCTTGGTCACGGTTGTGCTTTCTTTGAACTCTGGTACCCTTTTCAGGACTCCAAGACCCTTCGGGGCGTGCACCCGCTTCCCTACAACATCACCGAGGACCTCCCCGCCCCTCTGGGCCTGCGGAGCAACACCCAGGCCGGGAGGCCCTTCAGAGGCCCTCCGTGTATGCCGAGAGAAGGGCAGCACACAAGCACTTTCCCTTGGGACTGCTATATTTCCTCAGAAATCCAACAGCCTCAGGGACACATTTCTTGCACGTGCACCGTGCCATGGAACTTCTTTCTCCTCTTTGCCCATCCTTGAGCTGCACTGGGGAACTGGCCTGCTTAGAAGTCCTTTAGCGACCTCCTTCCGAAGGGACTCTACTCGAGGAGAAAGTCCGCTTGTTGTTCCTACTGCAAGTAAAGCAAAGCTCTTCGTGTAACACTGCACTCTTCCGGGAGAAGCAAATGCTTAGAGGCCGAACTAGAGCCTGCCGTGGTTGAGGCTGTTCGCCCCACGCGGGACACCCTGCGTCTAGAAGTAAAATCGGGGAAGGGCCCATTGTGTACATTGTGGGAGAAACGCTGCTTGTGTTCCACCTGCCACTACCGCAGAGCTCTCCGTGTAAAACTGCAGTGTTTGGGGAGAGGAAACGCTCAGAGGCATAACTAGAGCCTGCCTTGCTTGAGGCAGTTCGCTACACGCAAAAGACCCTGCGGAAAGAAGTTGATTCAGGGAAGGGCCCATTGTGTACCTTCTCTGTCTTTTGACATGTGACATCATCTAGAGGTAAGTATAACTAACTGCGTGTCTACGTGCAAATGCGGGCCTGATGGCACACGCCGTGCTTCCTGTTTGGAAAGTTCAGTTCACGGGGCCTCGAACGTCCCGGAGGGGCAGAGTTTTCGACGGGCCTGTAGAAACTGGAGGCCTGGCCTTGGGAAGAAGAGGAGTTTTCTCTACGAAACCATGGTGCTTCCAAGGCCTGGTAGGGAGCCCGCGCTGTGGTCCTGTGTAACTAAGTGTAGAGCCAACGTGAGCTCTTTCGCCTCGAGGGAAGTCCCTGAATGGCCCTGCTGAAGCGGACGCCTTACAGCAGTTTCCGTGAGCTCTTCGTGGCAGTTCTGGATGATTTGTATTAGTATTCTCAGCTTTTCTGGTATGCGGGCCTCTCGCTTGTTGTGGTATCCCCCGTTGCGGAGCAGAGGCGACGGACGCACGGGCTCAGCGGCCATGGCTCACCGGCCCAGTCGCTCGGCGGCATGTGGGATCTTCCCGGACTGGGGCACGAACCCGTGTCCCCTGCGTCGGCAGGCGGCGTCTCAAACACTGCGCCACCAGGGAAGGCCTGCGTGCCCGTTTTCAAAGCTCCTTTCATGCTGCCTCGAAGACTCCGAGAACACAGTGTTTCTGACGGGCCTGTAGACACTGTAAGCAGCTCCCTGGGAAGAGAAGGACTTTTCGCTCAAGAAACAGCGTGCTTCCGCAGCCTGGTTAGGAGCTCCTCGTGTCATGCTCTAGAGCTAAAGGGAAACCGGACTTGAGTACTTTTACCTCAAGTAAGGCCTTGACTAGCCCTGCTGAAGCGGAAGCGTGGCACAGGTTCCATGAGGCTCTTAGTCGCAGTTCTGCACCATTTGAACGTTAGTACGCTCTTCCGGACACTTAGGACCCTCGCGTGGGCACCCTGTTCCCTACAAAATCACTGAGGAGCGGCAGGCTCCACTGGCCTGCCCAGAAACATCCAGGCCGGGAAGCCCTTCAGAGTCCCTCTGTGTACGCCGAGTGTAGGGCAACACACGGCACGCGTCCTTGGGACAGCTAGATTTCCTCAGCCATCCAACAGCTGCAGGAAATCTGTGTGCTCACGTCCTACATGCCATGGAAGTCTGCCTCATTGCCCTCATCTGAGCTGTACTTAGGAACACAATCTGCTTCACAGTCCCTCTAGGAACTCATACCCGAAGACCCCAGAGCGACACCGAGTAAGTCGGCTTGCATTCCTACTGCAACTGAAGCACCGTTCTTCCTGTCGTGCTGTAGGATTTTAGAAATGGCCAAGGGCCGACAGCTTCCCCAGCACGATCCTTGGACGAGGGAGCTCGCTCCATGCAGAACACCCTGTGAAGAAAAGTTGATTCAGGCAAGTGTGACCAGTGTGCCCCCTAGAGTGTCTTATGACTTGTTAGAAATCGCAAGGATAGAGGCTGCGTGTTCACTGGAAATGGGGGGCCTGATGGCACAAGCCTTGCTTTCCCATGCTGAAATCTCCATTCATGCCGCCTCGAAGCTTCCGCAAAAACAGTGTTTTGGACGGGCCTGTAGACCCGCTATGCAGGCCTCAAGGAAGGAAAGGAATCGTCCTCTAACTAAACAGGGTGCTTCCAGATCCTGGCTAGGATCTCATCCTGTCATGCTCTACGGCGACAGGGGAATTCGATGTGAGTGCCTACCTCAAGGTAAGGCCTAGAGTAGCCCTGCAGAAACGGAGCATACAGGAGTTCTTTGAGGTCTTGGTCACGGTTGTGCTTTCTTTGAACTCTGGTACCCTTTTCAGGACTCCAAGACCCTTCGGGGCATGCACCCGCTTCCCTACAACATCACCGAGGACCTCCCCGCCCCTCTGGGCCTGCGGAGCAACACCCAGGCCGGGAGGCCCTTCAGAGGCCCTCCGTGTATGCCGAGAGAAGGGCAGCACACAAGCACTTTCCCTTGGGACTGCTATATTTCCTCAGAAATCCAACAGCCTCAGGGACACATTTCTTGCACGTGCACCGTGCCATGGAACTTCTTTCTCCTCTTTGCCCATCCTTGAGCTGCACTGGGGAACTGGCCTGCTTAGAAGTCCTTTAGCGACCTCCTTCCGAAGGGACTCTACTCGAGGAGAAAGTCCGCTTGTTGTTCCTACTGCAAGTAAAGCAAAGCTCTTCGTGTAACACTGCACTCTTCCGGGAGAAGCAAATGCTTAGAGGCCGAACTAGAGCCTGCCGTGGTTGAGGCTGTTCGCCCCACACGGGACACCCTGCGTCTAGAAGTAAAATCGGGGAAGGGCCCATTGTGTACATTGTGGGAGAAACGCTGCTTGTGTTCCACCTGCCACTACCGCAGAGCTCTCCGTGTAAAACTGCAGTGTTTGGGGAGAGGAAACGCTCAGAGGCATAACTAGAGCCTGCCTTGCTTGAGGCAGTTCGCTACACGCAAAAGACCCTGCGGAAAGAAGTTGATTCAGGGAAGGGCCCATTGTGTACCTTCTCTGTCTTTTGACATGTGACATCATCTAGAGGTAAGTATAACTAACTGCGTGTCTACGTGCAAATGCGGGCCTGATGGCACACGCCGTGCTTCCTGTTTGGAAAGTTCAGTTCACGGGGCCTCGAACGTCCCGGAGGGGCAGAGTTTTCGACGGGCCTGTAGAAACTGGAGGCCTGGCCTTGGGAAGAAGAGGAGTTTTCTCTACGAAACCATGGTGCTTCCAAGGCCTGGTAGGGAGCCCGCGCTGTGGTCCTGTGTAACTAAGTGTAGAGCCAACGTGAGCTCTTTCGCCTCGAGGGAAGTCCCTGAATGGCCCTGCTGAAGCGGACGCCTTACAGCAGTTTCCGTGAGCTCTTCGTGGCAGTTCTGGATGATTTGTATTAGTATTCTCAGCTTTTCTGGTATGCGGGCCTCTCGCTTGTTGTGGTATCCCCCGTTGCGGAGCAGAGGCGACGGACGCACGGGCTCAGCGGCCATGGCTCACCGGCCCAGTCGCTCGGCGGCATGTGGGATCTTCCCGGACCGGGGCACGAACCCGTGTCCCCTGCGTCGGCAGGCGGCGTCTCAAACACTGCGCCACCAGGGAAGGCCTGCGTGCCCGTTTTCAAAGCTCCTTTCATGCTGCCTCGAAGACTCCGAGAACACAGTGTTTCTGACGGGCCTGTAGACACTGTAAGCAGCTCCCTGGGAAGAGAAGGACTTTTCGCTCAAGAAACAGCGTGCTTCCGTAGCCTGGTTAGGAGCTCCTCGTGTCATGCTCTAGAGCTAAAGGGAAACCGGACTTGAGTACTTTTACCTCAAGTAAGGCCTTGACTAGCCCTGCTGAAGCGGAAGCGTGGCACAGGTTCCATGAGGCTCTTAGTCGCAGTTCTGCACCATTTGAACGTTAGTACGCTCTTCCGGACACTTAGGACCCTCGCGTGGGCACCCTGTTCCCTACAAAATCACTGAGGAGCGGCAGGCTCCACTGGCCTGCCCAGAAACATCCAGGCCGGGAAGCCCTTCAGAGTCCCTCTGTGTACGCCGAGTGTAGGGCAACACACGGCACGCGTCCTTGGGACAGCTAGATTTCCTCAGCCATCCAACAGCTGCAGGAAATCTGTGTGCTCACGTCCTACATGCCATGGAAGTCTGCCTCATTGCCCTCATCTGAGCTGTACTTAGGAAAACAATCTGCTTCGCAGTCCCTCTAGGAACTCATACCCGAAGACCCCAGAGCGACACCGAGTAAGTCGGCTTGCATTCCTACTGCAACTGAAGCACCGTTCTTCCTGTCGTGCTGTAGGATTTTAGAAATGGCCAAGGGCCGACAGCTTCCCCAGCACGATCCTTGGACGAGGGAGCTCGCTCCATGCAGAACACCCTGTGAAGAAAAGTTGATTCAGGCAAGTGTGACCAGTGTGCCCCCTAGAGTGTCTTATGACTTGTTAGAAATCGCAAGGATAGAGGCTGCGTGTTCACTGGAAATGGGGGGCCTGATGGCACAAGCCTTGCTTTCCCATGCTGAAATCTCCATTCATGCCGCCTCGAAGCTTCCGCAAAAACAGTGTTTTGGACGGGCCTGTAGACCCGCTATGCAGGCCTCAAGGAAGGAAAGGAATCGTCCTCTAACTAAACAGGGTGCTTCCAGATCCTGGCTAGGATCTCATCCTGTCATGCTCTACGGCGACAGGGGAATTCGATGTGAGTGCCTACCTCAAGGTAAGGCCTAGAGTAGCCCTGCAGAAACGGAGCATACAGGAGTTCTTTGAGGTCTTGGTCACGGTTGTGCTTTCTTTGAACTCTGGTACCCTTTTCAGGACTCCAAGACCCTTCGGGGCATGCACCCGCTTCCCTACAACATCACCGAGGACCTCCCCGCCCCTCTGGGCCTGCGGAGCAACACCCAGGCCGGGAGGCCCTTCAGAGGCCCTCCGTGTATGCCGAGAGAAGGGCAGCACACAAGCACTTTCCCTTGGGACTGCTATATTTCCTCAGAAATCCAACAGCCTCAGGGACACATTTCTTGCACGTGCACCGTGCCATGGAACTTCTTTCTCCTCTTTGCCCATCCTTGAGCTGCACTGGGGAACTGGCCTGCTTAGAAGTCCTTTAGCGACCTCCTTCCGAAGGGACTCTACTCGAGGAGAAAGTCCGCTTGTTGTTCCTACTGCAAGTAAAGCAAAGCTCTTCGTGTAACACTGCACTCTTCCGGGAGAAGCAAATGCTTAGAGGCCGAACTAGAGCCTGCCGTGGTTGAGGCTGTTCGCCCCACGCGGGACACCCTGCGTCTAGAAGTAAAATCGGGGAAGGGCCCATTGTGTACATTGTGGGAGAAACGCTGCTTGTGTTCCACCTGCCACTACCGCAGAGCTCTCCGTGTAAAACTGCAGTGTTTGGGGAGAGGAAACGCTCAGAGGCATAACTAGAGCCTGCCTTGCTTGAGGCAGTTCGCTACACGCAAAAGACCCTGCGGAAAGAAGTTGATTCAGGGAAGGGCCCATTGTGTACCTTCTCTGTCTTTTGACATGTGACATCATCTAGAGGTAAGTATAACTAACTGCGTGTCTACGTGCAAATGCGGGCCTGATGGCACACGCCGTGCTTCCTGTTTGGAAAGTTCAGTTCACGGGGCCTCGAACGTCCCGGAGGGGCAGAGTTTTCGACGGGCCTGTAGAAACTGGAGGCCTGGCCTTGGGAAGAAGAGGAGTTTTCTCTACGAAACCATGGTGCTTCCAAGGCCTGGTAGGGAGCCCGCGCTGTGGTCCTGTGTAACTAAGTGTAGAGCCAACGTGAGCTCTTTCGCCTCGAGGGAAGTCCCTGAATGGCCCTGCTGAAGCGGACGCCTTACAGCAGTTTCCGTGAGCTCTTCGTGGCAGTTCTGGATGATTTGTATTAGTATTCTCAGCTTTTCTGGTATGCGGGCCTCTCGCTTGTTGTGGTATCCCCCGTTGCGGAGCAGAGGCGACGGACGCACGGGCTCAGCGGCCATGGCTCACCGGCCCAGTCGCTCGGCGGCATGTGGGATCTTCCCGGACCGGGGCACGAACCCGTGTCCCCTGCGTCGGCAGGCGGCGTCTCAAACACTGCGCCACCAGGGAAGGCCTGCGTGCCCGTTTTCAAAGCTCCTTTCATGCTGCCTCGAAGACTCCGAGAACACAGTGTTTCTGACGGGCCTGTAGACACTGTAAGCAGCTCCCTGGGAAGAGAAGGACTTTTCGCTCAAGAAACAGCGTGCTTCCGTAGCCTGGTTAGGAGCTCCTCGTGTCATGCTCTAGAGCTAAAGGGAAACCGGACTTGAGTACTTTTACCTCAAGTAAGGCCTTGACTAGCCCTGCTGAAGCGGAAGCGTGGCACAGGTTCCATGAGGCTCTTAGTCGCAGTTCTGCACCATTTGAACGTTAGTACGCTCTTCCGGACACTTAGGACCCTCGCGTGGGCACCCTGTTCCCTACAAAATCACTGAGGAGCGGCAGGCTCCACTGGCCTGCCCAGAAACATCCAGGCCGGGAAGCCCTTCAGAGTCCCTCTGTGTACGCCGAGTGTAGGGCAACACACGGCACGCGTCCTTGGGACAGCTAGATTTCCTCAGCCATCCAACAGCTGCAGGAAATCTGTGTGCTCACGTCCTACATGCCATGGAAGTCTGCCTCATTGCCCTCATCTGAGCTGTACTTAGGAAAACAATCTGCTTCGCAGTCCCTCTAGGAACTCATACCCGAAGACCCCAGAGCGACACCGAGTAAGTCGGCTTGCATTCCTACTGCAACTGAAGCACCGTTCTTCCTGTCGTGCTGTAGGATTTTAGAAATGGCCAAGGGCCGACAGCTTCCCCAGCACGATCCTTGGACGAGGGAGCTCGCTCCATGCAGAACACCCTGTGAAGAAAAGTTGATTCAGGCAAGTGTGACCAGTGTGCCCCCTAGAGTGTCTTATGACTTGTTAGAAATCGCAAGGATAGAGGCTGCGTGTTCACTGGAAATGGGGGGCCTGATGGCACAAGCCTTGCTTTCCCATGCTGAAATCTCCATTCATGCCGCCTCGAAGCTTCCGCAAAAACAGTGTTTTGGACGGGCCTGTAGACCCGCTATGCAGGCCTCAAGGAAGGAAAGGAATCGTCCTCTAACTAAACAGGGTGCTTCCAGATCCTGGCTAGGATCTCATCCTGTCATGCTCTACGGCGACAGGGGAATTCGATGTGAGTGCCTACCTCAAGGTAAGGCCTAGAGTAGCCCTGCAGAAACGGAGCATACAGGAGTTCTTTGAGGTCTTGGTCACGGTTGTGCTTTCTTTGAACTCTGGTACCCTTTTCAGGACTCCAAGACCCTTCGGGGCGTGCACCCGCTTCCCTACAACATCACCGAGGACCTCCCCGCCCCTCTGGGCCTGCGGAGCAACACCCAGGCCGGGAGGCCCTTCAGAGGCCCTCCGTGTATGCCGAGAGAAGGGCAGCACACAAGCACTTTCCCTTGGGACTGCTATATTTCCTCAGAAATCCAACAGCCTCAGGGACACATTTCTTGCACGTGCACCGTGCCATGGAACTTCTTTCTCCTCTTTGCCCATCCTTGAGCTGCACTGGGGAACTGGCCTGCTTAGAAGTCCTTTAGCGACCTCCTTCCGAAGGGACTCTACTCGAGGAGAAAGTCCGCTTGTTGTTCCTACTGCAAGTAAAGCAAAGCTCTTCGTGTAACACTGCACTCTTCCGGGAGAAGCAAATGCTTAGAGGCCGAACTAGAGCCTGCCGTGGTTGAGGCTGTTCGCCCCACGCGGGACACCCTGCGTCTAGAAGTAAAATCGGGGAAGGGCCCATTGTGTACATTGTGGGAGAAACGCTGCTTGTGTTCCACCTGCCACTACCGCAGAGCTCTCCGTGTAAAACTGCAGTGTTTGGGGAGAGGAAACGCTTAGAGGCATAACTAGAGCCTGCCTTGCTTGAGGCAGTTCGCTACACGCAAAAGACCCTGCGGAAAGAAGTTGATTCAGGGAAGGGCCCATTGTGTACCTTCTCTGTCTTTTGACATGTGACATCATCTAGAGGTAAGTATAACTAACTGCGTGTCTACGTGCAAATGCGGGCCTGATGGCACACGCCGTGCTTCCTGTTTGGAAAGTTCAGTTCACGGGGCCTCGAACGTCCCGGAGGGGCAGAGTTTTCGACGGGCCTGTAGAAACTGGAGGCCTGGCCTTGGGAAGAAGAGGAGTTTTCTCTACGAAACCATGGTGCTTCCAAGGCCTGGTAGGGAGCCCGCGCTGTGGTCCTGTGTAACTAAGTGTAGAGCCAACGTGAGCTCTTTCGCCTCGAGGGAAGTCCCTGAATGGCCCTGCTGAAGCGGACGCCTTACAGCAGTTTCCGTGAGCTCTTCGTGGCAGGTCTGGATGATTTGTATTAGTATTCTCAGCTTTTCTGGTATGCGGGCCTCTCGCTTGTTGTGGTATCCCCCGTTGCGGAGCAGAGGCGACGGACGCACGGGCTCAGCGGCCATGGCTCACCGGCCCAGTCGCTCGGCGGCATGTGGGATCTTCCCGGACCGGGGCACGAACCCGTGTCCCCTGCGTCGGCAGGCGGCGTCTCAAACACTGCGCCACCAGGGAAGGCCTGCGTGCCCGTTTTCAAAGCTCCTTTCATGCTGCCTCGAAGACTCCGAGAACACAGTGTTTCTGACGGGCCTGTAGACACTGTAAGCAGCTCCCTGGGAAGAGAAGGACTTTTCGCTCAAGAAACAGCGTGCTTCCGTAGCCTGGTTAGGAGCTCCTCGTGTCATGCTCTAGAGCTAAAGGGAAACCGGACTTGAGTACTTTTACCTCAAGTAAGGCCTTGACTAGCCCTGCTGAAGCGGAAGCGTGGCACAGGTTCCATGAGGCTCTTAGTCGCAGTTCTGCACCATTTGAACGTTAGTACGCTCTTCCGGACACTTAGGACCCTCGCGTGGGCACCCTGTTCCCTACAAAATCACTGAGGAGCGGCAGGCTCCACTGGCCTGCCCAGAAACATCCAGGCCGGGAAGCCCTTCAGAGTCCCTCTGTGTACGCCGAGTGTAGGGCAACACACGGCACGCGTCCTTGGGACAGCTAGATTTCCTCAGCCATCCAACAGCTGCAGGAAATCTGTGTGCTCACGTCCTACATGCCATGGAAGTCTGCCTCATTGCCCTCATCTGAGCTGTACTTAGGAAAACAATCTGCTTCGCAGTCCCTCTAGGAACTCATACCCGAAGACCCCAGAGCGACACCGAGTAAGTCGGCTTGCATTCCTACTGCAACTGAAGCACCGTTCTTCCTGTCGTGCTGTAGGATTTTAGAAATGGCCAAGGGCCGACAGCTTCCCCAGCACGATCCTTGGACGAGGGAGCTCGCTCCATGCAGAACACCCTGTGAAGAAAAGTTGATTCAGGCAAGTGTGACCAGTGTGCCCCCTAGAGTGTCTTATGACTTGTTAGAAATCGCAAGGATAGAGGCTGCGTGTTCACTGGAAATGGGGGGCCTGATGGCACAAGCCTTGCTTTCCCATGCTGAAATCTCCATTCATGCCGCCTCGAAGCTTCCGCAAAAACAGTGTTTTGGACGGGCCTGTAGACCCGCTATGCAGGCCTCAAGGAAGGAAAGGAATCGTCCTCTAACTAAACAGGGTGCTTCCAGATCCTGGCTAGGATCTCATCCTGTCATGCTCTACGGCGACAGGGGAATTCGATGTGAGTGCCTACCTCAAGGTAAGGCCTAGAGTAGCCCTGCAGAAACGGAGCATACAGGAGTTCTTTGAGGTCTTGGTCACGGTTGTGCTTTCTTTGAACTCTGGTACCCTTTTCAGGACTCCAAGACCCTTCGGGGCGTGCTCCCGCTTCCCTACAACATCACCGAGGACCTCCCCGCCCCTCTGGGCCTGCGGAGCAACACCCAGGCCGGGAGGCCCTTCAGAGGCCCTCCGTGTATGCCGAGAGAAGGGCAGCACACAAGCACTTTCCCTTGGGACTGCTATATTTCCTCAGAAATCCAACAGCCTCAGGGACACATTTCTTGCACGTGCACCGTGCCATGGAACTTCTTTCTCCTCTTTGCCCATCCTTGAGCTGCACTGGGGAACTGGCCTGCTTAGAAGTCCTTTAACGACCTCCTTCCGAAGGGACTCTACTCGAGGAGAAAGCCCGCTTGTTGTTCCTACTGCAAGTAAAGCAAAGCTCTTCGTGTAACACTGCACTCTTCCGGGAGAAGCAAATGCTTAGAGGCCGAACTAGAGCCTGCCGTGGTTGAGGCTGTTCGCCCCACGCGGGACACCCTGCGTCTAGAAGTAAAATCGGGGAAGGGCCCATTGTGTACATTGTGGGAGAAACGCTGCTTGTGTTCCACCTGCCACTACCGCAGAGCTCTCCGTGTAAAACTGCAGTGTTTGGGGAGAGGAAACGCTTAGAGGCATAACTAGAGCCTGCCTTGCTTGAGGCAGTTCGCTACACGCAAAAGACCCTGCGGAAAGAAGTTGATTCAGGGAAGGGCCCATTGTGTACCTTCTCTGTCTTTTGACATGTGACATCATCTAGAGGTAAGTATAACTAACTGCGTGTCTACGTGCAAATGCGGGCCTGATGGCACACGCCGTGCTTCCTGTTTGGAAAGTTCAGTTCACGGGGCCTCGAACGTCCCGGAGGGGCAGAGTTTTCGACGGGCCTGTAGAAACTGGAGGCCTGGCCTTGGGAAGAAGAGGAGTTTTCTCTACGAAACCATGGTGCTTCCAAGGCCTGGTAGGGAGCCCGCGCTGTGGTCCTGTGTAACTAAGTGTAGAGCCAACGTGAGCTCTTTCGCCTCGAGGGAAGTCCCTGAATGGCCCTGCTGAAGCGGACGCCTTACAGCAGTTTCCGTGAGCTCTTCGTGGCAGTTCTGGATGATTTGTATTAGTATTCTCAGCTTTTCTGGTATGCGGGCCTCTCGCTTGTTGTGGTATCCCCCGTTGCGGAGCAGAGGCGACGGACGCACGGGCTCAGCGGCCATGGCTCACCGGCCCAGTCGCTCGGCGGCATGTGGGATCTTCCCGGACCGGGGCACGAACCCGTGTCCCCTGCGTCGGCAGGCGGCGTCTCAAACACTGCGCCACCAGGGAAGGCCTGCGTGCCCGTTTTCAAAGCTCCTTTCATGCTGCCTCGAAGACTCCGAGAACACAGTGTTTCTGACGGGCCTGTAGACACTGTAAGCAGCTCCCTGGGAAGAGAAGGACTTTTCGCTCAAGAAACAGCGTGCTTCCGTAGCCTGGTTAGGAGCTCCTCGTGTCATGCTCTAGAGCTAAAGGGAAACCGGACTTGAGTACTTTTACCTCAAGTAAGGCCTTGACTAGCCCTGCTGAAGCGGAAGCGTGGCACAGGTTCCATGAGGCTCTTAGTCGCAGTTCTGCACCATTTGAACGTTAGTACGCTCTTCCGGACACTTAGGACCCTCGCGTGGGCACCCTGTTCCCTACAAAATCACTGAGGAGCGGCAGGCTCCACTGGCCTGCCCAGAAACATCCAGGCCGGGAAGCCCTTCAGAGTCCCTCTGTGTACGCCGAGTGTAGGGCAACACACGGCACGCGTCCTTGGGACAGCTAGATTTCCTCAGCCATCCAACAGCTGCAGGAAATCTGTGTGCTCACGTCCTACATGCCATGGAAGTCTGCCTCATTGCCCTCATCTGAGCTGTACTTAGGAAAACAATCTGCTTCGCAGTCCCTCTAGGAACTCATACCCGAAGACCCCAGAGCGACACCGAGTAAGTCGGCTTGCATTCCTACTGCAACTGAAGCACCGTTCTTCCTGTCGTGCTGTAGGATTTTAGAAATGGCCAAGGGCCGACAGCTTCCCCAGCACGATCCTTGGACGAGGGAGCTCGCTCCATGCAGAACACCCTGTGAAGAAAAGTTGATTCAGGCAAGTGTGACCAGTGTGCCCCCTAGAGTGTCTTATGACTTGTTAGAAATCGCAAGGATAGAGGCTGCGTGTTCACTGGAAATGGGGGGCCTGATGGCACAAGCCTTGCTTTCCCATGCTGAAATCTCCATTCATGCCGCCTCGAAGCTTCCGCAAAAACAGTGTTTTGGACGGGCCTGTAGACCCGCTATGCAGGCCTCAAGGAAGGAAAGGAATCGTCCTCTAACTAAACAGGGTGCTTCCAGATCCTGGCTAGGATCTCATCCTGTCATGCTCTACGGCGACAGGGGAATTCGATGTGAGTGCCTACCTCAAGGTAAGGCCTAGAGTAGCCCTGCAGAAACGGAGCATACAGGAGTTCTTTGAGGTCTTGGTCACGGTTGTGCTTTCTTTGAACTCTGGTACCCTTTTCAGGACTCCAAGACCCTTCGGGGCATGCACCCGCTTCCCTACAACATCACCGAGGACCTCCCCGCCCCTCTGGGCCTGCGGAGCAACACCCAGGCCGGGAGGCCCTTCAGAGGCCCTCCGTGTATGCCGAGAGAAGGGCAGCACACAAGCACTTTCCCTTGGGACTGCTATATTTCCTCAGAAATCCAACAGCCTCAGGGACACATTTCTTGCACGTGCACCGTGCCATGGAACTTCTTTCTCCTCTTTGCCCATCCTTGAGCTGCACTGGGGAACTGGCCTGCTTAGAAGTCCTTTAGCGACCTCCTTCCGAAGGGACTCTACTCGAGGAGAAAGTCCGCTTGTTGTTCCTACTGCAAGTAAAGCAAAGCTCTTCGTGTAACACTGCACTCTTCCGGGAGAAGCAAATGCTTAGAGGCCGAACTAGAGCCTGCCGTGGTTGAGGCTGTTCGCCCCACGCGGGACACCCTGCGTCTAGAAGTAAAATCGGGGAAGGGCCCATTGTGTACATTGTGGGAGAAACGCTGCTTGTGTTCCACCTGCCACTACCGCAGAGCTCTCCGTGTAAAACTGCAGTGTTTGGGGAGAGGAAACGCTCAGAGGCATAACTAGAGCCTGCCTTGCTTGAGGCAGTTCGCTACACGCAAAAGACCCTGCGGAAAGAAGTTGATTCAGGGAAGGGCCCATTGTGTACCTTCTCTGTCTTTTGACATGTGACATCATCTAGAGGTAAGTATAACTAACTGCGTGTCTACGTGCAAATGCGGGCCTGATGGCACACGCCGTGCTTCCTGTTTGGAAAGTTCAGTTCACGGGGCCTCGAACGTCCCGGAGGGGCAGAGTTTTCGACGGGCCTGTAGAAACTGGAGGCCTGGCCTTGGGAAGAAGAGGAGTTTTCTCTACGAAACCATGGTGCTTCCAAGGCCTGGTAGGGAGCCCGCGCTGTGGTCCTGTGTAACTAAGTGTAGAGCCAACGTGAGCTCTTTCGCCTCGAGGGAAGTCCCTGAATGGCCCTGCTGAAGCGGACGCCTTACAGCAGTTTCCGTGAGCTCTTCGTGGCAGTTCTGGATGATTTGTATTAGTATTCTCAGCTTTTCTGGTATGCGGGCCTCTCGCTTGTTGTGGTATCCCCCGTTGCGGAGCAGAGGCGACGGACGCACGGGCTCAGCGGCCATGGCTCACCGGCCCAGTCGCTCGGCGGCATGTGGGATCTTCCCGGACCGGGGCACGAACCCGTGTCCCCTGCGTCGGCAGGCGGCGTCTCAAACACTGCGCCACCAGGGAAGGCCTGCGTGCCCGTTTTCAAAGCTCCTTTCATGCTGCCTCGAAGACTCCGAGAACACAGTGTTTCTGACGGGCCTGTAGACACTGTAAGCAGCTCCCTGGGAAGAGAAGGACTTTTCGCTCAAGAAACAGCGTGCTTCCGTAGCCTGGTTAGGAGCTCCTCGTGTCATGCTCTAGAGCTAAAGGGAAACCGGACTTGAGTACTTTTACCTCAAGTAAGGCCTTGACTAGCCCTGCTGAAGCGGAAGCGTGGCACAGGTTCCATGAGGCTCTTAGTCGCAGTTCTGCACCATTTGAACGTTAGTACGCTCTTCCGGACACTTAGGACCCTCGCGTGGGCACCCTGTTCCCTACAAAATCACTGAGGAGCGGCAGGCTCCACTGGCCTGCCCAGAAACATCCAGGCCGGGAAGCCCTTCAGAGTCCCTCTGTGTACGCCGAGTGTAGGGCAACACACGGCACGCGTCCTTGGGACAGCTAGATTTCCTCAGCCATCCAACAGCTGCAGGAAATCTGTGTGCTCACGTCCTACATGCCATGGAAGTCTGCCTCATTGCCCTCATCTGAGCTGTACTTAGGAAAACAATCTGCTTCGCAGTCCCTCTAGGAACTCATACCCGAAGACCCCAGAGCGACACCGAGTAAGTCGGCTTGCATTCCTACTGCAACTGAAGCACCGTTCTTCCTGTCGTGCTGTAGGATTTTAGAAATGGCCAAGGGCCGACAGCTTCCCCAGCACGATCCTTGGACGAGGGAGCTCGCTCCATGCAGAACACCCTGTGAAGAAAAGTTGATTCAGGCAAGTGTGACCAGTGTGCCCCCTAGAGTGTCTTATGACTTGTTAGAAATCGCAAGGATAGAGGCTGCGTGTTCACTGGAAATGGGGGGCCTGATGGCACAAGCCTTGCTTTCCCATGCTGAAATCTCCATTCATGCCGCCTCGAAGCTTCCGCAAAAACAGTGTTTTGGACGGGCCTGTAGACCCGCTATGCAGGCCTCAAGGAAGGAAAGGAATCGTCCTCTAACTAAACAGGGTGCTTCCAGATCCTGGCTAGGATCTCATCCTGTCATGCTCTACGGCGACAGGGGAATTCGATGTGAGTGCCTACCTCAAGGTAAGGCCTAGAGTAGCCCTGCAGAAACGGAGCATACAGGAGTTCTTTGAGGTCTTGGTCACGGTTGTGCTTTCTTTGAACTCTGGTACCCTTTTCAGGACTCCAAGACCCTTCGGGGCGTGCACCCGCTTCCCTACAACATCACCGAGGACCTCCCCGCCCCTCTGGGCCTGCGGAGCAACACCCAGGCCGGGAGGCCCTTCAGAGGCCCTCCGTGTATGCCGAGAGAAGGGCAGCACACAAGCACTTTCCCTTGGGACTGCTATATTTCCTCAGAAATCCAACAGCCTCAGGGACACATTTCTTGCACGTGCACCGTGCCATGGAACTTCTTTCTCCTCTTTGCCCATCCTTGAGCTGCACTGGGGAACTGGCCTGCTTAGAAGTCCTTTAGCGACCTCCTTCCGAAGGGACTCTACTCGAGGAGAAAGTCCGCTTGTTGTTCCTACTGCAAGTAAAGCAAAGCTCTTCGTGTAACACTGCACTCTTCCGGGAGAAGCAAATGCTTAGAGGCCGAACTAGAGCCTGCCGTGGTTGAGGCTGTTCGCCCCACGCGGGACACCCTGCGTCTAGAAGTAAAATCGGGGAAGGGCCCATTGTGTACATTGTGGGAGAAACGCTGCTTGTGTTCCACCTGCCACTACCGCAGAGCTCTCCGTGTAAAACTGCAGTGTTTGGGGAGAGGAAACGCTTAGAGGCATAACTAGAGCCTGCCTTGCTTGAGGCAGTTCGCTACACGCAAAAGACCCTGCGGAAAGAAGTTGATTCAGGGAAGGGCCCATTGTGTACCTTCTCTGTCTTTTGACATGTGACATCATCTAGAGGTAAGTATAACTAACTGCGTGTCTACGTGCAAATGCGGGCCTGATGGCACACGCCGTGCTTCCTGTTTGGAAAGTTCAGTTCACGGGGCCTCGAACGTCCCGGAGGGGCAGAGTTTTCGACGGGCCTGTAGAAACTGGAGGCCTGGCCTTGGGAAGAAGAGGAGTTTTCTCTACGAAACCATGGTGCTTCCAAGGCCTGGTAGGGAGCCCGCGCTGTGGTCCTGTGTAACTAAGTGTAGAGCCAACGTGAGCTCTTTCGCCTCGAGGGAAGTCCCTGAATGGCCCTGCTGAAGCGGACGCCTTACAGCAGTTTCCGTGAGCTCTTCGTGGCAGGTCTGGATGATTTGTATTAGTATTCTCAGCTTTTCTGGTATGCGGGCCTCTCGCTTGTTGTGGTATCCCCCGTTGCGGAGCAGAGGCGACGGACGCACGGGCTCAGCGGCCATGGCTCACCGGCCCAGTCGCTCGGCGGCATGTGGGATCTTCCCGGACCGGGGCACGAACCCGTGTCCCCTGCGTCGGCAGGCGGCGTCTCAAACACTGCGCCACCAGGGAAGGCCTGCGTGCCCGTTTTCAAAGCTCCTTTCATGCTGCCTCGAAGACTCCGAGAACACAGTGTTTCTGACGGGCCTGTAGACACTGTAAGCAGCTCCCTGGGAAGAGAAGGACTTTTCGCTCAAGAAACAGCGTGCTTCCGTAGCCTGGTTAGGAGCTCCTCGTGTCATGCTCTAGAGCTAAAGGGAAACCGGACTTGAGTACTTTTACCTCAAGTAAGGCCTTGACTAGCCCTGCTGAAGCGGAAGCGTGGCACAGGTTCCATGAGGCTCTTAGTCGCAGTTCTGCACCATTTGAACGTTAGTACGCTCTTCCGGACACTTAGGACCCTCGCGTGGGCACCCTGTTCCCTACAAAATCACTGAGGAGCGGCAGGCTCCACTGGCCTGCCCAGAAACATCCAGGCCGGGAAGCCCTTCAGAGTCCCTCTGTGTACGCCGAGTGTAGGGCAACACACGGCACGCGTCCTTGGGACAGCTAGATTTCCTCAGCCATCCAACAGCTGCAGGAAATCTGTGTGCTCACGTCCTACATGCCATGGAAGTCTGCCTCATTGCCCTCATCTGAGCTGTACTTAGGAAAACAATCTGCTTCGCAGTCCCTCTAGGAACTCATACCCGAAGACCCCAGAGCGACACCGAGTAAGTCGGCTTGCATTCCTACTGCAACTGAAGCACCGTTCTTCCTGTCGTGCTGTAGGATTTTAGAAATGGCCAAGGGCCGACAGCTTCCCCAGCACGATCCTTGGACGAGGGAGCTCGCTCCATGCAGAACACCCTGTGAAGAAAAGTTGATTCAGGCAAGTGTGACCAGTGTGCCCCCTAGAGTGTCTTATGACTTGTTAGAAATCGCAAGGATAGAGGCTGCGTGTTCACTGGAAATGGGGGGCCTGATGGCACAAGCCTTGCTTTCCCATGCTGAAATCTCCATTCATGCCGCCTCGAAGCTTCCGCAAAAACAGTGTTTTGGACGGGCCTGTAGACCCGCTATGCAGGCCTCAAGGAAGGAAAGGAATCGTCCTCTAACTAAACAGGGTGCTTCCAGATCCTGGCTAGGATCTCATCCTGTCATGCTCTACGGCGACAGGGGAATTCGATGTGAGTGCCTACCTCAAGGTAAGGCCTAGAGTAGCCCTGCAGAAACGGAGCATACAGGAGTTCTTTGAGGTCTTGGTCACGGTTGTGCTTTCTTTGAACTCTGGTACCCTTTTCAGGACTCCAAGACCCTTCGGGGCGTGCTCCCGCTTCCCTACAACATCACCGAGGACCTCCCCGCCCCTCTGGGCCTGCGGAGCAACACCCAGGCCGGGAGGCCCTTCAGAGGCCCTCCGTGTATGCCGAGAGAAGGGCAGCACACAAGCACTTTCCCTTGGGACTGCTATATTTCCTCAGAAATCCAACAGCCTCAGGGACACATTTCTTGCACGTGCACCGTGCCATGGAACTTCTTTCTCCTCTTTGCCCATCCTTGAGCTGCACTGGGGAACTGGCCTGCTTAGAAGTCCTTTAACGACCTCCTTCCGAAGGGACTCTACTCGAGGAGAAAGCCCGCTTGTTGTTCCTACTGCAAGTAAAGCAAAGCTCTTCGTGTAACACTGCACTCTTCCGGGAGAAGCAAATGCTTAGAGGCCGAACTAGAGCCTGCCGTGGTTGAGGCTGTTCGCCCCACGCGGGACACCCTGCGTCTAGAAGTAAAATCGGGGAAGGGCCCATTGTGTACATTGTGGGAGAAACGCTGCTTGTGTTCCACCTGCCACTACCGCAGAGCTCTCCGTGTAAAACTGCAGTGTTTGGGGAGAGGAAACGCTTAGAGGCATAACTAGAGCCTGCCTTGCTTGAGGCAGTTCGCTACACGCAAAAGACCCTGCGGAAAGAAGTTGATTCAGGGAAGGGCCCATTGTGTACCTTCTCTGTCTTTTGACATGTGACATCATCTAGAGGTAAGTATAACTAACTGCGTGTCTACGTGCAAATGCGGGCCTGATGGCACACGCCGTGCTTCCTGTTTGGAAAGTTCAGTTCACGGGGCCTCGAACGTCCCGGAGGGGCAGAGTTTTCGACGGGCCTGTAGAAACTGGAGGCCTGGCCTTGGGAAGAAGAGGAGTTTTCTCTACGAAACCATGGTGCTTCCAAGGCCTGGTAGGGAGCCCGCGCTGTGATCCTGTGTAACTAAGTGTAGAGCCAACGTGAGCTCTTTCGCCTCGAGGGAAGTCCCTGAATGGCCCTGCTGAAGCGGACGCCTTACAGCAGTTTCCGTGAGCTCTTCGTGGCAGGTCTGGATGATTTGTATTAGTATTCTCAGCTTTTCTGGTATGCGGGCCTCTCGCTTGTTGTGGTATCCCCCGTTGCGGAGCAGAGGCGACGGACGCACGGGCTCAGCGGCCATGGCTCACCGGCCCAGTCGCTCGGCGGCATGTGGGATCTTCCCGGACCGGGGCACGAACCCGTGTCCCCTGCGTCGGCAGGCGGCGTCTCAAACACTGCGCCACCAGGGAAGGCCTGCGTGCCCGTTTTCAAAGCTCCTTTCATGCTGCCTCGAAGACTCCGAGAACACAGTGTTTCTGACGGGCCTGTAGACACTGTAAGCAGCTCCCTGGGAAGAGAAGGACTTTTCGCTCAAGAAACAGCGTGCTTCCGTAGCCTGGTTAGGAGCTCCTCGTGTCATGCTCTAGAGCTAAAGGGAAACCGGACTTGAGTACTTTTACCTCAAGTAAGGCCTTGACTAGCCCTGCTGAAGCGGAAGCGTGGCACAGGTTCCATGAGGCTCTTAGTCGCAGTTCTGCACCATTTGAACGTTAGTACGCTCTTCCGGACACTTAGGACCCTCGCGTGGGCACCCTGTTCCCTACAAAATCACTGAGGAGCAGCAGGCTCCACTGGCCTGCCCAGAAACATCCAGGCCGGGAAGCCCTTCAGAGTCCCTCTGTGTACGCCGAGTGTAGGGCAACACACGGCACGCGTCCTTGGGACAGCTAGATTTCCTCAGCCATCCAACAGCTGCAGGAAATCTGTGTGCTCACGTCCTACATGCCATGGAAGTCTGCCTCATTGCCCTCATCTGAGCTGTACTTAGGAAAACAATCTGCTTCGCAGTCCCTCTAGGAACTCATACCCGAAGACCCCAGAGCGACACCGAGTAAGTCGGCTTGCATTCCTACTGCAACTGAAGCACCGTTCTTCCTGTCGTGCTGTAGGATTTTAGAAATGGCCAAGGGCCGACAGCTTCCCCAGCACGATCCTTGGACGAGGGAGCTCGCTCCATGCAGAACACCCTGTGAAGAAAAGTTGATTCAGGCAAGTGTGACCAGTGTGCCCCCTAGAGTGTCTTATGACTTGTTAGAAATCGCAAGGATAGAGGCTGCGTGTTCACTGGAAATGGGGGGCCTGATGGCACAAGCCTTGCTTTCCCATGCTGAAATCTCCATTCATGCCGCCTCGAAGCTTCCGCAAAAACAGTGTTTTGGACGGGCCTGTAGACCCGCTATGCAGGCCTCAAGGAAGGAAAGGAATCGTCCTCTAACTAAACAGGGTGCTTCCAGATCCTGGCTAGGATCTCATCCTGTCATGCTCTACGGCGACAGGGGAATTCGATGTGAGTGCCTACCTCAAGGTAAGGCCTAGAGTAGCCCTGCAGAAACGGAGCATACAGGAGTTCTTTGAGGTCTTGGTCACGGTTGTGCTTTCTTTGAACTCTGGTACCCTTTTCAGGACTCCAAGACCCTTCGGGGCGTGCTCCCGCTTCCCTACAACATCACCGAGGACCTCCCCGCCCCTCTGGGCCTGCGGAGCAACACCCAGGCCGGGAGGCCCTTCAGAGGCCCTCCGTGTATGCCGAGAGAAGGGCAGCACACAAGCACTTTCCCTTGGGACTGCTATATTTCCTCAGAAATCCAACAGCCTCAGGGACACATTTCTTGCACGTGCACCGTGCCATGGAACTTCTTTCTCCTCTTTGCCCATCCTTGAGCTGCACTGGGGAACTGGCCTGCTTAGAAGTCCTTTAACGACCTCCTTCCGAAGGGACTCTACTCGAGGAGAAAGCCCGCTTGTTGTTCCTACTGCAAGTAAAGCAAAGCTCTTCGTGTAACACTGCACTCTTCCGGGAGAAGCAAATGCTTAGAGGCCGAACTAGAGCCTGCCGTGGTTGAGGCTGTTCGCCCCACGCGGGACACCCTGCGTCTAGAAGTAAAATCGGGGAAGGGCCCATTGTGTACATTGTGGGAGAAACGCTGCTTGTGTTCCACCTGCCACTACCGCAGAGCTCTCCGTGTAAAACTGCAGTGTTTGGGGAGAGGAAACGCTTAGAGGCATAACTAGAGCCTGCCTTGCTTGAGGCAGTTCGCTACACGCAAAAGACCCTGCGGAAAGAAGTTGATTCAGGGAAGGGCCCATTGTGTACCTTCTCTGTCTTTTGACATGTGACATCATCTAGAGGTAAGTATAACTAACTGCGTGTCTACGTGCAAATGCGGGCCTGATGGCACACGCCGTGCTTCCTGTTTGGAAAGTTCAGTTCACGGGGCCTCGAACGTCCCGGAGGGGCAGAGTTTTCGACGGGCCTGTAGAAACTGGAGGCCTGGCCTTGGGAAGAAGAGGAGTTTTCTCTACGAAACCATGGTGCTTCCAAGGCCTGGTAGGGAGCCCGCGCTGTGATCCTGTGTAACTAAGTGTAGAGCCAACGTGAGCTCTTTCGCCTCGAGGGAAGTCCCTGAATGGCCCTGCTGAAGCGGACGCCTTACAGCAGTTTCCGTGAGCTCTTCGTGGCAGGTCTGGATGATTTGTATTAGTATTCTCAGCTTTTCTGGTATGCGGGCCTCTCGCTTGTTGTGGTATCCCCCGTTGCGGAGCAGAGGCGACGGACGCACGGGCTCAGCGGCCATGGCTCACCGGCCCAGTCGCTCGGCGGCATGTGGGATCTTCCCGGACCGGGGCACGAACCCGTGTCCCCTGCGTCGGCAGGCGGCGTCTCAAACACTGCGCCACCAGGGAAGGCCTGCGTGCCCGTTTTCAAAGCTCCTTTCATGCTGCCTCGAAGACTCCGAGAACACAGTGTTTCTGACGGGCCTGTAGACACTGTAAGCAGCTCCCTGGGAAGAGAAGGACTTTTCGCTCAAGAAACAGCGTGCTTCCGTAGCCTGGTTAGGAGCTCCTCGTGTCATGCTCTAGAGCTAAAGGGAAACCGGACTTGAGTACTTTTACCTCAAGTAAGGCCTTGACTAGCCCTGCTGAAGCGGAAGCGTGGCACAGGTTCCATGAGGCTCTTAGTCGCAGTTCTGCACCATTTGAACGTTAGTACGCTCTTCCGGACACTTAGGACCCTCGCGTGGGCACCCTGTTCCCTACAAAATCACTGAGGAGCAGCAGGCTCCACTGGCCTGCCCAGAAACATCCAGGCCGGGAAGCCCTTCAGAGTCCCTCTGTGTACGCCGAGTGTAGGGCAACACACGGCACGCGTCCTTGGGACAGCTAGATTTCCTCAGCCATCCAACAGCTGCAGGAAATCTGTGTGCTCACGTCCTACATGCCATGGAAGTCTGCCTCATTGCCCTCATCTGAGCTGTACTTAGGAAAACAATCTGCTTCGCAGTCCCTCTAGGAACTCATACCCGAAGACCCCAGAGCGACACCGAGTAAGTCGGCTTGCATTCCTACTGCAACTGAAGCACCGTTCTTCCTGTCGTGCTGTAGGATTTTAGAAATGGCCAAGGGCCGACAGCTTCCCCAGCACGATCCTTGGACGAGGGAGCTCGCTCCATGCAGAACACCCTGTGAAGAAAAGTTGATTCAGGCAAGTGTGACCAGTGTGCCCCCTAGAGTGTCTTATGACTTGTTAGAAATCGCAAGGATAGAGGCTGCGTGTTCACTGGAAATGGGGGGCCTGATGGCACAAGCCTTGCTTTCCCATGCTGAAATCTCCATTCATGCCGCCTCGAAGCTTCCGCAAAAACAGTGTTTTGGACGGGCCTGTAGACCCGCTATGCAGGCCTCAAGGAAGGAAAGGAATCGTCCTCTAACTAAACAGGGTGCTTCCAGATCCTGGCTAGGATCTCATCCTGTCATGCTCTACGGCGACAGGGGAATTCGATGTGAGTGCCTACCTCAAGGTAAGGCCTAGAGTAGCCCTGCAGAAACGGAGCATACAGGAGTTCTTTGAGGTCTTGGTCACGGTTGTGCTTTCTTTGAACTCTGGTACCCTTTTCAGGACTCCAAGACCCTTCGGGGCGTGCTCCCGCTTCCCTACAACATCACCGAGGACCTCCCCGCCCCTCTGGGCCTGCGGAGCAACACCCAGGCCGGGAGGCCCTTCAGAGGCCCTCCGTGTATGCCGAGAGAAGGGCAGCACACAAGCACTTTCCCTTGGGACTGCTATATTTCCTCAGAAATCCAACAGCCTCAGGGACACATTTCTTGCACGTGCACCGTGCCATGGAACTTCTTTCTCCTCTTTGCCCATCCTTGAGCTGCACTGGGGAACTGGCCTGCTTAGAAGTCCTTTAACGACCTCCTTCCGAAGGGACTCTACTCGAGGAGAAAGCCCGCTTGTTGTTCCTACTGCAAGTAAAGCAAAGCTCTTCGTGTAACACTGCACTCTTCCGGGAGAAGCAAATGCTTAGAGGCCGAACTAGAGCCTGCCGTGGTTGAGGCTGTTCGCCCCACGTGGGACACCCTGCGTCTAGAAGTAAAATCGGGGAAGGGCCCATTGTGTACATTGTGGGAGAAACGCTGCTTGTGTTCCACCTGCCACTACCGCAGAGCTCTCCGTGTAAAACTGCAGTGTTTGGGGAGAGGAAACGCTTAGAGGCATAACTAGAGCCTGCCTTGCTTGAGGCAGTTCGCTACACGCAAAAGACCCTGCGGAAAGAAGTTGATTCAGGGAAGGGCCCATTGTGTACCTTCTCTGTCTTTTGACATGTGACATCATCTAGAGGTAAGTATAACTAACTGCGTGTCTACGTGCAAATGCGGGCCTGATGGCACACGCCGTGCTTCCTGTTTGGAAAGTTCAGTTCACGGGGCCTCGAACATCCCGGAGGGGCAGAGTTTTCGACGGGCCTGTAGAAACTGGAGGCCTGGCCTTGGGAAGAAGAGGAGTTTTCTCTACGAAACCATGGTGCTTCCAAGGCCTGGTAGGGAGCCCGCGCTGTGATCCTGTGTAACTAAGTGTAGAGCCAACGTGAGCTCTTTCGCCTCGAGGGAAGTCCCTGAATGGCCCTGCTGAAGCGGACGCCTTACAGCAGTTTCCGTGAGCTCTTCGTGGCAGTTCTGGATGATTTGTATTAGTATTCTCAGCTTTTCTGGTATGCGGGCCTCTCGCTTGTTGTGGTATCCCCCGTTGCGGAGCAGAGGCGACGGACGCACGGGCTCAGCGGCCATGGCTCACCGGCCCAGTCGCTCGGCGGCATGTGGGATCTTCCCGGACCGGGGCACGAACCCGTGTCCCCTGCGTCGGCAGGCGGCGTCTCAAACACTGCGCCACCAGGGAAGGCCTGCGTGCCCGTTTTCAAAGCTCCTTTCATGCTGCCTCGAAGACTCCGAGAACACAGTGTTTCTGACGGGCCTGTAGACACTGTAAGCAGCTCCCTGGGAAGAGAAGGACTTTTCGCTCAAGAAACAGCGTGCTTCCGTAGCCTGGTTAGGAGCTCCTCGTGTCATGCTCTAGAGCTAAAGGGAAACCGGACTTGAGTACTTTTACCTCAAGTAAGGCCTTGACTAGCCCTGCTGAAGCGGAAGCGTGGCACAGGTTCCATGAGGCTCTTAGTCGCAGTTCTGCACCATTTGAACGTTAGTACGCTCTTCCGGACACTTAGGACCCTCGCGTGGGCACCCTGTTCCCTACAAAATCACTGAGGAGCGGCAGGCTCCACTGGCCTGCCCAGAAACATCCAGGCCGGGAAGCCCTTCAGAGTCCCTCTGTGTACGCCGAGTGTAGGGCAACACACGGCACGCGTCCTTGGGACAGCTAGATTTCCTCAGCCATCCAACAGCTGCAGGAAATCTGTGTGCTCACGTCCTACATGCCATGGAAGTCTGCCTCATTGCCCTCATCTGAGCTGTACTTAGGAAAACAATCTGCTTCGCAGTCCCTCTAGGAACTCATACCCGAAGACCCCAGAGCGACACCGAGTAAGTCGGCTTGCATTCCTACTGCAACTGAAGCACCGTTCTTCCTGTCGTGCTGTAGGATTTTAGAAATGGCCAAGGGCCGACAGCTTCCCCAGCACGATCCTTGGACGAGGGAGCTCGCTCCATGCAGAACACCCTGTGAAGAAAAGTTGATTCAGGCAAGTGTGACCAGTGTGCCCCCTAGAGTGTCTTATGACTTGTTAGAAATCGCAAGGATAGAGGCTGCGTGTTCACTGGAAATGGGGGGCCTGATGGCACAAGCCTTGCTTTCCCATGCTGAAATCTCCATTCATGCCGCCTCGAAGCTTCCGCAAAAACAGTGTTTTGGACGGGCCTGTAGACCCGCTATGCAGGCCTCAAGGAAGGAAAGGAATCGTCCTCTAACTAAACAGGGTGCTTCCAGATCCTGGCTAGGATCTCATCCTGTCATGCTCTACGGCGACAGGGGAATTCGATGTGAGTGCCTACCTCAAGGTAAGGCCTAGAGTAGCCCTGCAGAAACGGAGCATACAGGAGTTCTTTGAGGTCTTGGTCACGGTTGTGCTTTCTTTGAACTCTGGTACCCTTTTCAGGACTCCAAGACCCTTCGGGGCGTGCTCCCGCTTCCCTACAACATCACCGAGGACCTCCCCGCCCCTCTGGGCCTGCGGAGCAACACCCAGGCCAGGAGGCCCTTCAGAGGCCCTCCGTGTATGCCGAGAGAAGGGCAGCACACAAGCACTTTCCCTTGGGACTGCTATATTTCCTCAGAAATCCAACAGCCTCAGGGACACATTTCTTGCACGTGCACCGTGCCATGGAACTTCTTTCTCCTCTTTGCCCATCCTTGAGCTGCACTGGGGAACTGGCCTGCTTAGAAGTCCTTTAACGACCTCCTTCCGAAGGGACTCTACTCGAGGAGAAAGTCCGCTTGTTGTTCCTACTGCAAGTAAAGCAAAGCTCTTCGTGTAACACTGCACTCTTCCGGGAGAAGCAAATGCTTAGAGGCCGAACTAGAGCCTGCCGTGGTTGAGGCTGTTCGCCCCACGCGGGACACCCTGCGTCTAGAAGTAAAATCGGGGAAGGGCCCATTGTGTACATTGTGGGAGAAACGCTGCTTGTGTTCCACCTGCCACTACCGCAGAGCTCTCCGTGTAAAACTGCAGTGTTTGGGGAGAGGAAACGCTTAGAGGCATAACTAGAGCCTGCCTTGCTTGAGGCAGTTCGCTACACGCAAAAGACCCTGCGGAAAGAAGTTGATTCAGGGAAGGGCCCATTGTGTACCTTCTCTGTCTTTTGACATGTGACATCATCTAGAGGTAAGTATAACTAACTGCGTGTCTACGTGCAAATGCGGGCCTGATGGCACACGCCGTGCTTCCTGTTTGGAAAGTTCAGTTCACGGGGCCTCGAACATCCCGGAGGGGCAGAGTTTTCGACGGGCCTGTAGAAACTGGAGGCCTGGCCTTGGGAAGAAGAGGAGTTTTCTCTACGAAACCATGGTGCTTCCAAGGCCTGGTAGGGAGCCCGCGCTGTGATCCTGTGTAACTAAGTGTAGAGCCAACGTGAGCTCTTTCGCCTCGAGGGAAGTCCCTGAATGGCCCTGCTGAAGCGGACGCCTTACAGCAGTTTCCGTGAGCTCTTCGTGGCAGTTCTGGATGATTTGTATTAGTATTCTCAGCTTTTCTGGTATGCGGGCCTCTCGCTTGTTGTGGTATCCCCCGTTGCGGAGCAGAGGCGACGGACGCACGGGCTCAGCGGCCATGGCTCACCGGCCCAGTCGCTCGGCGGCATGTGGGATCTTCCCGGACCGGGGCACGAACCCGTGTCCCCTGCGTCGGCAGGCGGCGTCTCAAACACTGCGCCACCAGGGAAGGCCTGCGTGCCCGTTTTCAAAGCTCCTTTCATGCTGCCTCGAAGACTCCGAGAACACAGTGTTTCTGACGGGCCTGTAGACACTGTAAGCAGCTCCCTGGGAAGAGAAGGACTTTTCGCTCAAGAAACAGCGTGCTTCCGTAGCCTGGTTAGGAGCTCCTCGTGTCATGCTCTAGAGCTAAAGGGAAACCGGACTTGAGTACTTTTACCTCAAGTAAGGCCTTGACTAGCCCTGCTGAAGCGGAAGCGTGGCACAGGTTCCATGAGGCTCTTAGTCGCAGTTCTGCACCATTTGAACGTTAGTACGCTCTTCCGGACACTTAGGACCCTCGCGTGGGCACCCTGTTCCCTACAAAATCACTGAGGAGCGGCAGGCTCCACTGGCCTGCCCAGAAACATCCAGGCCGGGAAGCCCTTCAGAGTCCCTCTGTGTACGCCGAGTGTAGGGCAACACACGGCACGCGTCCTTGGGACAGCTAGATTTCCTCAGCCATCCAACAGCTGCAGGAAATCTGTGTGCTCACGTCCTACATGCCATGGAAGTCTGCCTCATTGCCCTCATCTGAGCTGTACTTAGGAAAACAATCTGCTTCGCAGTCCCTCTAGGAACTCATACCCGAAGACCCCAGAGCGACACCGAGTAAGTCGGCTTGCATTCCTACTGCAACTGAAGCACCGTTCTTCCTGTCGTGCTGTAGGATTTTAGAAATGGCCAAGGGCCGACAGCTTCCCCAGCACGATCCTTGGACGAGGGAGCTCGCTCCATGCAGAACACCCTGTGAAGAAAAGTTGATTCAGGCAAGTGTGACCAGTGTGCCCCCTAGAGTGTCTTATGACTTGTTAGAAATCGCAAGGATAGAGGCTGCGTGTTCACTGGAAATGGGGGGCCTGATGGCACAAGCCTTGCTTTCCCATGCTGAAATCTCCATTCATGCCGCCTCGAAGCTTCCGCAAAAACAGTGTTTTGGACGGGCCTGTAGACCCGCTATGCAGGCCTCAAGGAAGGAAAGGAATCGTCCTCTAACTAAACAGGGTGCTTCCAGATCCTGGCTAGGATCTCATCCTGTCATGCTCTACGGCGACAGGGGAATTCGATGTGAGTGCCTACCTCAAGGTAAGGCCTAGAGTAGCCCTGCAGAAACGGAGCATACAGGAGTTCTTTGAGGTCTTGGTCACGGTTGTGCTTTCTTTGAACTCTGGTACCCTTTTCAGGACTCCAAGACCCTTCGGGGCGTGCTCCCGCTTCCCTACAACATCACCGAGGACCTCCCCGCCCCTCTGGGCCTGCGGAGCAACACCCAGGCCGGGAGGCCCTTCAGAGGCCCTCCGTGTATGCCGAGAGAAGGGCAGCACACAAGCACTTTCCCTTGGGACTGCTATATTTCCTCAGAAATCCAACAGCCTCAGGGACACATTTCTTGCACGTGCACCGTGCCATGGAACTTCTTTCTCCTCTTTGCCCATCCTTGAGCTGCACTGGGGAACTGGCCTGCTTAGAAGTCCTTTAACGACCTCCTTCCGAAGGGACTCTACTCGAGGAGAAAGCCCGCTTGTTGTTCCTACTGCAAGTAAAGCAAAGCTCTTCGTGTAACACTGCACTCTTCCGGGAGAAGCAAATGCTTAGAGGCCGAACTAGAGCCTGCCGTGGTTGAGGCTGTTCGCCCCACGCGGGACACCCTGCGTCTAGAAGTAAAATCGGGGAAGGGCCCATTGTGTACATTGTGGGAGAAACGCTGCTTGTGTTCCACCTGCCACTACCGCAGAGCTCTCCGTGTAAAACTGCAGTGTTTGGGGAGAGGAAACGCTTAGAGGCATAACTAGAGCCTGCCTTGCTTGAGGCAGTTCGCTACACGCAAAAGACCCTGCGGAAAGAAGTTGATTCAGGGAAGGGCCCATTGTGTACCTTCTCTGTCTTTTGACATGTGACATCATCTAGAGGTAAGTATAACTAACTGCGTGTCTACGTGCAAATGCGGGCCTGATGGCACACGCCGTGCTTCCTGTTTGGAAAGTTCAGTTCACGGGGCCTCGAACGTCCCGGAGGGGCAGAGTTTTCGACGGGCCTGTAGAAACTGGAGGCCTGGCCTTGGGAAGAAGAGGAGTTTTCTCTACGAAACCATGGTGCTTCCAAGGCCTGGTAGGGAGCCCGCGCTGTGATCCTGTGTAACTAAGTGTAGAGCCAACGTGAGCTCTTTCGCCTCGAGGGAAGTCCCTGAATGGCCCTGCTGAAGCGGACGCCTTACAGCAGTTTCCGTGAGCTCTTCGTGGCAGGTCTGGATGATTTGTATTAGTATTCTCAGCTTTTCTGGTATGCGGGCCTCTCGCTTGTTGTGGTATCCCCCGTTGCGGAGCAGAGGCGACGGACGCACGGGCTCAGCGGCCATGGCTCACCGGCCCAGTCGCTCGGCGGCATGTGGGATCTTCCCGGACCGGGGCACGAACCCGTGTCCCCTGCGTCGGCAGGCGGCGTCTCAAACACTGCGCCACCAGGGAAGGCCTGCGTGCCCGTTTTCAAAGCTCCTTTCATGCTGCCTCGAAGACTCCGAGAACACAGTGTTTCTGACGGGCCTGTAGACACTGTAAGCAGCTCCCTGGGAAGAGAAGGACTTTTCGCTCAAGAAACAGCGTGCTTCCGTAGCCTGGTTAGGAGCTCCTCGTGTCATGCTCTAGAGCTAAAGGGAAACCGGACTTGAGTACTTTTACCTCAAGTAAGGCCTTGACTAGCCCTGCTGAAGCGGAAGCGTGGCACAGGTTCCATGAGGCTCTTAGTCGCAGTTCTGCACCATTTGAACGTTAGTACGCTCTTCCGGACACTTAGGACCCTCGCGTGGGCACCCTGTTCCCTACAAAATCACTGAGGAGCAGCAGGCTCCACTGGCCTGCCCAGAAACATCCAGGCCGGGAAGCCCTTCAGAGTCCCTCTGTGTACGCCGAGTGTAGGGCAACACACGGCACGCGTCCTTGGGACAGCTAGATTTCCTCAGCCATCCAACAGCTGCAGGAAATCTGTGTGCTCACGTCCTACATGCCATGGAAGTCTGCCTCATTGCCCTCATCTGAGCTGTACTTAGGAAAACAATCTGCTTCGCAGTCCCTCTAGGAACTCATACCCGAAGACCCCAGAGCGACACCGAGTAAGTCGGCTTGCATTCCTACTGCAACTGAAGCACCGTTCTTCCTGTCGTGCTGTAGGATTTTAGAAATGGCCAAGGGCCGACAGCTTCCCCAGCACGATCCTTGGACGAGGGAGCTCGCTCCATGCAGAACACCCTGTGAAGAAAAGTTGATTCAGGCAAGTGTGACCAGTGTGCCCCCTAGAGTGTCTTATGACTTGTTAGAAATCGCAAGGATAGAGGCTGCGTGTTCACTGGAAATGGGGGGCCTGATGGCACAAGCCTTGCTTTCCCATGCTGAAATCTCCATTCATGCCGCCTCGAAGCTTCCGCAAAAACAGTGTTTTGGACGGGCCTGTAGACCCGCTATGCAGGCCTCAAGGAAGGAAAGGAATCGTCCTCTAACTAAACAGGGTGCTTCCAGATCCTGGCTAGGATCTCATCCTGTCATGCTCTACGGCGACAGGGGAATTCGATGTGAGTGCCTACCTCAAGGTAAGGCCTAGAGTAGCCCTGCAGAAACGGAGCATACAGGAGTTCTTTGAGGTCTTGGTCACGGTTGTGCTTTCTTTGAACTCTGGTACCCTTTTCAGGACTCCAAGACCCTTCGGGGCGTGCTCCCGCTTCCCTACAACATCACCGAGGACCTCCCCGCCCCTCTGGGCCTGCGGAGCAACACCCAGGCCGGGAGGCCCTTCAGAGGCCCTCCGTGTATGCCGAGAGAAGGGCAGCACACAAGCACTTTCCCTTGGGACTGCTATATTTCCTCAGAAATCCAACAGCCTCAGGGACACATTTCTTGCACGTGCACCGTGCCATGGAACTTCTTTCTCCTCTTTGCCCATCCTTGAGCTGCACTGGGGAACTGGCCTGCTTAGAAGTCCTTTAACGACCTCCTTCCGAAGGGACTCTACTCGAGGAGAAAGCCCGCTTGTTGTTCCTACTGCAAGTAAAGCAAAGCTCTTCGTGTAACACTGCACTCTTCCGGGAGAAGCAAATGCTTAGAGGCCGAACTAGAGCCTGCCGTGGTTGAGGCTGTTCGCCCCACGCGGGACACCCTGCGTCTAGAAGTAAAATCGGGGAAGGGCCCATTGTGTACATTGTGGGAGAAACGCTGCTTGTGTTCCACCTGCCACTACCGCAGAGCTCTCCGTGTAAAACTGCAGTGTTTGGGGAGAGGAAACGCTCAGAGGCATAACTAGAGCCTGCCTTGCTTGAGGCAGTTCGCTACACGCAAAAGACCCTGCGGAAAGAAGTTGATTCAGGGAAGGGCCCATTGTGTACCTTCTCTGTCTTTTGACATGTGACATCATCTAGAGGTAAGTATAACTAACTGCGTGTCTACGTGCAAATGCGGGCCTGATGGCACACGCCGTGCTTCCTGTTTGGAAAGTTCAGTTCACGGGGCCTCGAACGTCCCGGAGGGGCAGAGTTTTCGACGGGCCTGTAGAAACTGGAGGCCTGGCCTTGGGAAGAAGAGGAGTTTTCTCTACGAAACCATGGTGCTTCCAAGGCCTGGTAGGGAGCCCGCGCTGTGATCCTGTGTAACTAAGTGTAGAGCCAACGTGAGCTCTTTCGCCTCGAGGGAAGTCCCTGAATGGCCCTGCTGAAGCGGACGCCTTACAGCAGTTTCCGTGAGCTCTTCGTGGCAGGTCTGGATGATTTGTATTAGTATTCTCAGCTTTTCTGGTATGCGGGCCTCTCGCTTGTTGTGGTATCCCCCGTTGCGGAGCAGAGGCGACGGACGCACGGGCTCAGCGGCCATGGCTCACCGGCCCAGTCGCTCGGCGGCATGTGGGATCTTCCCGGACCGGGGCACGAACCCGTGTCCCCTGCGTCGGCAGGCGGCGTCTCAAACACTGCGCCACCAGGGAAGGCCTGCGTGCCCGTTTTCAAAGCTCCTTTCATGCTGCCTCGAAGACTCCGAGAACACAGTGTTTCTGACGGGCCTGTAGACACTGTAAGCAGCTCCCTGGGAAGAGAAGGACTTTTCGCTCAAGAAACAGCGTGCTTCCGTAGCCTGGTTAGGAGCTCCTCGTGTCATGCTCTAGAGCTAAAGGGAAACCGGACTTGAGTACTTTTACCTCAAGTAAGGCCTTGACTAGCCCTGCTGAAGCGGAAGCGTGGCACAGGTTCCATGAGGCTCTTAGTCGCAGTTCTGCACCATTTGAACGTTAGTACGCTCTTCCGGACACTTAGGACCCTCGCGTGGGCACCCTGTTCCCTACAAAATCACTGAGGAGCAGCAGGCTCCACTGGCCTGCCCAGAAACATCCAGGCCGGGAAGCCCTTCAGAGTCCCTCTGTGTACGCCGAGTGTAGGGCAACACACGGCACGCGTCCTTGGGACAGCTAGATTTCCTCAGCCATCCAACAGCTGCAGGAAATCTGTGTGCTCACGTCCTACATGCCATGGAAGTCTGCCTCATTGCCCTCATCTGAGCTGTACTTAGGAAAACAATCTGCTTCGCAGTCCCTCTAGGAACTCATACCCGAAGACCCCAGAGCGACACCGAGTAAGTCGGCTTGCATTCCTACTGCAACTGAAGCACCGTTCTTCCTGTCGTGCTGTAGGATTTTAGAAATGGCCAAGGGCCGACAGCTTCCCCAGCACGATCCTTGGACGAGGGAGCTCGCTCCATGCAGAACACCCTGTGAAGAAAAGTTGATTCAGGCAAGTGTGACCAGTGTGCCCCCTAGAGTGTCTTATGACTTGTTAGAAATCGCAAGGATAGAGGCTGCGTGTTCACTGGAAATGGGGGGCCTGATGGCACAAGCCTTGCTTTCCCATGCTGAAATCTCCATTCATGCCGCCTCGAAGCTTCCGCAAAAACAGTGTTTTGGACGGGCCTGTAGACCCGCTATGCAGGCCTCAAGGAAGGAAAGGAATCGTCCTCTAACTAAACAGGGTGCTTCCAGATCCTGGCTAGGATCTCATCCTGTCATGCTCTACGGCGACAGGGGAATTCGATGTGAGTGCCTACCTCAAGGTAAGGCCTAGAGTAGCCCTGCAGAAACGGAGCATACAGGAGTTCTTTGAGGTCTTGGTCACGGTTGTGCTTTCTTTGAACTCTGGTACCCTTTTCAGGACTCCAAGACCCTTCGGGGCGTGCTCCCGCTTCCCTACAACATCACCGAGGACCTCCCCGCCCCTCTGGGCCTGCGGAGCAACACCCAGGCCGGGAGGCCCTTCAGAGGCCCTCCGTGTATGCCGAGAGAAGGGCAGCACACAAGCACTTTCCCTTGGGACTGCTATATTTCCTCAGAAATCCAACAGCCTCAGGGACACATTTCTTGCACGTGCACCGTGCCATGGAACTTCTTTCTCCTCTTTGCCCATCCTTGAGCTGCACTGGGGAACTGGCCTGCTTAGAAGTCCTTTAACGACCTCCTTCCGAAGGGACTCTACTCGAGGAGAAAGCCCGCTTGTTGTTCCTACTGCAAGTAAAGCAAAGCTCTTCGTGTAACACTGCACTCTTCCGGGAGAAGCAAATGCTTAGAGGCCGAACTAGAGCCTGCCGTGGTTGAGGCTGTTCGCCCCACGCGGGACACCCTGCGTCTAGAAGTAAAATCGGGGAAGGGCCCATTGTGTACATTGTGGGAGAAACGCTGCTTGTGTTCCACCTGCCACTACCGCAGAGCTCTCCGTGTAAAACTGCAGTGTTTGGGGAGAGGAAACGCTTAGAGGCATAACTAGAGCCTGCCTTGCTTGAGGCAGTTCGCTACACGCAAAAGACCCTGCGGAAAGAAGTTGATTCAGGGAAGGGCCCATTGTGTACCTTCTCTGTCTTTTGACATGTGACATCATCTAGAGGTAAGTATAACTAACTGCGTGTCTACGTGCAAATGCGGGCCTGATGGCACACGCCGTGCTTCCTGTTTGGAAAGTTCAGTTCACGGGGCCTCGAACGTCCCGGAGGGGCAGAGTTTTCGACGGGCCTGTAGAAACTGGAGGCCTGGCCTTGGGAAGAAGAGGAGTTTTCTCTACGAAACCATGGTGCTTCCAAGGCCTGGTAGGGAGCCCGCGCTGTGATCCTGTGTAACTAAGTGTAGAGCCAACGTGAGCTCTTTCGCCTCGAGGGAAGTCCCTGAATGGCCCTGCTGAAGCGGACGCCTTACAGCAGTTTCCGTGAGCTCTTCGTGGCAGGTCTGGATGATTTGTATTAGTATTCTCAGCTTTTCTGGTATGCGGGCCTCTCGCTTGTTGTGGTATCCCCCGTTGCGGAGCAGAGGCGACGGACGCACGGGCTCAGCGGCCATGGCTCACCGGCCCAGTCGCTCGGCGGCATGTGGGATCTTCCCGGACCGGGGCACGAACCCGTGTCCCCTGCGTCGGCAGGCGGCGTCTCAAACACTGCGCCACCAGGGAAGGCCTGCGTGCCCGTTTTCAAAGCTCCTTTCATGCTGCCTCGAAGACTCCGAGAACACAGTGTTTCTGACGGGCCTGTAGACACTGTAAGCAGCTCCCTGGGAAGAGAAGGACTTTTCGCTCAAGAAACAGCGTGCTTCCGTAGCCTGGTTAGGAGCTCCTCGTGTCATGCTCTAGAGCTAAAGGGAAACCGGACTTGAGTACTTTTACCTCAAGTAAGGCCTTGACTAGCCCTGCTGAAGCGGAAGCGTGGCACAGGTTCCATGAGGCTCTTAGTCGCAGTTCTGCACCATTTGAACGTTAGTACGCTCTTCCGGACACTTAGGACCCTCGCGTGGGCACCCTGTTCCCTACAAAATCACTGAGGAGCAGCAGGCTCCACTGGCCTGCCCAGAAACATACAGGCCGGGAAGCCCTTCAGAGTCCCTCTGTGTACGCCGAGTGTAGGGCAACACACGGCACGCGTCCTTGGGACAGCTAGATTTCCTCAGCCATCCAACAGCTGCAGGAAATCTGTGTGCTCACGTCCTACATGCCATGGAAGTCTGCCTCATTGCCCTCATCTGAGCTGTACTTAGGAAAACAATCTGCTTCGCAGTCCCTCTAGGAACTCATACCCGAAGACCCCAGAGCGACACCGAGTAAGTCGGCTTGCATTCCTACTGCAACTGAAGCACCGTTCTTCCTGTCGTGCTGTAGGATTTTAGAAATGGCCAAGGGCCGACAGCTTCCCCAGCACGATCCTTGGACGAGGGAGCTCGCTCCATGCAGAACACCCTGTGAAGAAAAGTTGATTCAGGCAAGTGTGACCAGTGTGCCCCCTAGAGTGTCTTATGACTTGTTAGAAATCGCAAGGATAGAGGCTGCGTGTTCACTGGAAATGGGGGGCCTGATGGCACAAGCCTTGCTTTCCCATGCTGAAATCTCCATTCATGCCGCCTCGAAGCTTCCGCAAAAACAGTGTTTTGGACGGGCCTGTAGACCCGCTATGCAGGCCTCAAGGAAGGAAAGGAATCGTCCTCTAACTAAACAGGGTGCTTCCAGATCCTGGCTAGGATCTCATCCTGTCATGCTCTACGGCGACAGGGGAATTCGATGTGAGTGCCTACCTCAAGGTAAGGCCTAGAGTAGCCCTGCAGAAACGGAGCATACAGGAGTTCTTTGAGGTCTTGGTCACGGTTGTGCTTTCTTTGAACTCTGGTACCCTTTTCAGGACTCCAAGACCCTTCGGGGCGTGCTCCCGCTTCCCTACAACATCACCGAGGACCTCCCCGCCCCTCTGGGCCTGCGGAGCAACACCCAGGCCGGGAGGCCCTTCAGAGGCCCTCCGTGTATGCCGAGAGAAGGGCAGCACACAAGCACTTTCCCTTGGGACTGCTATATTTCCTCAGAAATCCAACAGCCTCAGGGACACATTTCTTGCACGTGCACCGTGCCATGGAACTTCTTTCTCCTCTTTGCCCATCCTTGAGCTGCACTGGGGAACTGGCCTGCTTAGAAGTCCTTTAACGACCTCCTTCCGAAGGGACTCTACTCGAGGAGAAAGCCCGCTTGTTGTTCCTACTGCAAGTAAAGCAAAGCTCTTCGTGTAACACTGCACTCTTCCGGGAGAAGCAAATGCTTAGAGGCCGAACTAGAGCCTGCCGTGGTTGAGGCTGTTCGCCCCACGCGGGACACCCTGCGTCTAGAAGTAAAATCGGGGAAGGGCCCATTGTGTACATTGTGGGAGAAACGCTGCTTGTGTTCCACCTGCCACTACCGCAGAGCTCTCCGTGTAAAACTGCAGTGTTTGGGGAGAGGAAACGCTTAGAGGCATAACTAGAGCCTGCCTTGCTTGAGGCAGTTCGCTACACGCAAAAGACCCTGCGGAAAGAAGTTGATTCAGGGAAGGGCCCATTGTGTACCTTCTCTGTCTTTTGACATGTGACATCATCTAGAGGTAAGTATAACTAACTGCGTGTCTACGTGCAAATGCGGGCCTGATGGCACACGCCGTGCTTCCTGTTTGGAAAGTTCAGTTCACGGGGCCTCGAACGTCCCGGAGGGGCAGAGTTTTCGACGGGCCTGTAGAAACTGGAGGCCTGGCCTTGGGAAGAAGAGGAGTTTTCTCTACGAAACCATGGTGCTTCCAAGGCCTGGTAGGGAGCCCGCGCTGTGATCCTGTGTAACTAAGTGTAGAGCCAACGTGAGCTCTTTCGCCTCGAGGGAAGTCCCTGAATGGCCCTGCTGAAGCGGACGCCTTACAGCAGTTTCCGTGAGCTCTTCGTGGCAGGTCTGGATGATTTGTATTAGTATTCTCAGCTTTTCTGGTATGCGGGCCTCTCGCTTGTTGTGGTATCCCCCGTTGCGGAGCAGAGGCGACGGACGCACGGGCTCAGCGGCCATGGCTCACCGGCCCAGTCGCTCGGCGGCATGTGGGATCTTCCCGGACCGGGGCACGAACCCGTGTCCCCTGCGTCGGCAGGCGGCGTCTCAAACACTGCGCCACCAGGGAAGGCCTGCGTGCCCGTTTTCAAAGCTCCTTTCATGCTGCCTCGAAGACTCCGAGAACACAGTGTTTCTGACGGGCCTGTAGACACTGTAAGCAGCTCCCTGGGAAGAGAAGGACTTTTCGCTCAAGAAACAGCGTGCTTCCGTAGCCTGGTTAGGAGCTCCTCGTGTCATGCTCTAGAGCTAAAGGGAAACCGGACTTGAGTACTTTTACCTCAAGTAAGGCCTTGACTAGCCCTGCTGAAGCGGAAGCGTGGCACAGGTTCCATGAGGCTCTTAGTCGCAGTTCTGCACCATTTGAACGTTAGTACGCTCTTCCGGACACTTAGGACCCTCGCGTGGGCACCCTGTTCCCTACAAAATCACTGAGGAGCAGCAGGCTCCACTGGCCTGCCCAGAAACATCCAGGCCGGGAAGCCCTTCAGAGTCCCTCTGTGTACGCCGAGTGTAGGGCAACACACGGCACGCGTCCTTGGGACAGCTAGATTTCCTCAGCCATCCAACAGCTGCAGGAAATCTGTGTGCTCACGTCCTACATGCCATGGAAGTCTGCCTCATTGCCCTCATCTGAGCTGTACTTAGGAAAACAATCTGCTTCGCAGTCCCTCTAGGAACTCATACCCGAAGACCCCAGAGCGACACCGAGTAAGTCGGCTTGCATTCCTACTGCAACTGAAGCACCGTTCTTCCTGTCGTGCTGTAGGATTTTAGAAATGGCCAAGGGCCGACAGCTTCCCCAGCACGATCCTTGGACGAGGGAGCTCGCTCCATGCAGAACACCCTGTGAAGAAAAGTTGATTCAGGCAAGTGTGACCAGTGTGCCCCCTAGAGTGTCTTATGACTTGTTAGAAATCGCAAGGATAGAGGCTGCGTGTTCACTGGAAATGGGGGGCCTGATGGCACAAGCCTTGCTTTCCCATGCTGAAATCTCCATTCATGCCGCCTCGAAGCTTCCGCAAAAACAGTGTTTTGGACGGGCCTGTAGACCCGCTATGCAGGCCTCAAGGAAGGAAAGGAATCGTCCTCTAACTAAACAGGGTGCTTCCAGATCCTGGCTAGGATCTCATCCTGTCATGCTCTACGGCGACAGGGGAATTCGATGTGAGTGCCTACCTCAAGGTAAGGCCTAGAGTAGCCCTGCAGAAACGGAGCATACAGGAGTTCTTTGAGGTCTTGGTCACGGTTGTGCTTTCTTTGAACTCTGGTACCCTTTTCAGGACTCCAAGACCCTTCGGGGCGTGCTCCCGCTTCCCTACAACATCACCGAGGACCTCCCCGCCCCTCTGGGCCTGCGGAGCAACACCCAGGCCGGGAGGCCCTTCAGAGGCCCTCCGTGTATGCCGAGAGAAGGGCAGCACACAAGCACTTTCCCTTGGGACTGCTATATTTCCTCAGAAATCCAACAGCCTCAGGGACACATTTCTTGCACGTGCACCGTGCCATGGAACTTCTTTCTCCTCTTTGCCCATCCTTGAGCTGCACTGGGGAACTGGCCTGCTTAGAAGTCCTTTAACGACCTCCTTCCGAAGGGACTCTACTCGAGGAGAAAGCCCGCTTGTTGTTCCTACTGCAAGTAAAGCAAAGCTCTTCGTGTAACACTGCACTCTTCCGGGAGAAGCAAATGCTTAGAGGCCGAACTAGAGCCTGCCGTGGTTGAGGCTGTTCGCCCCACGCGGGACACCCTGCGTCTAGAAGTAAAATCGGGGAAGGGCCCATTGTGTACATTGTGGGAGAAACGCTGCTTGTGTTCCACCTGCCACTACCGCAGAGCTCTCCGTGTAAAACTGCAGTGTTTGGGGAGAGGAAACGCTTAGAGGCATAACTAGAGCCTGCCTTGCTTGAGGCAGTTCGCTACACGCAAAAGACCCTGCGGAAAGAAGTTGATTCAGGGAAGGGCCCATTGTGTACCTTCTCTGTCTTTTGACATGTGACATCATCTAGAGGTAAGTATAACTAACTGCGTGTCTACGTGCAAATGCGGGCCTGATGGCACACGCCGTGCTTCCTGTTTGGAAAGTTCAGTTCACGGGGCCTCGAACGTCCCGGAGGGGCAGAGTTTTCGACGGGCCTGTAGAAACTGGAGGCCTGGCCTTGGGAAGAAGAGGAGTTTTCTCTACGAAACCATGGTGCTTCCAAGGCCTGGTAGGGAGCCCGCGCTGTGATCCTGTGTAACTAAGTGTAGAGCCAACGTGAGCTCTTTCGCCTCGAGGGAAGTCCCTGAATGGCCCTGCTGAAGCGGACGCCTTACAGCAGTTTCCGTGAGCTCTTCGTGGCAGGTCTGGATGATTTGTATTAGTATTCTCAGCTTTTCTGGTATGCGGGCCTCTCGCTTGTTGTGGTATCCCCCGTTGCGGAGCAGAGGCGACGGACGCACGGGCTCAGCGGCCATGGCTCACCGGCCCAGTCGCTCGGCGGCATGTGGGATCTTCCCGGACCGGGGCACGAACCCGTGTCCCCTGCGTCGGCAGGCGGCGTCTCAAACACTGCGCCACCAGGGAAGGCCTGCGTGCCCGTTTTCAAAGCTCCTTTCATGCTGCCTCGAAGACTCCGAGAACACAGTGTTTCTGACGGGCCTGTAGACACTGTAAGCAGCTCCCTGGGAAGAGAAGGACTTTTCGCTCAAGAAACAGCGTGCTTCCGTAGCCTGGTTAGGAGCTCCTCGTGTCATGCTCTAGAGCTAAAGGGAAACCGGACTTGAGTACTTTTACCTCAAGTAAGGCCTTGACTAGCCCTGCTGAAGCGGAAGCGTGGCACAGGTTCCATGAGGCTCTTAGTCGCAGTTCTGCACCATTTGAACGTTAGTACGCTCTTCCGGACACTTAGGACCCTCGCGTGGGCACCCTGTTCCCTACAAAATCACTGAGGAGCAGCAGGCTCCACTGGCCTGCCCAGAAACATCCAGGCCGGGAAGCCCTTCAGAGTCCCTCTGTGTACGCCGAGTGTAGGGCAACACACGGCACGCGTCCTTGGGACAGCTAGATTTCCTCAGCCATCCAACAGCTGCAGGAAATCTGTGTGCTCACGTCCTACATGCCATGGAAGTCTGCCTCATTGCCCTCATCTGAGCTGTACTTAGGAAAACAATCTGCTTCGCAGTCCCTCTAGGAACTCATACCCGAAGACCCCAGAGCGACACCGAGTAAGTCGGCTTGCATTCCTACTGCAACTGAAGCACCGTTCTTCCTGTCGTGCTGTAGGATTTTAGAAATGGCCAAGGGCCGACAGCTTCCCCAGCACGATCCTTGGACGAGGGAGCTCGCTCCATGCAGAACACCCTGTGAAGAAAAGTTGATTCAGGCAAGTGTGACCAGTGTGCCCCCTAGAGTGTCTTATGACTTGTTAGAAATCGCAAGGATAGAGGCTGCGTGTTCACTGGAAATGGGGGGCCTGATGGCACAAGCCTTGCTTTCCCATGCTGAAATCTCCATTCATGCCGCCTCGAAGCTTCCGCAAAAACAGTGTTTTGGACGGGCCTGTAGACCCGCTATGCAGGCCTCAAGGAAGGAAAGGAATCGTCCTCTAACTAAACAGGGTGCTTCCAGATCCTGGCTAGGATCTCATCCTGTCATGCTCTACGGCGACAGGGGAATTCGATGTGAGTGCCTACCTCAAGGTAAGGCCTAGAGTAGCCCTGCAGAAACGGAGCATACAGGAGTTCTTTGAGGTCTTGGTCACGGTTGTGCTTTCTTTGAACTCTGGTACCCTTTTCAGGACTCCAAGACCCTTCGGGGCGTGCTCCCGCTTCCCTACAACATCACCGAGGACCTCCCCGCCCCTCTGGGCCTGCGGAGCAACACCCAGGCCGGGAGGCCCTTCAGAGGCCCTCCGTGTATGCCGAGAGAAGGGCAGCACACAAGCACTTTCCCTTGGGACTGCTATATTTCCTCAGAAATCCAACAGCCTCAGGGACACATTTCTTGCACGTGCACCGTGCCATGGAACTTCTTTCTCCTCTTTGCCCATCCTTGAGCTGCACTGGGGAACTGGCCTGCTTAGAAGTCCTTTAACGACCTCCTTCCGAAGGGACTCTACTCGAGGAGAAAGCCCGCTTGTTGTTCCTACTGCAAGTAAAGCAAAGCTCTTCGTGTAACACTGCACTCTTCCGGGAGAAGCAAATGCTTAGAGGCCGAACTAGAGCCTGCCGTGGTTGAGGCTGTTCGCCCCACGCGGGACACCCTGCGTCTAGAAGTAAAATCGGGGAAGGGCCCATTGTGTACATTGTGGGAGAAACGCTGCTTGTGTTCCACCTGCCACTACCGCAGAGCTCTCCGTGTAAAACTGCAGTGTTTGGGGAGAGGAAACGCTTAGAGGCATAACTAGAGCCTGCCTTGCTTGAGGCAGTTCGCTACACGCAAAAGACCCTGCGGAAAGAAGTTGATTCAGGGAAGGGCCCATTGTGTACCTTCTCTGTCTTTTGACATGTGACATCATCTAGAGGTAAGTATAACTAACTGCGTGTCTACGTGCAAATGCGGGCCTGATGGCACACGCCGTGCTTCCTGTTTGGAAAGTTCAGTTCACGGGGCCTCGAACGTCCCGGAGGGGCAGAGTTTTCGACGGGCCTGTAGAAACTGGAGGCCTGGCCTTGGGAAGAAGAGGAGTTTTCTCTACGAAACCATGGTGCTTCCAAGGCCTGGTAGGGAGCCCGCGCTGTGATCCTGTGTAACTAAGTGTAGAGCCAACGTGAGCTCTTTCGCCTCGAGGGAAGTCCCTGAATGGCCCTGCTGAAGCGGATGCCTTACAGCAGTTTCCGTGAGCTCTTCGTGGCAGGTCTGGATGATTTGTATTAGTATTCTCAGCTTTTCTGGTATGCGGGCCTCTCGCTTGTTGTGGTATCCCCCGTTGCGGAGCAGAGGCGACGGACGCACGGGCTCAGCGGCCATGGCTCACCGGCCCAGTCGCTCGGCGGCATGTGGGATCTTCCCGGACCGGGGCACGAACCCGTGTCCCCTGCGTCGGCAGGCGGCGTCTCAAACACTGCGCCACCAGGGAAGGCCTGCGTGCCCGTTTTCAAAGCTCCTTTCATGCTGCCTCGAAGACTCCGAGAACACAGTGTTTCTGACGGGCCTGTAGACACTGTAAGCAGCTCCCTGGGAAGAGAAGGACTTTTCGCTCAAGAAACAGCGTGCTTCCGTAGCCTGGTTAGGAGCTCCTCGTGTCATGCTCTAGAGCTAAAGGGAAACCGGACTTGAGTACTTTTACCTCAAGTAAGGCCTTGACTAGCCCTGCTGAAGCGGAAGCGTGGCACAGGTTCCATGAGGCTCTTAGTCGCAGTTCTGCACCATTTGAACGTTAGTACGCTCTTCCGGACACTTAGGACCCTCGCGTGGGCACCCTGTTCCCTACAAAATCACTGAGGAGCGGCAGGCTCCACTGGCCTGCCCAGAAACATCCAGGCCGGGAAGCCCTTCAGAGTCCCTCTGTGTACGCCGAGTGTAGGGCAACACACGGCACGCGTCCTTGGGACAGCTAGATTTCCTCAGCCATCCAACAGCTGCAGGAAATCTGTGTGCTCACGTCCTACATGCCATGGAAGTCTGCCTCATTGCCCTCATCTGAGCTGTACTTAGGAAAACAATCTGCTTCGCAGTCCCTCTAGGAACTCATACCCGAAGACCCCAGAGCGACACCGAGTAAGTCGGCTTGCATTCCTACTGCAACTGAAGCACCGTTCTTCCTGTCGTGCTGTAGGATTTTAGAAATGGCCAAGGGCCGACAGCTTCCCCAGCACGATCCTTGGACGAGGGAGCTCGCTCCATGCAGAACACCCTGTGAAGAAAAGTTGATTCAGGCAAGTGTGACCAGTGTGCCCCCTAGAGTGTCTTATGACTTGTTAGAAATCGCAAGGATAGAGGCTGCGTGTTCACTGGAAATGGGGGGCCTGATGGCACAAGCCTTGCTTTCCCATGCTGAAATCTCCATTCATGCCGCCTCGAAGCTTCCGCAAAAACAGTGTTTTGGACGGGCCTGTAGACCCGCTATGCAGGCCTCAAGGAAGGAAAGGAATCGTCCTCTAACTAAACAGGGTGCTTCCAGATCCTGGCTAGGATCTCATCCTGTCATGCTCTACGGCGACAGGGGAATTCGATGTGAGTGCCTACCTCAAGGTAAGGCCTAGAGTAGCCCTGCAGAAACGGAGCATACAGGAGTTCTTTGAGGTCTTGGTCACGGTTGTGCTTTCTTTGAACTCTGGTACCCTTTTCAGGACTCCAAGACCCTTCGGGGCGTGCTCCCGCTTCCCTACAACATCACCGAGGACCTCCCCGCCCCTCTGGGCCTGCGGAGCAACACCCAGGCCAGGAGGCCCTTCAGAGGCCCTCCGTGTATGCCGAGAGAAGGGCAGCACACAAGCACTTTCCCTTGGGACTGCTATATTTCCTCAGAAATCCAACAGCCTCAGGGACACATTTCTTGCACGTGCACCGTGCCATGGAACTTCTTTCTCCTCTTTGCCCATCCTTGAGCTGCACTGGGGAACTGGCCTGCTTAGAAGTCCTTTAACGACCTCCTTCCGAAGGGACTCTACTCGAGGAGAAAGCCCGCTTGTTGTTCCTACTGCAAGTAAAGCAAAGCTCTTCGTGTAACACTGCACTCTTCCGGGAGAAGCAAATGCTTAGAGGCCGAACTAGAGCCTGCCGTGGTTGAGGCTGTTCGCCCCACGCGGGACACCCTGCGTCTAGAAGTAAAATCGGGGAAGGGCCCATTGTGTACATTGTGGGAGAAACGCTGCTTGTGTTCCACCTGCCACTACCGCAGAGCTCTCCGTGTAAAACTGCAGTGTTTGGGGAGAGGAAACGCTTAGAGGCATAACTAGAGCCTGCCTTGCTTGAGGCAGTTCACTACACGCAAAAGACCCTGCGGAAAGAAGTTGATTCAGGGAAGGGCCCATTGTGTACCTTCTCTGTCTTTTGACATGTGACATCATCTAGAGGTAAGTATAACTAACTGCGTGTCTACGTGCAAATGCGGGCCTGATGGCACACGCCGTGCTTCCTGTTTGGAAAGTTCAGTTCACGGGGCCTCGAACATCCCGGAGGGGCAGAGTTTTCGACGGGCCTGTAGAAACTGGAGGCCTGGCCTTGGGAAGAAGAGGAGTTTTCTCTACGAAACCATGGTGCTTCCAAGGCCTGGTAGGGAGCCCGCGCTGTGATCCTGTGTAACTAAGTGTAGAGCCAACGTGAGCTCTTTCGCCTCGAGGGAAGTCCCTGAATGGCCCTGCTGAAGCGGACGCCTTACAGCAGTTTCCGTGAGCTCTTCGTGGCAGTTCTGGATGATTTGTATTAGTATTCTCAGCTTTTCTGGTATGCGGGCCTCTCGCTTGTTGTGGTATCCCCCGTTGCGGAGCAGAGGCGACGGACGCACGGGCTCAGCGGCCATGGCTCACCGGCCCAGTCGCTCGGCGGCATGTGGGATCTTCCCGGACCGGGGCACGAACCCGTGTCCCCTGCGTCGGCAGGCGGCGTCTCAAACACTGCGCCACCAGGGAAGGCCTGCGTGCCCGTTTTCAAAGCTCCTTTCATGCTGCCTCGAAGACTCCGAGAACACAGTGTTTCTGACGGGCCTGTAGACACTGTAAGCAGCTCCCTGGGAAGAGAAGGACTTTTCGCTCAAGAAACAGCGTGCTTCCGTAGCCTGGTTAGGAGCTCCTCGTGTCATGCTCTAGAGCTAAAGGGAAACCGGACTTGAGTACTTTTACCTCAAGTAAGGCCTTGACTAGCCCTGCTGAAGCGGAAGCGTGGCACAGGTTCCATGAGGCTCTTAGTCGCAGTTCTGCACCATTTGAACGTTAGTACGCTCTTCCGGACACTTAGGACCCTCGCGTGGGCACCCTGTTCCCTACAAAATCACTGAGGAGCGGCAGGCTCCACTGGCCTGCCCAGAAACATCCAGGCCGGGAAGCCCTTCAGAGTCCCTCTGTGTACGCCGAGTGTAGGGCAACACACGGCACGCGTCCTTGGGACAGCTAGATTTCCTCAGCCATCCAACAGCTGCAGGAAATCTGTGTGCTCACGTCCTACATGCCATGGAAGTCTGCCTCATTGCCCTCATCTGAGCTGTACTTAGGAAAACAATCTGCTTCGCAGTCCCTCTAGGAACTCATACCCGAAGACCCCAGAGCGACACCGAGTAAGTCGGCTTGCATTCCTACTGCAACTGAAGCACCGTTCTTCCTGTCGTGCTGTAGGATTTTAGAAATGGCCAAGGGCCGACAGCTTCCCCAGCACGATCCTTGGACGAGGGAGCTCGCTCCATGCAGAACACCCTGTGAAGAAAAGTTGATTCAGGCAAGTGTGACCAGTGTGCCCCCTAGAGTGTCTTATGACTTGTTAGAAATCGCAAGGATAGAGGCTGCGTGTTCACTGGAAATGGGGGGCCTGATGGCACAAGCCTTGCTTTCCCATGCTGAAATCTCCATTCATGCCGCCTCGAAGCTTCCGCAAAAACAGTGTTTTGGACGGGCCTGTAGACCCGCTATGCAGGCCTCAAGGAAGGAAAGGAATCGTCCTCTAACTAAACAGGGTGCTTCCAGATCCTGGCTAGGATCTCATCCTGTCATGCTCTACGGCGACAGGGGAATTCGATGTGAGTGCCTACCTCAAGGTAAGGCCTAGAGTAGCCCTGCAGAAACGGAGCATACAGGAGTTCTTTGAGGTCTTGGTCACGGTTGTGCTTTCTTTGAACTCTGGTACCCTTTTCAGGACTCCAAGACCCTTCGGGGCGTGCTCCCGCTTCCCTACAACATCACCGAGGACCTCCCCGCCCCTCTGGGCCTGCGGAGCAACACCCAGGCCAGGAGGCCCTTCAGAGGCCCTCCGTGTATGCCGAGAGAAGGGCAGCACACAAGCACTTTCCCTTGGGACTGCTATATTTCCTCAGAAATCCAACAGCCTCAGGGACACATTTCTTGCACGTGCACCGTGCCATGGAACTTCTTTCTCCTCTTTGCCCATCCTTGAGCTGCACTGGGGAACTGGCCTGCTTAGAAGTCCTTTAACGACCTCCTTCCGAAGGGACTCTACTCGAGGAGAAAGTCCGCTTGTTGTTCCTACTGCAAGTAAAGCAAAGCTCTTCGTGTAACACTGCACTCTTCCGGGAGAAGCAAATGCTTAGAGGCCGAACTAGAGCCTGCCGTGGTTGAGGCTGTTCGCCCCACGCGGGACACCCTGCGTCTAGAAGTAAAATCGGGGAAGGGCCCATTGTGTACATTGTGGGAGAAACGCTGCTTGTGTTCCACCTGCCACTACCGCAGAGCTCTCCGTGTAAAACTGCAGTGTTTGGGGAGAGGAAACGCTTAGAGGCATAACTAGAGCCTGCCTTGCTTGAGGCAGTTCGCTACACGCAAAAGACCCTGCGGAAAGAAGTTGATTCAGGGAAGGGCCCATTGTGTACCTTCTCTGTCTTTTGACATGTGACATCATCTAGAGGTAAGTATAACTAACTGCGTGTCTACGTGCAAATGCGGGCCTGATGGCACACGCCGTGCTTCCTGTTTGGAAAGTTCAGTTCACGGGGCCTCGAACGTCCCGGAGGGGCAGAGTTTTCGACGGGCCTGTAGAAACTGGAGGCCTGGCCTTGGGAAGAAGAGGAGTTTTCTCTACGAAACCATGGTGCTTCCAAGGCCTGGTAGGGAGCCCGCGCTGTGATCCTGTGTAACTAAGTGTAGAGCCAACGTGAGCTCTTTCGCCTCGAGGGAAGTCCCTGAATGGCCCTGCTGAAGCGGACGCCTTACAGCAGTTTCCGTGAGCTCTTCGTGGCAGTTCTGGATGATTTGTATTAGTATTCTCAGCTTTTCTGGTATGCGGGCCTCTCGCTTGTTGTGGTATCCCCCGTTGCGGAGCAGAGGCGACGGACGCACGGGCTCAGCGGCCATGGCTCACCGGCCCAGTCGCTCGGCGGCATGTGGGATCTTCCCGGACCGGGGCACGAACCCGTGTCCCCTGCGTCGGCAGGCGGCGTCTCAAACACTGCGCCACCAGGGAAGGCCTGCGTGCCCGTTTTCAAAGCTCCTTTCATGCTGCCTCGAAGACTCCGAGAACACAGTGTTTCTGACGGGCCTGTAGACACTGTAAGCAGCTCCCTGGGAAGAGAAGGACTTTTCGCTCAAGAAACAGCGTGCTTCCGTAGCCTGGTTAGGAGCTCCTCGTGTCATGCTCTAGAGCTAAAGGGAAACCGGACTTGAGTACTTTTACCTCAAGTAAGGCCTTGACTAGCCCTGCTGAAGCGGAAGCGTGGCACAGGTTCCATGAGGCTCTTAGTCGCAGTTCTGCACCATTTGAACGTTAGTACGCTCTTCCGGACACTTAGGACCCTCGCGTGGGCACCCTGTTCCCTACAAAATCACTGAGGAGCGGCAGGCTCCACTGGCCTGCCCAGAAACATCCAGGCCGGGAAGCCCTTCAGAGTCCCTCTGTGTACGCCGAGTGTAGGGCAACACACGGCACGCGTCCTTGGGACAGCTAGATTTCCTCAGCCATCCAACAGCTGCAGGAAATCTGTGTGCTCACGTCCTACATGCCATGGAAGTCTGCCTCATTGCCCTCATCTGAGCTGTACTTAGGAAAACAATCTGCTTCGCAGTCCCTCTAGGAACTCATACCCGAAGACCCCAGAGCGACACCGAGTAAGTCGGCTTGCATTCCTACTGCAACTGAAGCACCGTTCTTCCTGTCGTGCTGTAGGATTTTAGAAATGGCCAAGGGCCGACAGCTTCCCCAGCACGATCCTTGGACGAGGGAGCTCGCTCCATGCAGAACACCCTGTGAAGAAAAGTTGATTCAGGCAAGTGTGACCAGTGTGCCCCCTAGAGTGTCTTATGACTTGTTAGAAATCGCAAGGATAGAGGCTGCGTGTTCACTGGAAATGGGGGGCCTGATGGCACAAGCCTTGCTTTCCCATGCTGAAATCTCCATTCATGCCGCCTCGAAGCTTCCGCAAAAACAGTGTTTTGGACGGGCCTGTAGACCCGCTATGCAGGCCTCAAGGAAGGAAAGGAATCGTCCTCTAACTAAACAGGGTGCTTCCAGATCCTGGCTAGGATCTCATCCTGTCATGCTCTACGGCGACAGGGGAATTCGATGTGAGTGCCTACCTCAAGGTAAGGCCTAGAGTAGCCCTGCAGAAACGGAGCATACAGGAGTTCTTTGAGGTCTTGGTCACGGTTGTGCTTTCTTTGAACTCTGGTACCCTTTTCAGGACTCCAAGACCCTTCGGGGCGTGCTCCCGCTTCCCTACAACATCACTGAGGACCTCCCCGCCCCTCTGGGCCTGCGGAGCAACACCCAGGCCAGGAGGCCCTTCAGAGGCCCTCCGTGTATGCCGAGAGAAGGGCAGCACACAAGCACTTTCCCTTGGGACTGCTATATTTCCTCAGAAATCCAACAGCCTCAGGGACACATTTCTTGCACGTGCACCGTGCCATGGAACTTCTTTCTCCTCTTTGCCCATCCTTGAGCTGCACTGGGGAACTGGCCTGCTTAGAAGTCCTTTAACGACCTCCTTCCGAAGGGACTCTACTCGAGGAGAAAGTCCGCTTGTTGTTCCTACTGCAAGTAAAGCAAAGCTCTTCGTGTAACACTGCACTCTTCCGGGAGAAGCAAATGCTTAGAGGCCGAACTAGAGCCTGCCGTGGTTGAGGCTGTTCGCCCCACGCGGGACACCCTGCGTCTAGAAGTAAAATCGGGGAAGGGCCCATTGTGTACATTGTGGGAGAAACGCTGCTTGTGTTCCACCTGCCACTACCACAGAGCTCTCCGTGTAAAACTGCAGTGTTTGGGGAGAGGAAACGCTTAGAGGCATAACTAGAGCCTGCCTTGCTTGAGGCAGTTCGCTACACGCAAAAGACCCTGCGGAAAGAAGTTGATTCAGGGAAGGGCCCATTGTGTACCTTCTCTGTCTTTTGACATGTGACATCATCTAGAGGTAAGTATAACTAACTGCGTGTCTACGTGCAAATGCGGGCCTGATGGCACACGCCGTGCTTCCTGTTTGGAAAGTTCAGTTCACGGGGCCTCGAACATCCCGGAGGGGCAGAGTTTTCGACGGGCCTGTAGAAACTGGAGGCCTGGCCTTGGGAAGAAGAGGAGTTTTCTCTACGAAACCATGGTGCTTCCAAGGCCTGGTAGGGAGCCCGCGCTGTGATCCTGTGTAACTAAGTGTAGAGCCAACGTGAGCTCTTTCGCCTCGAGGGAAGTCCCTGAATGGCCCTGCTGAAGCGGACGCCTTACAGCAGTTTCCGTGAGCTCTTTGTGGCAGTTCTGGATGATTTGTATTAGTATTCTCAGCTTTTCTGGTATGCGGGCCTCTCGCTTGTTGTGGTATCCCCCGTTGCGGAGCAGAGGCGACGGACGCACGGGCTCAGCGGCCATGGCTCACCGGCCCAGTCGCTCGGCGGCATGTGGGATCTTCCCGGACCGGGGCACGAACCCGTGTCCCCTGCGTCGGCAGGCGGCGTCTCAAACACTGCGCCACCAGGGAAGGCCTGCGTGCCCGTTTTCAAAGCTCCTTTCATGCTGCCTCGAAGACTCCGAGAACACAGTGTTTCTGACGGGCCTGTAGACACTGTAAGCAGCTCCCTGGGAAGAGAAGGACTTTTCGCTCAAGAAACAGCGTGCTTCCGTAGCCTGGTTAGGAGCTCCTCGTGTCATGCTCTAGAGCTAAAGGGAAACCGGACTTGAGTACTTTTACCTCAAGTAAGGCCTTGACTAGCCCTGCTGAAGCGGAAGCGTGGCACAGGTTCCATGAGGCTCTTAGTCGCAGTTCTGCACCATTTGAACGTTAGTACGCTCTTCCGGACACTTAGGACCCTCGCGTGGGCACCCTGTTCCCTACAAAATCACTGAGGAGCGGCAGGCTCCACTGGCCTGCCCAGAAACATCCAGGCCGGGAAGCCCTTCAGAGTCCCTCTGTGTACGCCGAGTGTAGGGCAACACACGGCACGCGTCCTTGGGACAGCTAGATTTCCTCAGCCATCCAACAGCTGCAGGAAATCTGTGTGCTCACGTCCTACATGCCATGGAAGTCTGCCTCATTGCCCTCATCTGAGCTGTACTTAGGAAAACAATCTGCTTCGCAGTCCCTCTAGGAACTCATACCCGAAGACCCCAGAGCGACACCGAGTAAGTCGGCTTGCATTCCTACTGCAACTGAAGCACCGTTCTTCCTGTCGTGCTGTAGGATTTTAGAAATGGCCAAGGGCCGACAGCTTCCCCAGCACGATCCTTGGACGAGGGAGCTCGCTCCATGCAGAACACCCTGTGAAGAAAAGTTGATTCAGGCAAGTGTGACCAGTGTGCCCCCTAGAGTGTCTTATGACTTGTTAGAAATCGCAAGGATAGAGGCTGCGTGTTCACTGGAAATGGGGGGCCTGATGGCACAAGCCTTGCTTTCCCATGCTGAAATCTCCATTCATGCCGCCTCGAAGCTTCCGCAAAAACAGTGTTTTGGACGGGCCTGTAGACCCGCTATGCAGGCCTCAAGGAAGGAAAGGAATCGTCCTCTAACTAAACAGGGTGCTTCCAGATCCTGGCTAGGATCTCATCCTGTCATGCTCTACGGCGACAGGGGAATTCGATGTGAGTGCCTACCTCAAGGTAAGGCCTAGAGTAGCCCTGCAGAAACGGAGCATACAGGAGTTCTTTGAGGTCTTGGTCACGGTTGTGCTTTCTTTGAACTCTGGTACCCTTTTCAGGACTCCAAGACCCTTCGGGGCGTGCTCCCGCTTCCCTACAACATCACCGAGGACCTCCCCGCCCCTCTGGGCCTGCGGAGCAACACCCAGGCCAGGAGGCCCTTCAGAGGCCCTCCGTGTATGCCGAGAGAAGGGCAGCACACAAGCACTTTCCCTTGGGACTGCTATATTTCCTCAGAAATCCAACAGCCTCAGGGACACATTTCTTGCACGTGCACCGTGCCATGGAACTTCTTTCTCCTCTTTGCCCATCCTTGAGCTGCACTGGGGAACTGGCCTGCTTAGAAGTCCTTTAACGACCTCCTTCCGAAGGGACTCTACTCGAGGAGAAAGTCCGCTTGTTGTTCCTACTGCAAGTAAAGCAAAGCTCTTCGTGTAACACTGCACTCTTCCGGGAGAAGCAAATGCTTAGAGGCCGAACTAGAGCCTGCCGTGGTTGAGGCTGTTCGCCCCACGCGGGACACCCTGCGTCTAGAAGTAAAATCGGGGAAGGGCCCATTGTGTACATTGTGGGAGAAACGCTGCTTGTGTTCCACCTGCCACTACCGCAGAGCTCTCCGTGTAAAACTGCAGTGTTTGGGGAGAGGAAACGCTTAGAGGCATAACTAGAGCCTGCCTTGCTTGAGGCAGTTCGCTACACGCAAAAGACCCTGCGGAAAGAAGTTGATTCAGGGAAGGGCCCATTGTGTACCTTCTCTGTCTTTTGACATGTGACATCATCTAGAGGTAAGTATAACTAACTGCGTGTCTACGTGCAAATGCGGGCCTGATGGCACACGCCGTGCTTCCTGTTTGGAAAGTTCAGTTCACGGGGCCTCGAACATCCCGGAGGGGCAGAGTTTTCGACGGGCCTGTAGAAACTGGAGGCCTGGCCTTGGGAAGAAGAGGAGTTTTCTCTACGAAACCATGGTGCTTCCAAGGCCTGGTAGGGAGCCCGCGCTGTGATCCTGTGTAACTAAGTGTAGAGCCAACGTGAGCTCTTTCGCCTCGAGGGAAGTCCCTGAATGGCCCTGCTGAAGCGGACGCCTTACAGCAGTTTCCGTGAGCTCTTCGTGGCAGTTCTGGATGATTTGTATTAGTATTCTCAGCTTTTCTGGTATGCGGGCCTCTCGCTTGTTGTGGTATCCCCCGTTGCGGAGCAGAGGCGACGGACGCACGGGCTCAGCGGCCATGGCTCACCGGCCCAGTCGCTCGGCGGCATGTGGGATCTTCCCGGACCGGGGCACGAACCCGTGTCCCCTGCGTCGGCAGGCGGCGTCTCAAACACTGCGCCACCAGGGAAGGCCTGCGTGCCCGTTTTCAAAGCTCCTTTCATGCTGCCTCGAAGACTCCGAGAACACAGTGTTTCTGACGGGCCTGTAGACACTGTAAGCAGCTCCCTGGGAAGAGAAGGACTTTTCGCTCAAGAAACAGCGTGCTTCCGTAGCCTGGTTAGGAGCTCCTCGTGTCATGCTCTAGAGCTAAAGGGAAACCGGACTTGAGTACTTTTACCTCAAGTAAGGCCTTGACTAGCCCTGCTGAAGCGGAAGCGTGGCACAGGTTCCATGAGGCTCTTAGTCGCAGTTCTGCACCATTTGAACGTTAGTACGCTCTTCCGGACACTTAGGACCCTCGCGTGGGCACCCTGTTCCCTACAAAATCACTGAGGAGCGGCAGGCTCCACTGGCCTGCCCAGAAACATCCAGGCCGGGAAGCCCTTCAGAGTCCCTCTGTGTACGCCGAGTGTAGGGCAACACACGGCACGCGTCCTTGGGACAGCTAGATTTCCTCAGCCATCCAACAGCTGCAGGAAATCTGTGTGCTCACGTCCTACATGCCATGGAAGTCTGCCTCATTGCCCTCATCTGAGCTGTACTTAGGAAAACAATCTGCTTCGCAGTCCCTCTAGGAACTCATACCCGAAGACCCCAGAGCGACACCGAGTAAGTCGGCTTGCATTCCTACTGCAACTGAAGCACCGTTCTTCCTGTCGTGCTGTAGGATTTTAGAAATGGCCAAGGGCCGACAGCTTCCCCAGCACGATCCTTGGACGAGGGAGCTCGCTCCATGCAGAACACCCTGTGAAGAAAAGTTGATTCAGGCAAGTGTGACCAGTGTGCCCCCTAGAGTGTCTTATGACTTGTTAGAAATCGCAAGGATAGAGGCTGCGTGTTCACTGGAAATGGGGGGCCTGATGGCACAAGCCTTGCTTTCCCATGCTGAAATCTCCATTCATGCCGCCTCGAAGCTTCCGCAAAAACAGTGTTTTGGACGGGCCTGTAGACCCGCTATGCAGGCCTCAAGGAAGGAAAGGAATCGTCCTCTAACTAAACAGGGTGCTTCCAGATCCTGGCTAGGATCTCATCCTGTCATGCTCTACGGCGACAGGGGAATTCGATGTGAGTGCCTACCTCAAGGTAAGGCCTAGAGTAGCCCTGCAGAAACGGAGCATACAGGAGTTCTTTGAGGTCTTGGTCACGGTTGTGCTTTCTTTGAACTCTGGTACCCTTTTCAGGACTCCAAGACCCTTCGGGGCGTGCTCCCGCTTCCCTACAACATCACCGAGGACCTCCCCGCCCCTCTGGGCCTGCGGAGCAACACCCAGGCCAGGAGGCCCTTCAGAGGCCCTCCGTGTATGCCGAGAGAAGGGCAGCACACAAGCACTTTCCCTTGGGACTGCTATATTTCCTCAGAAATCCAACAGCCTCAGGGACACATTTCTTGCACGTGCACCGTGCCATGGAACTTCTTTCTCCTCTTTGCCCATCCTTGAGCTGCACTGGGGAACTGGCCTGCTTAGAAGTCCTTTAACGACCTCCTTCCGAAGGGACTCTACTCGAGGAGAAAGTCCGCTTGTTGTTCCTACTGCAAGTAAAGCAAAGCTCTTCGTGTAACACTGCACTCTTCCGGGAGAAGCAAATGCTTAGAGGCCGAACTAGAGCCTGCCGTGGTTGAGGCTGTTCGCCCCACGCGGGACACCCTGCGTCTAGAAGTAAAATCGGGGAAGGGCCCATTGTGTACATTGTGGGAGAAACGCTGCTTGTGTTCCACCTGCCACTACCGCAGAGCTCTCCGTGTAAAACTGCAGTGTTTGGGGAGAGGAAACGCTTAGAGGCATAACTAGAGCCTGCCTTGCTTGAGGCAGTTCGCTACACGCAAAAGACCCTGCGGAAAGAAGTTGATTCAGGGAAGGGCCCATTGTGTACCTTCTCTGTCTTTTGACATGTGACATCATCTAGAGGTAAGTATAACTAACTGCGTGTCTACGTGCAAATGCGGGCCTGATGGCACACGCCGTGCTTCCTGTTTGGAAAGTTCAGTTCACGGGGCCTCGAACATCCCGGAGGGGCAGAGTTTTCGACGGGCCTGTAGAAACTGGAGGCCTGGCCTTGGGAAGAAGAGGAGTTTTCTCTACGAAACCATGGTGCTTCCAAGGCCTGGTAGGGAGCCCGCGCTGTGATCCTGTGTAACTAAGTGTAGAGCCAACGTGAGCTCTTTCGCCTCGAGGGAAGTCCCTGAATGGCCCTGCTGAAGCGGACGCCTTACAGCAGTTTCCGTGAGCTCTTCGTGGCAGTTCTGGATGATTTGTATTAGTATTCTCAGCTTTTCTGGTATGCGGGCCTCTCGCTTGTTGTGGTATCCCCCGTTGCGGAGCAGAGGCGACGGACGCACGGGCTCAGCGGCCATGGCTCACCGGCCCAGTCGCTCGGCGGCATGTGGGATCTTCCCGGACCGGGGCACGAACCCGTGTCCCCTGCGTCGGCAGGCGGCGTCTCAAACACTGCGCCACCAGGGAAGGCCTGCGTGCCCGTTTTCAAAGCTCCTTTCATGCTGCCTCGAAGACTCCGAGAACACAGTGTTTCTGACGGGCCTGTAGACACTGTAAGCAGCTCCCTGGGAAGAGAAGGACTTTTCGCTCAAGAAACAGCGTGCTTCCGTAGCCTGGTTAGGAGCTCCTCGTGTCATGCTCTAGAGCTAAAGGGAAACCGGACTTGAGTACTTTTACCTCAAGTAAGGCCTTGACTAGCCCTGCTGAAGCGGAAGCGTGGCACAGGTTCCATGAGGCTCTTAGTCGCAGTTCTGCACCATTTGAACGTTAGTACGCTCTTCCGGACACTTAGGACCCTCGCGTGGGCACCCTGTTCCCTACAAAATCACTGAGGAGCGGCAGGCTCCACTGGCCTGCCCAGAAACATCCAGGCCGGGAAGCCCTTCAGAGTCCCTCTGTGTACGCCGAGTGTAGGGCAACACACGGCACGCGTCCTTGGGACAGCTAGATTTCCTCAGCCATCCAACAGCTGCAGGAAATCTGTGTGCTCACGTCCTACATGCCATGGAAGTCTGCCTCATTGCCCTCATCTGAGCTGTACTTAGGAAAACAATCTGCTTCGCAGTCCCTCTAGGAACTCATACCCGAAGACCCCAGAGCGACACCGAGTAAGTCGGCTTGCATTCCTACTGCAACTGAAGCACCGTTCTTCCTGTCGTGCTGTAGGATTTTAGAAATGGCCAAGGGCCGACAGCTTCCCCAGCACGATCCTTGGACGAGGGAGCTCGCTCCATGCAGAACACCCTGTGAAGAAAAGTTGATTCAGGCAAGTGTGACCAGTGTGCCCCCTAGAGTGTCTTATGACTTGTTAGAAATCGCAAGGATAGAGGCTGCGTGTTCACTGGAAATGGGGGGCCTGATGGCACAAGCCTTGCTTTCCCATGCTGAAATCTCCATTCATGCCGCCTCGAAGCTTCCGCAAAAACAGTGTTTTGGACGGGCCTGTAGACCCGCTATGCAGGCCTCAAGGAAGGAAAGGAATCGTCCTCTAACTAAACAGGGTGCTTCCAGATCCTGGCTAGGATCTCATCCTGTCATGCTCTACGGCGACAGGGGAATTCGATGTGAGTGCCTACCTCAAGGTAAGGCCTAGAGTAGCCCTGCAGAAACGGAGCATACAGGAGTTCTTTGAGGTCTTGGTCACGGTTGTGCTTTCTTTGAACTCTGGTACCCTTTTCAGGACTCCAAGACCCTTCGGGGCGTGCTCCCGCTTCCCTACAACATCACCGAGGACCTCCCCGCCCCTCTGGGCCTGCGGAGCAACACCCAGGCCAGGAGGCCCTTCAGAGGCCCTCCGTGTATGCCGAGAGAAGGGCAGCACACAAGCACTTTCCCTTGGGACTGCTATATTTCCTCAGAAATCCAACAGCCTCAGGGACACATTTCTTGCACGTGCACCGTGCCATGGAACTTCTTTCTCCTCTTTGCCCATCCTTGAGCTGCACTGGGGAACTGGCCTGCTTAGAAGTCCTTTAACGACCTCCTTCCGAAGGGACTCTACTCGAGGAGAAAGTCCGCTTGTTGTTCCTACTGCAAGTAAAGCAAAGCTCTTCGTGTAACACTGCACTCTTCCGGGAGAAGCAAATGCTTAGAGGCCGAACTAGAGCCTGCCGTGGTTGAGGCTGTTCGCCCCACGCGGGACACCCTGCGTCTAGAAGTAAAATCGGGGAAGGGCCCATTGTGTACATTGTGGGAGAAACGCTGCTTGTGTTCCACCTGCCACTACCGCAGAGCTCTCCGTGTAAAACTGCAGTGTTTGGGGAGAGGAAACGCTTAGAGGCATAACTAGAGCCTGCCTTGCTTGAGGCAGTTCGCTACACGCAAAAGACCCTGCGGAAAGAAGTTGATTCAGGGAAGGGCCCATTGTGTACCTTCTCTGTCTTTTGACATGTGACATCATCTAGAGGTAAGTATAACTAACTGCGTGTCTACGTGCAAATGCGGGCCTGATGGCACACGCCGTGCTTCCTGTTTGGAAAGTTCAGTTCACGGGGCCTCGAACATCCCGGAGGGGCAGAGTTTTCGACGGGCCTGTAGAAACTGGAGGCCTGGCCTTGGGAAGAAGAGGAGTTTTCTCTACGAAACCATGGTGCTTCCAAGGCCTGGTAGGGAGCCCGCGCTGTGATCCTGTGTAACTAAGTGTAGAGCCAACGTGAGCTCTTTCGCCTCGAGGGAAGTCCCTGAATGGCCCTGCTGAAGCGGACGCCTTACAGCAGTTTCCGTGAGCTCTTCGTGGCAGTTCTGGATGATTTGTATTAGTATTCTCAGCTTTTCTGGTATGCGGGCCTCTCGCTTGTTGTGGTATCCCCCGTTGCGGAGCAGAGGCGACGGACGCACGGGCTCAGCGGCCATGGCTCACCGGCCCAGTCGCTCGGCGGCATGTGGGATCTTCCCGGACCGGGGCACGAACCCGTGTCCCCTGCGTCGGCAGGCGGCGTCTCAAACACTGCGCCACCAGGGAAGGCCTGCGTGCCCGTTTTCAAAGCTCCTTTCATGCTGCCTCGAAGACTCCGAGAACACAGTGTTTCTGACGGGCCTGTAGACACTGTAAGCAGCTCCCTGGGAAGAGAAGGACTTTTCGCTCAAGAAACAGCGTGCTTCCGTAGCCTGGTTAGGAGCTCCTCGTGTCATGCTCTAGAGCTAAAGGGAAACCGGACTTGAGTACTTTTACCTCAAGTAAGGCCTTGACTAGCCCTGCTGAAGCGGAAGCGTGGCACAGGTTCCATGAGGCTCTTAGTCGCAGTTCTGCACCATTTGAACGTTAGTACGCTCTTCCGGACACTTAGGACCCTCGCGTGGGCACCCTGTTCCCTACAAAATCACTGAGGAGCGGCAGGCTCCACTGGCCTGCCCAGAAACATCCAGGCCGGGAAGCCCTTCAGAGTCCCTCTGTGTACGCCGAGTGTAGGGCAACACACGGCACGCGTCCTTGGGACAGCTAGATTTCCTCAGCCATCCAACAGCTGCAGGAAATCTGTGTGCTCACGTCCTACATGCCATGGAAGTCTGCCTCATTGCCCTCATCTGAGCTGTACTTAGGAAAACAATCTGCTTCGCAGTCCCTCTAGGAACTCATACCCGAAGACCCCAGAGCGACACCGAGTAAGTCGGCTTGCATTCCTACTGCAACTGAAGCACCGTTCTTCCTGTCGTGCTGTAGGATTTTAGAAATGGCCAAGGGCCGACAGCTTCCCCAGCACGATCCTTGGACGAGGGAGCTCGCTCCATGCAGAACACCCTGTGAAGAAAAGTTGATTCAGGCAAGTGTGACCAGTGTGCCCCCTAGAGTGTCTTATGACTTGTTAGAAATCGCAAGGATAGAGGCTGCGTGTTCACTGGAAATGGGGGGCCTGATGGCACAAGCCTTGCTTTCCCATGCTGAAATCTCCATTCATGCCGCCTCGAAGCTTCCGCAAAAACAGTGTTTTGGACGGGCCTGTAGACCCGCTATGCAGGCCTCAAGGAAGGAAAGGAATCGTCCTCTAACTAAACAGGGTGCTTCCAGATCCTGGCTAGGATCTCATCCTGTCATGCTCTACGGCGACAGGGGAATTCGATGTGAGTGCCTACCTCAAGGTAAGGCCTAGAGTAGCCCTGCAGAAACGGAGCATACAGGAGTTCTTTGAGGTCTTGGTCACGGTTGTGCTTTCTTTGAACTCTGGTACCCTTTTCAGGACTCCAAGACCCTTCGGGGCGTGCTCCCGCTTCCCTACAACATCACCGAGGACCTCCCCGCCCCTCTGGGCCTGCGGAGCAACACCCAGGCCAGGAGGCCCTTCAGAGGCCCTCCGTGTATGCCGAGAGAAGGGCAGCACACAAGCACTTTCCCTTGGGACTGCTATATTTCCTCAGAAATCCAACAGCCTCAGGGACACATTTCTTGCACGTGCACCGTGCCATGGAACTTCTTTCTCCTCTTTGCCCATCCTTGAGCTGCACTGGGGAACTGGCCTGCTTAGAAGTCCTTTAACGACCTCCTTCCGAAGGGACTCTACTCGAGGAGAAAGTCCGCTTGTTGTTCCTACTGCAAGTAAAGCAAAGCTCTTCGTGTAACACTGCACTCTTCCGGGAGAAGCAAATGCTTAGAGGCCGAACTAGAGCCTGCCGTGGTTGAGGCTGTTCGCCCCACGCGGGACACCCTGCGTCTAGAAGTAAAATCGGGGAAGGGCCCATTGTGTACATTGTGGGAGAAACGCTGCTTGTGTTCCACCTGCCACTACCGCAGAGCTCTCCGTGTAAAACTGCAGTGTTTGGGGAGAGGAAACGCTTAGAGGCATAACTAGAGCCTGCCTTGCTTGAGGCAGTTCGCTACACGCAAAAGACCCTGCGGAAAGAAGTTGATTCAGGGAAGGGCCCATTGTGTACCTTCTCTGTCTTTTGACATGTGACATCATCTAGAGGTAAGTATAACTAACTGCGTGTCTACGTGCAAATGCGGGCCTGATGGCACACGCCGTGCTTCCTGTTTGGAAAGTTCAGTTCACGGGGCCTCGAACATCCCGGAGGGGCAGAGTTTTCGACGGGCCTGTAGAAACTGGAGGCCTGGCCTTGGGAAGAAGAGGAGTTTTCTCTACGAAACCATGGTGCTTCCAAGGCCTGGTAGGGAGCCCGCGCTGTGATCCTGTGTAACTAAGTGTAGAGCCAACGTGAGCTCTTTCGCCTCGAGGGAAGTCCCTGAATGGCCCTGCTGAAGCGGACGCCTTACAGCAGTTTCCGTGAGCTCTTCGTGGCAGTTCTGGATGATTTGTATTAGTATTCTCAGCTTTTCTGGTATGCGGGCCTCTCGCTTGTTGTGGTATCCCCCGTTGCGGAGCAGAGGCGACGGACGCACGGGCTCAGCGGCCATGGCTCACCGGCCCAGTCGCTCGGCGGCATGTGGGATCTTCCCGGACCGGGGCACGAACCCGTGTCCCCTGCGTCGGCAGGCGGCGTCTCAAACACTGCGCCACCAGGGAAGGCCTGCGTGCCCGTTTTCAAAGCTCCTTTCATGCTGCCTCGAAGACTCCGAGAACACAGTGTTTCTGACGGGCCTGTAGACACTGTAAGCAGCTCCCTGGGAAGAGAAGGACTTTTCGCTCAAGAAACAGCGTGCTTCCGTAGCCTGGTTAGGAGCTCCTCGTGTCATGCTCTAGAGCTAAAGGGAAACCGGACTTGAGTACTTTTACCTCAAGTAAGGCCTTGACTAGCCCTGCTGAAGCGGAAGCGTGGCACAGGTTCCATGAGGCTCTTAGTCGCAGTTCTGCACCATTTGAACGTTAGTACGCTCTTCCGGACACTTAGGACCCTCGCGTGGGCACCCTGTTCCCTACAAAATCACTGAGGAGCGGCAGGCTCCACTGGCCTGCCCAGAAACATCCAGGCCGGGAAGCCCTTCAGAGTCCCTCTGTGTACGCCGAGTGTAGGGCAACACACGGCACGCGTCCTTGGGACAGCTAGATTTCCTCAGCCATCCAACAGCTGCAGGAAATCTGTGTGCTCACGTCCTACATGCCATGGAAGTCTGCCTCATTGCCCTCATCTGAGCTGTACTTAGGAAAACAATCTGCTTCGCAGTCCCTCTAGGAACTCATACCCGAAGACCCCAGAGCGACACCGAGTAAGTCGGCTTGCATTCCTACTGCAACTGAAGCACCGTTCTTCCTGTCGTGCTGTAGGATTTTAGAAATGGCCAAGGGCCGACAGCTTCCCCAGCACGATCCTTGGACGAGGGAGCTCGCTCCATGCAGAACACCCTGTGAAGAAAAGTTGATTCAGGCAAGTGTGACCAGTGTGCCCCCTAGAGTGTCTTATGACTTGTTAGAAATCGCAAGGATAGAGGCTGCGTGTTCACTGGAAATGGGGGGCCTGATGGCACAAGCCTTGCTTTCCCATGCTGAAATCTCCATTCATGCCGCCTCGAAGCTTCCGCAAAAACAGTGTTTTGGACGGGCCTGTAGACCCGCTATGCAGGCCTCAAGGAAGGAAAGGAATCGTCCTCTAACTAAACAGGGTGCTTCCAGATCCTGGCTAGGATCTCATCCTGTCATGCTCTACGGCGACAGGGGAATTCGATGTGAGTGCCTACCTCAAGGTAAGGCCTAGAGTAGCCCTGCAGAAACGGAGCATACAGGAGTTCTTTGAGGTCTTGGTCACGGTTGTGCTTTCTTTGAACTCTGGTACCCTTTTCAGGACTCCAAGACCCTTCGGGGCGTGCTCCCGCTTCCCTACAACATCACCGAGGACCTCCCCGCCCCTCTGGGCCTGCGGAGCAACACCCAGGCCAGGAGGCCCTTCAGAGGCCCTCCGTGTATGCCGAGAGAAGGGCAGCACACAAGCACTTTCCCTTGGGACTGCTATATTTCCTCAGAAATCCAACAGCCTCAGGGACACATTTCTTGCACGTGCACCGTGCCATGGAACTTCTTTCTCCTCTTTGCCCATCCTTGAGCTGCACTGGGGAACTGGCCTGCTTAGAAGTCCTTTAACGACCTCCTTCCGAAGGGACTCTACTCGAGGAGAAAGTCCGCTTGTTGTTCCTACTGCAAGTAAAGCAAAGCTCTTCGTGTAACACTGCACTCTTCCGGGAGAAGCAAATGCTTAGAGGCCGAACTAGAGCCTGCCGTGGTTGAGGCTGTTCGCCCCACGCGGGACACCCTGCGTCTAGAAGTAAAATCGGGGAAGGGCCCATTGTGTACATTGTGGGAGAAACGCTGCTTGTGTTCCACCTGCCACTACCGCAGAGCTCTCCGTGTAAAACTGCAGTGTTTGGGGAGAGGAAACGCTTAGAGGCATAACTAGAGCCTGCCTTGCTTGAGGCAGTTCGCTACACGCAAAAGACCCTGCGGAAAGAAGTTGATTCAGGGAAGGGCCCATTGTGTACCTTCTCTGTCTTTTGACATGTGACATCATCTAGAGGTAAGTATAACTAACTGCGTGTCTACGTGCAAATGCGGGCCTGATGGCACACGCCGTGCTTCCTGTTTGGAAAGTTCAGTTCACGGGGCCTCGAACATCCCGGAGGGGCAGAGTTTTCGACGGGCCTGTAGAAACTGGAGGCCTGGCCTTGGGAAGAAGAGGAGTTTTCTCTACGAAACCATGGTGCTTCCAAGGCCTGGTAGGGAGCCCGCGCTGTGATCCTGTGTAACTAAGTGTAGAGCCAACGTGAGCTCTTTCGCCTCGAGGGAAGTCCCTGAATGGCCCTGCTGAAGCGGACGCCTTACAGCAGTTTCCGTGAGCTCTTCGTGGCAGTTCTGGATGATTTGTATTAGTATTCTCAGCTTTTCTGGTATGCGGGCCTCTCGCTTGTTGTGGTATCCCCCGTTGCGGAGCAGAGGCGACGGACGCACGGGCTCAGCGGCCATGGCTCACCGGCCCAGTCGCTCGGCGGCATGTGGGATCTTCCCGGACCGGGGCACGAACCCGTGTCCCCTGCGTCGGCAGGCGGCGTCTCAAACACTGCGCCACCAGGGAAGGCCTGCGTGCCCGTTTTCAAAGCTCCTTTCATGCTGCCTCGAAGACTCCGAGAACACAGTGTTTCTGACGGGCCTGTAGACACTGTAAGCAGCTCCCTGGGAAGAGAAGGACTTTTCGCTCAAGAAACAGCGTGCTTCCGTAGCCTGGTTAGGAGCTCCTCGTGTCATGCTCTAGAGCTAAAGGGAAACCGGACTTGAGTACTTTTACCTCAAGTAAGGCCTTGACTAGCCCTGCTGAAGCGGAAGCGTGGCACAGGTTCCATGAGGCTCTTAGTCGCAGTTCTGCACCATTTGAACGTTAGTACGCTCTTCCGGACACTTAGGACCCTCGCGTGGGCACCCTGTTCCCTACAAAATCACTGAGGAGCGGCAGGCTCCACTGGCCTGCCCAGAAACATCCAGGCCGGGAAGCCCTTCAGAGTCCCTCTGTGTACGCCGAGTGTAGGGCAACACACGGCACGCGTCCTTGGGACAGCTAGATTTCCTCAGCCATCCAACAGCTGCAGGAAATCTGTGTGCTCACGTCCTACATGCCATGGAAGTCTGCCTCATTGCCCTCATCTGAGCTGTACTTAGGAAAACAATCTGCTTCGCAGTCCCTCTAGGAACTCATACCCGAAGACCCCAGAGCGACACCGAGTAAGTCGGCTTGCATTCCTACTGCAACTGAAGCACCGTTCTTCCTGTCGTGCTGTAGGATTTTAGAAATGGCCAAGGGCCGACAGCTTCCCCAGCACGATCCTTGGACGAGGGAGCTCGCTCCATGCAGAACACCCTGTGAAGAAAAGTTGATTCAGGCAAGTGTGACCAGTGTGCCCCCTAGAGTGTCTTATGACTTGTTAGAAATCGCAAGGATAGAGGCTGCGTGTTCACTGGAAATGGGGGGCCTGATGGCACAAGCCTTGCTTTCCCATGCTGAAATCTCCATTCATGCCGCCTCGAAGCTTCCGCAAAAACAGTGTTTTGGACGGGCCTGTAGACCCGCTATGCAGGCCTCAAGGAAGGAAAGGAATCGTCCTCTAACTAAACAGGGTGCTTCCAGATCCTGGCTAGGATCTCATCCTGTCATGCTCTACGGCGACAGGGGAATTCGATGTGAGTGCCTACCTCAAGGTAAGGCCTAGAGTAGCCCTGCAGAAACGGAGCATACAGGAGTTCTTTGAGGTCTTGGTCACGGTTGTGCTTTCTTTGAACTCTGGTACCCTTTTCAGGACTCCAAGACCCTTCGGGGCGTGCTCCCGCTTCCCTACAACATCACCGAGGACCTCCCCGCCCCTCTGGGCCTGCGGAGCAACACCCAGGCCAGGAGGCCCTTCAGAGGCCCTCCGTGTATGCCGAGAGAAGGGCAGCACACAAGCACTTTCCCTTGGGACTGCTATATTTCCTCAGAAATCCAACAGCCTCAGGGACACATTTCTTGCACGTGCACCGTGCCATGGAACTTCTTTCTCCTCTTTGCCCATCCTTGAGCTGCACTGGGGAACTGGCCTGCTTAGAAGTCCTTTAACGACCTCCTTCCGAAGGGACTCTACTCGAGGAGAAAGTCCGCTTGTTGTTCCTACTGCAAGTAAAGCAAAGCTCTTCGTGTAACACTGCACTCTTCCGGGAGAAGCAAATGCTTAGAGGCCGAACTAGAGCCTGCCGTGGTTGAGGCTGTTCGCCCCACGCGGGACACCCTGCGTCTAGAAGTAAAATCGGGGAAGGGCCCATTGTGTACATTGTGGGAGAAACGCTGCTTGTGTTCCACCTGCCACTACCGCAGAGCTCTCCGTGTAAAACTGCAGTGTTTGGGGAGAGGAAACGCTTAGAGGCATAACTAGAGCCTGCCTTGCTTGAGGCAGTTCGCTACACGCAAAAGACCCTGCGGAAAGAAGTTGATTCAGGGAAGGGCCCATTGTGTACCTTCTCTGTCTTTTGACATGTGACATCATCTAGAGGTAAGTATAACTAACTGCGTGTCTACGTGCAAATGCGGGCCTGATGGCACACGCCGTGCTTCCTGTTTGGAAAGTTCAGTTCACGGGGCCTCGAACATCCCGGAGGGGCAGAGTTTTCGACGGGCCTGTAGAAACTGGAGGCCTGGCCTTGGGAAGAAGAGGAGTTTTCTCTACGAAACCATGGTGCTTCCAAGGCCTGGTAGGGAGCCCGCGCTGTGATCCTGTGTAACTAAGTGTAGAGCCAACGTGAGCTCTTTCGCCTCGAGGGAAGTCCCTGAATGGCCCTGCTGAAGCGGACGCCTTACAGCAGTTTCCGTGAGCTCTTCGTGGCAGTTCTGGATGATTTGTATTAGTATTCTCAGCTTTTCTGGTATGCGGGCCTCTCGCTTGTTGTGGTATCCCCCGTTGCGGAGCAGAGGCGACGGACGCACGGGCTCAGCGGCCATGGCTCACCGGCCCAGTCGCTCGGCGGCATGTGGGATCTTCCCGGACCGGGGCACGAACCCGTGTCCCCTGCGTCGGCAGGCGGCGTCTCAAACACTGCGCCACCAGGGAAGGCCTGCGTGCCCGTTTTCAAAGCTCCTTTCATGCTGCCTCGAAGACTCCGAGAACACAGTGTTTCTGACGGGCCTGTAGACACTGTAAGCAGCTCCCTGGGAAGAGAAGGACTTTTCGCTCAAGAAACAGCGTGCTTCCGTAGCCTGGTTAGGAGCTCCTCGTGTCATGCTCTAGAGCTAAAGGGAAACCGGACTTGAGTACTTTTACCTCAAGTAAGGCCTTGACTAGCCCTGCTGAAGCGGAAGCGTGGCACAGGTTCCATGAGGCTCTTAGTCGCAGTTCTGCACCATTTGAACGTTAGTACGCTCTTCCGGACACTTAGGACCCTCGCGTGGGCACCCTGTTCCCTACAAAATCACTGAGGAGCGGCAGGCTCCACTGGCCTGCCCAGAAACATCCAGGCCGGGAAGCCCTTCAGAGTCCCTCTGTGTACGCCGAGTGTAGGGCAACACACGGCACGCGTCCTTGGGACAGCTAGATTTCCTCAGCCATCCAACAGCTGCAGGAAATCTGTGTGCTCACGTCCTACATGCCATGGAAGTCTGCCTCATTGCCCTCATCTGAGCTGTACTTAGGAAAACAATCTGCTTCGCAGTCCCTCTAGGAACTCATACCCGAAGACCCCAGAGCGACACCGAGTAAGTCGGCTTGCATTCCTACTGCAACTGAAGCACCGTTCTTCCTGTCGTGCTGTAGGATTTTAGAAATGGCCAAGGGCCGACAGCTTCCCCAGCACGATCCTTGGACGAGGGAGCTCGCTCCATGCAGAACACCCTGTGAAGAAAAGTTGATTCAGGCAAGTGTGACCAGTGTGCCCCCTAGAGTGTCTTATGACTTGTTAGAAATCGCAAGGATAGAGGCTGCGTGTTCACTGGAAATGGGGGGCCTGATGGCACAAGCCTTGCTTTCCCATGCTGAAATCTCCATTCATGCCGCCTCGAAGCTTCCGCAAAAACAGTGTTTTGGACGGGCCTGTAGACCCGCTATGCAGGCCTCAAGGAAGGAAAGGAATCGTCCTCTAACTAAACAGGGTGCTTCCAGATCCTGGCTAGGATCTCATCCTGTCATGCTCTACGGCGACAGGGGAATTCGATGTGAGTGCCTACCTCAAGGTAAGGCCTAGAGTAGCCCTGCAGAAACGGAGCATACAGGAGTTCTTTGAGGTCTTGGTCACGGTTGTGCTTTCTTTGAACTCTGGTACCCTTTTCAGGACTCCAAGACCCTTCGGGGCGTGCTCCCGCTTCCCTACAACATCACCGAGGACCTCCCCGCCCCTCTGGGCCTGCGGAGCAACACCCAGGCCAGGAGGCCCTTCAGAGGCCCTCCGTGTATGCCGAGAGAAGGGCAGCACACAAGCACTTTCCCTTGGGACTGCTATATTTCCTCAGAAATCCAACAGCCTCAGGGACACATTTCTTGCACGTGCACCGTGCCATGGAACTTCTTTCTCCTCTTTGCCCATCCTTGAGCTGCACTGGGGAACTGGCCTGCTTAGAAGTCCTTTAACGACCTCCTTCCGAAGGGACTCTACTCGAGGAGAAAGTCCGCTTGTTGTTCCTACTGCAAGTAAAGCAAAGCTCTTCGTGTAACACTGCACTCTTCCGGGAGAAGCAAATGCTTAGAGGCCGAACTAGAGCCTGCCGTGGTTGAGGCTGTTCGCCCCACGCGGGACACCCTGCGTCTAGAAGTAAAATCGGGGAAGGGCCCATTGTGTACATTGTGGGAGAAACGCTGCTTGTGTTCCACCTGCCACTACCGCAGAGCTCTCCGTGTAAAACTGCAGTGTTTGGGGAGAGGAAACGCTTAGAGGCATAACTAGAGCCTGCCTTGCTTGAGGCAGTTCGCTACACGCAAAAGACCCTGCGGAAAGAAGTTGATTCAGGGAAGGGCCCATTGTGTACCTTCTCTGTCTTTTGACATGTGACATCATCTAGAGGTAAGTATAACTAACTGCGTGTCTACGTGCAAATGCGGGCCTGATGGCACACGCTGTGCTTCCTGTTTGGAAAGTTCAGTTCACGGGGCCTCGAACATCCCGGAGGGGCAGAGTTTTCGACGGGCCTGTAGAAACTGGAGGCCTGGCCTTGGGAAGAAGAGGAGTTTTCTCTACGAAACCATGGTGCTTCCAAGGCCTGGTAGGGAGCCCGCGCTGTGATCCTGTGTAACTAAGTGTAGAGCCAACGTGAGCTCTTTCGCCTCGAGGGAAGTCCCTGAATGGCCCTGCTGAAGCGGACGCCTTACAGCAGTTTCCGTGAGCTCTTCGTGGCAGTTCTGGATGATTTGTATTAGTATTCTCAGCTTTTCTGGTATGCGGGCCTCTCGCTTGTTGTGGTATCCCCCGTTGCGGAGCAGAGGCGACGGACGCACGGGCTCAGCGGCCATGGCTCACCGGCCCAGTCGCTCGGCGGCATGTGGGATCTTCCCGGACCGGGGCACGAACCCGTGTCCCCTGCGTCGGCAGGCGGCGTCTCAAACACTGCGCCACCAGGGAAGGCCTGCGTGCCCGTTTTCAAAGCTCCTTTCATGCTGCCTCGAAGACTCCGAGAACACAGTGTTTCTGACGGGCCTGTAGACACTGTAAGCAGCTCCCTGGGAAGAGAAGGACTTTTCGCTCAAGAAACAGCGTGCTTCCGTAGCCTGGTTAGGAGCTCCTCGTGTCATGCTCTAGAGCTAAAGGGAAACCGGACTTGAGTACTTTTACCTCAAGTAAGGCCTTGACTAGCCCTGCTGAAGCGGAAGCGTGGCACAGGTTCCATGAGGCTCTTAGTCGCAGTTCTGCACCATTTGAACGTTAGTACGCTCTTCCGGACACTTAGGACCCTCGCGTGGGCACCCTGTTCCCTACAAAATCACTGAGGAGCGGCAGGCTCCACTGGCCTGCCCAGAAACATCCAGGCCGGGAAGCCCTTCAGAGTCCCTCTGTGTACGCCGAGTGTAGGGCAACACACGGCACGCGTCCTTGGGACAGCTAGATTTCCTCAGCCATCCAACAGCTGCAGGAAATCTGTGTGCTCACGTCCTACATGCCATGGAAGTCTGCCTCATTGCCCTCATCTGAGCTGTACTTAGGAAAACAATCTGCTTCGCAGTCCCTCTAGGAACTCATACCCGAAGACCCCAGAGCGACACCGAGTAAGTCGGCTTGCATTCCTACTGCAACTGAAGCACCGTTCTTCCTGTCGTGCTGTAGGATTTTAGAAATGGCCAAGGGCCGACAGCTTCCCCAGCACGATCCTTGGACGAGGGAGCTCGCTCCATGCAGAACACCCTGTGAAGAAAAGTTGATTCAGGCAAGTGTGACCAGTGTGCCCCCTAGAGTGTCTTATGACTTGTTAGAAATCGCAAGGATAGAGGCTGCGTGTTCACTGGAAATGGGGGGCCTGATGGCACAAGCCTTGCTTTCCCATGCTGAAATCTCCATTCATGCCGCCTCGAAGCTTCCGCAAAAACAGTGTTTTGGACGGGCCTGTAGACCCGCTATGCAGGCCTCAAGGAAGGAAAGGAATCGTCCTCTAACTAAACAGGGTGCTTCCAGATCCTGGCTAGGATCTCATCCTGTCATGCTCTACGGCGACAGGGGAATTCGATGTGAGTGCCTACCTCAAGGTAAGGCCTAGAGTAGCCCTGCAGAAACGGAGCATACAGGAGTTCTTTGAGGTCTTGGTCACGGTTGTGCTTTCTTTGAACTCTGGTACCCTTTTCAGGACTCCAAGACCCTTCGGGGCGTGCTCCCGCTTCCCTACAACATCACCGAGGACCTCCCCGCCCCTCTGGGCCTGCGGAGCAACACCCAGGCCAGGAGGCCCTTCAGAGGCCCTCCGTGTATGCCGAGAGAAGGGCAGCACACAAGCACTTTCCCTTGGGACTGCTATATTTCCTCAGAAATCCAACAGCCTCAGGGACACATTTCTTGCACGTGCACCGTGCCATGGAACTTCTTTCTCCTCTTTGCCCATCCTTGAGCTGCACTGGGGAACTGGCCTGCTTAGAAGTCCTTTAACGACCTCCTTCCGAAGGGACTCTACTCGAGGAGAAAGTCCGCTTGTTGTTCCTACTGCAAGTAAAGCAAAGCTCTTCGTGTAACACTGCACTCTTCCGGGAGAAGCAAATGCTTAGAGGCCGAACTAGAGCCTGCCGTGGTTGAGGCTGTTCGCCCCACGCGGGACACCCTGCGTCTAGAAGTAAAATCGGGGAAGGGCCCATTGTGTACATTGTGGGAGAAACGCTGCTTGTGTTCCACCTGCCACTACCGCAGAGCTCTCCGTGTAAAACTGCAGTGTTTGGGGAGAGGAAACGCTTAGAGGCATAACTAGAGCCTGCCTTGCTTGAGGCAGTTCGCTACACGCAAAAGACCCTGCGGAAAGAAGTTGATTCAGGGAAGGGCCCATTGTGTACCTTCTCTGTCTTTTGACATGTGACATCATCTAGAGGTAAGTATAACTAACTGCGTGTCTACGTGCAAATGCGGGCCTGATGGCACACGCCGTGCTTCCTGTTTGGAAAGTTCAGTTCACGGGGCCTCGAACATCCCGGAGGGGCAGAGTTTTCGACGGGCCTGTAGAAACTGGAGGCCTGGCCTTGGGAAGAAGAGGAGTTTTCTCTACGAAACCATGGTGCTTCCAAGGCCTGGTAGGGAGCCCGCGCTGTGATCCTGTGTAACTAAGTGTAGAGCCAACGTGAGCTCTTTCGCCTCGAGGGAAGTCCCTGAATGGCCCTGCTGAAGCGGACGCCTTACAGCAGTTTCCGTGAGCTCTTCGTGGCAGTTCTGGATGATTTGTATTAGTATTCTCAGCTTTTCTGGTATGCGGGCCTCTCGCTTGTTGTGGTATCCCCCGTTGCGGAGCAGAGGCGACGGACGCACGGGCTCAGCGGCCATGGCTCACCGGCCCAGTCGCTCGGCGGCATGTGGGATCTTCCCGGACCGGGGCACGAACCCGTGTCCCCTGCGTCGGCAGGCGGCGTCTCAAACACTGCGCCACCAGGGAAGGCCTGCGTGCCCGTTTTCAAAGCTCCTTTCATGCTGCCTCGAAGACTCCGAGAACACAGTGTTTCTGACGGGCCTGTAGACACTGTAAGCAGCTCCCTGGGAAGAGAAGGACTTTTCGCTCAAGAAACAGCGTGCTTCCGTAGCCTGGTTAGGAGCTCCTCGTGTCATGCTCTAGAGCTAAAGGGAAACCGGACTTGAGTACTTTTACCTCAAGTAAGGCCTTGACTAGCCCTGCTGAAGCGGAAGCGTGGCACAGGTTCCATGAGGCTCTTAGTCGCAGTTCTGCACCATTTGAACGTTAGTACGCTCTTCCGGACACTTAGGACCCTCGCGTGGGCACCCTGTTCCCTACAAAATCACTGAGGAGCGGCAGGCTCCACTGGCCTGCCCAGAAACATCCAGGCCGGGAAGCCCTTCAGAGTCCCTCTGTGTACGCCGAGTGTAGGGCAACACACGGCACGCGTCCTTGGGACAGCTAGATTTCCTCAGCCATCCAACAGCTGCAGGAAATCTGTGTGCTCACGTCCTACATGCCATGGAAGTCTGCCTCATTGCCCTCATCTGAGCTGTACTTAGGAAAACAATCTGCTTCGCAGTCCCTCTAGGAACTCATACCCGAAGACCCCAGAGCGACACCGAGTAAGTCGGCTTGCATTCCTACTGCAACTGAAGCACCGTTCTTCCTGTCGTGCTGTAGGATTTTAGAAATGGCCAAGGGCCGACAGCTTCCCCAGCACGATCCTTGGACGAGGGAGCTCGCTCCATGCAGAACACCCTGTGAAGAAAAGTTGATTCAGGCAAGTGTGACCAGTGTGCCCCCTAGAGTGTCTTATGACTTGTTAGAAATCGCAAGGATAGAGGCTGCGTGTTCACTGGAAATGGGGGGCCTGATGGCACAAGCCTTGCTTTCCCATGCTGAAATCTCCATTCATGCCGCCTCGAAGCTTCCGCAAAAACAGTGTTTTGGACGGGCCTGTAGACCCGCTATGCAGGCCTCAAGGAAGGAAAGGAATCGTCCTCTAACTAAACAGGGTGCTTCCAGATCCTGGCTAGGATCTCATCCTGTCATGCTCTACGGCGACAGGGGAATTCGATGTGAGTGCCTACCTCAAGGTAAGGCCTAGAGTAGCCCTGCAGAAACGGAGCATACAGGAGTTCTTTGAGGTCTTGGTCACGGTTGTGCTTTCTTTGAACTCTGGTACCCTTTTCAGGACTCCAAGACCCTTCGGGGCGTGCTCCCGCTTCCCTACAACATCACCGAGGACCTCCCCGCCCCTCTGGGCCTGCGGAGCAACACCCAGGCCAGGAGGCCCTTCAGAGGCCCTCCGTGTATGCCGAGAGAAGGGCAGCACACAAGCACTTTCCCTTGGGACTGCTATATTTCCTCAGAAATCCAACAGCCTCAGGGACACATTTCTTGCACGTGCACCGTGCCATGGAACTTCTTTCTCCTCTTTGCCCATCCTTGAGCTGCACTGGGGAACTGGCCTGCTTAGAAGTCCTTTAACGACCTCCTTCCGAAGGGACTCTACTCGAGGAGAAAGTCCGCTTGTTGTTCCTACTGCAAGTAAAGCAAAGCTCTTCGTGTAACACTGCACTCTTCCGGGAGAAGCAAATGCTTAGAGGCCGAACTAGAGCCTGCCGTGGTTGAGGCTGTTCGCCCCACGCGGGACACCCTGCGTCTAGAAGTAAAATCGGGGAAGGGCCCATTGTGTACATTGTGGGAGAAACGCTGCTTGTGTTCCACCTGCCACTACCGCAGAGCTCTCCGTGTAAAACTGCAGTGTTTGGGGAGAGGAAACGCTTAGAGGCATAACTAGAGCCTGCCTTGCTTGAGGCAGTTCGCTACACGCAAAAGACCCTGCGGAAAGAAGTTGATTCAGGGAAGGGCCCATTGTGTACCTTCTCTGTCTTTTGACATGTGACATCATCTAGAGGTAAGTATAACTAACTGCGTGTCTACGTGCAAATGCGGGCCTGATGGCACACGCCGTGCTTCCTGTTTGGAAAGTTCAGTTCACGGGGCCTCGAACATCCCGGAGGGGCAGAGTTTTCGACGGGCCTGTAGAAACTGGAGGCCTGGCCTTGGGAAGAAGAGGAGTTTTCTCTACGAAACCATGGTGCTTCCAAGGCCTGGTAGGGAGCCCGCGCTGTGATCCTGTGTAACTAAGTGTAGAGCCAACGTGAGCTCTTTCGCCTCGAGGGAAGTCCCTGAATGGCCCTGCTGAAGCGGACGCCTTACAGCAGTTTCCGTGAGCTCTTCGTGGCAGTTCTGGATGATTTGTATTAGTATTCTCAGCTTTTCTGGTATGCGGGCCTCTCGCTTGTTGTGGTATCCCCCGTTGCGGAGCAGAGGCGACGGACGCACGGGCTCAGCGGCCATGGCTCACCGGCCCAGTCGCTCGGCGGCATGTGGGATCTTCCCGGACCGGGGCACGAACCCGTGTCCCCTGCGTCGGCAGGCGGCGTCTCAAACACTGCGCCACCAGGGAAGGCCTGCGTGCCCGTTTTCAAAGCTCCTTTCATGCTGCCTCGAAGACTCCGAGAACACAGTGTTTCTGACGGGCCTGTAGACACTGTAAGCAGCTCCCTGGGAAGAGAAGGACTTTTCGCTCAAGAAACAGCGTGCTTCCGTAGCCTGGTTAGGAGCTCCTCGTGTCATGCTCTAGAGCTAAAGGGAAACCGGACTTGAGTACTTTTACCTCAAGTAAGGCCTTGACTAGCCCTGCTGAAGCGGAAGCGTGGCACAGGTTCCATGAGGCTCTTAGTCGCAGTTCTGCACCATTTGAACGTTAGTACGCTCTTCCGGACACTTAGGACCCTCGCGTGGGCACCCTGTTCCCTACAAAATCACTGAGGAGCGGCAGGCTCCACTGGCCTGCCCAGAAACATCCAGGCCGGGAAGCCCTTCAGAGTCCCTCTGTGTACGCCGAGTGTAGGGCAACACACGGCACGCGTCCTTGGGACAGCTAGATTTCCTCAGCCATCCAACAGCTGCAGGAAATCTGTGTGCTCACGTCCTACATGCCATGGAAGTCTGCCTCATTGCCCTCATCTGAGCTGTACTTAGGAAAACAATCTGCTTCGCAGTCCCTCTAGGAACTCATACCCGAAGACCCCAGAGCGACACCGAGTAAGTCGGCTTGCATTCCTACTGCAACTGAAGCACCGTTCTTCCTGTCGTGCTGTAGGATTTTAGAAATGGCCAAGGGCCGACAGCTTCCCCAGCACGATCCTTGGACGAGGGAGCTCGCTCCATGCAGAACACCCTGTGAAGAAAAGTTGATTCAGGCAAGTGTGACCAGTGTGCCCCCTAGAGTGTCTTATGACTTGTTAGAAATCGCAAGGATAGAGGCTGCGTGTTCACTGGAAATGGGGGGCCTGATGGCACAAGCCTTGCTTTCCCATGCTGAAATCTCCATTCATGCCGCCTCGAAGCTTCCGCAAAAACAGTGTTTTGGACGGGCCTGTAGACCCGCTATGCAGGCCTCAAGGAAGGAAAGGAATCGTCCTCTAACTAAACAGGGTGCTTCCAGATCCTGGCTAGGATCTCATCCTGTCATGCTCTACGGCGACAGGGGAATTCGATGTGAGTGCCTACCTCAAGGTAAGGCCTAGAGTAGCCCTGCAGAAACGGAGCATACAGGAGTTCTTTGAGGTCTTGGTCACGGTTGTGCTTTCTTTGAACTCTGGTACCCTTTTCAGGACTCCAAGACCCTTCGGGGCGTGCTCCCGCTTCCCTACAACATCACCGAGGACCTCCCCGCCCCTCTGGGCCTGCGGAGCAACACCCAGGCCAGGAGGCCCTTCAGAGGCCCTCCGTGTATGCCGAGAGAAGGGCAGCACACAAGCACTTTCCCTTGGGACTGCTATATTTCCTCAGAAATCCAACAGCCTCAGGGACACATTTCTTGCACGTGCACCGTGCCATGGAACTTCTTTCTCCTCTTTGCCCATCCTTGAGCTGCACTGGGGAACTGGCCTGCTTAGAAGTCCTTTAACGACCTCCTTCCGAAGGGACTCTACTCGAGGAGAAAGTCCGCTTGTTGTTCCTACTGCAAGTAAAGCAAAGCTCTTCGTGTAACACTGCACTCTTCCGGGAGAAGCAAATGCTTAGAGGCCGAACTAGAGCCTGCCGTGGTTGAGGCTGTTCGCCCCACGCGGGACACCCTGCGTCTAGAAGTAAAATCGGGGAAGGGCCCATTGTGTACATTGTGGGAGAAACGCTGCTTGTGTTCCACCTGCCACTACCGCAGAGCTCTCCGTGTAAAACTGCAGTGTTTGGGGAGAGGAAACGCTTAGAGGCATAACTAGAGCCTGCCTTGCTTGAGGCAGTTCGCTACACGCAAAAGACCCTGCGGAAAGAAGTTGATTCAGGGAAGGGCCCATTGTGTACCTTCTCTGTCTTTTGACATGTGACATCATCTAGAGGTAAGTATAACTAACTGCGTGTCTACGTGCAAATGCGGGCCTGATGGCACACGCCGTGCTTCCTGTTTGGAAAGTTCAGTTCACGGGGCCTCGAACATCCCGGAGGGGCAGAGTTTTCGACGGGCCTGTAGAAACTGGAGGCCTGGCCTTGGGAAGAAGAGGAGTTTTCTCTACGAAACCATGGTGCTTCCAAGGCCTGGTAGGGAGCCCGCGCTGTGATCCTGTGTAACTAAGTGTAGAGCCAACGTGAGCTCTTTCGCCTCGAGGGAAGTCCCTGAATGGCCCTGCTGAAGCGGACGCCTTACAGCAGTTTCCGTGAGCTCTTCGTGGCAGTTCTGGATGATTTGTATTAGTATTCTCAGCTTTTCTGGTATGCGGGCCTCTCGCTTGTTGTGGTATCCCCCGTTGCGGAGCAGAGGCGACGGACGCACGGGCTCAGCGGCCATGGCTCACCGGCCCAGTCGCTCGGCGGCATGTGGGATCTTCCCGGACCGGGGCACGAACCCGTGTCCCCTGCGTCGGCAGGCGGCGTCTCAAACACTGCGCCACCAGGGAAGGCCTGCGTGCCCGTTTTCAAAGCTCCTTTCATGCTGCCTCGAAGACTCCGAGAACACAGTGTTTCTGACGGGCCTGTAGACACTGTAAGCAGCTCCCTGGGAAGAGAAGGACTTTTCGCTCAAGAAACAGCGTGCTTCCGTAGCCTGGTTAGGAGCTCCTCGTGTCATGCTCTAGAGCTAAAGGGAAACCGGACTTGAGTACTTTTACCTCAAGTAAGGCCTTGACTAGCCCTGCTGAAGCGGAAGCGTGGCACAGGTTCCATGAGGCTCTTAGTCGCAGTTCTGCACCATTTGAACGTTAGTACGCTCTTCCGGACACTTAGGACCCTCGCGTGGGCACCCTGTTCCCTACAAAATCACTGAGGAGCGGCAGGCTCCACTGGCCTGCCCAGAAACATCCAGGCCGGGAAGCCCTTCAGAGTCCCTCTGTGTACGCCGAGTGTAGGGCAACACACGGCACGCGTCCTTGGGACAGCTAGATTTCCTCAGCCATCCAACAGCTGCAGGAAATCTGTGTGCTCACGTCCTACATGCCATGGAAGTCTGCCTCATTGCCCTCATCTGAGCTGTACTTAGGAAAACAATCTGCTTCGCAGTCCCTCTAGGAACTCATACCCGAAGACCCCAGAGCGACACCGAGTAAGTCGGCTTGCATTCCTACTGCAACTGAAGCACCGTTCTTCCTGTCGTGCTGTAGGATTTTAGAAATGGCCAAGGGCCGACAGCTTCCCCAGCACGATCCTTGGACGAGGGAGCTCGCTCCATGCAGAACACCCTGTGAAGAAAAGTTGATTCAGGCAAGTGTGACCAGTGTGCCCCCTAGAGTGTCTTATGACTTGTTAGAAATCGCAAGGATAGAGGCTGCGTGTTCACTGGAAATGGGGGGCCTGATGGCACAAGCCTTGCTTTCCCATGCTGAAATCTCCATTCATGCCGCCTCGAAGCTTCCGCAAAAACAGTGTTTTGGACGGGCCTGTAGACCCGCTATGCAGGCCTCAAGGAAGGAAAGGAATCGTCCTCTAACTAAACAGGGTGCTTCCAGATCCTGGCTAGGATCTCATCCTGTCATGCTCTACGGCGACAGGGGAATTCGATGTGAGTGCCTACCTCAAGGTAAGGCCTAGAGTAGCCCTGCAGAAACGGAGCATACAGGAGTTCTTTGAGGTCTTGGTCACGGTTGTGCTTTCTTTGAACTCTGGTACCCTTTTCAGGACTCCAAGACCCTTCGGGGCGTGCTCCCGCTTCCCTACAACATCACCGAGGACCTCCCCGCCCCTCTGGGCCTGCGGAGCAACACCCAGGCCAGGAGGCCCTTCAGAGGCCCTCCGTGTATGCCGAGAGAAGGGCAGCACACAAGCACTTTCCCTTGGGACTGCTATATTTCCTCAGAAATCCAACAGCCTCAGGGACACATTTCTTGCACGTGCACCGTGCCATGGAACTTCTTTCTCCTCTTTGCCCATCCTTGAGCTGCACTGGGGAACTGGCCTGCTTAGAAGTCCTTTAACGACCTCCTTCCGAAGGGACTCTACTCGAGGAGAAAGTCCGCTTGTTGTTCCTACTGCAAGTAAAGCAAAGCTCTTCGTGTAACACTGCACTCTTCCGGGAGAAGCAAATGCTTAGAGGCCGAACTAGAGCCTGCCGTGGTTGAGGCTGTTCGCCCCACGCGGGACACCCTGCGTCTAGAAGTAAAATCGGGGAAGGGCCCATTGTGTACATTGTGGGAGAAACGCTGCTTGTGTTCCACCTGCCACTACCGCAGAGCTCTCCGTGTAAAACTGCAGTGTTTGGGGAGAGGAAACGCTTAGAGGCATAACTAGAGCCTGCCTTGCTTGAGGCAGTTCGCTACACGCAAAAGACCCTGCGGAAAGAAGTTGATTCAGGGAAGGGCCCATTGTGTACCTTCTCTGTCTTTTGACATGTGACATCATCTAGAGGTAAGTATAACTAACTGCGTGTCTACGTGCAAATGCGGGCCTGATGGCACACGCCGTGCTTCCTGTTTGGAAAGTTCAGTTCACGGGGCCTCGAACATCCCGGAGGGGCAGAGTTTTCGACGGGCCTGTAGAAACTGGAGGCCTGGCCTTGGGAAGAAGAGGAGTTTTCTCTACGAAACCATGGTGCTTCCAAGGCCTGGTAGGGAGCCCGCGCTGTGATCCTGTGTAACTAAGTGTAGAGCCAACGTGAGCTCTTTCGCCTCGAGGGAAGTCCCTGAATGGCCCTGCTGAAGCGGACGCCTTACAGCAGTTTCCGTGAGCTCTTCGTGGCAGTTCTGGATGATTTGTATTAGTATTCTCAGCTTTTCTGGTATGCGGGCCTCTCGCTTGTTGTGGTATCCCCCGTTGCGGAGCAGAGGCGACGGACGCACGGGCTCAGCGGCCATGGCTCACCGGCCCAGTCGCTCGGCGGCATGTGGGATCTTCCCGGACCGGGGCACGAACCCGTGTCCCCTGCGTCGGCAGGCGGCGTCTCAAACACTGCGCCACCAGGGAAGGCCTGCGTGCCCGTTTTCAAAGCTCCTTTCATGCTGCCTCGAAGACTCCGAGAACACAGTGTTTCTGACGGGCCTGTAGACACTGTAAGCAGCTCCCTGGGAAGAGAAGGACTTTTCGCTCAAGAAACAGCGTGCTTCCGTAGCCTGGTTAGGAGCTCCTCGTGTCATGCTCTAGAGCTAAAGGGAAACCGGACTTGAGTACTTTTACCTCAAGTAAGGCCTTGACTAGCCCTGCTGAAGCGGAAGCGTGGCACAGGTTCCATGAGGCTCTTAGTCGCAGTTCTGCACCATTTGAACGTTAGTACGCTCTTCCGGACACTTAGGACCCTCGCGTGGGCACCCTGTTCCCTACAAAATCACTGAGGAGCGGCAGGCTCCACTGGCCTGCCCAGAAACATCCAGGCCGGGAAGCCCTTCAGAGTCCCTCTGTGTACGCCGAGTGTAGGGCAACACACGGCACGCGTCCTTGGGACAGCTAGATTTCCTCAGCCATCCAACAGCTGCAGGAAATCTGTGTGCTCACGTCCTACATGCCATGGAAGTCTGCCTCATTGCCCTCATCTGAGCTGTACTTAGGAAAACAATCTGCTTCGCAGTCCCTCTAGGAACTCATACCCGAAGACCCCAGAGCGACACCGAGTAAGTCGGCTTGCATTCCTACTGCAACTGAAGCACCGTTCTTCCTGTCGTGCTGTAGGATTTTAGAAATGGCCAAGGGCCGACAGCTTCCCCAGCACGATCCTTGGACGAGGGAGCTCGCTCCATGCAGAACACCCTGTGAAGAAAAGTTGATTCAGGCAAGTGTGACCAGTGTGCCCCCTAGAGTGTCTTATGACTTGTTAGAAATCGCAAGGATAGAGGCTGCGTGTTCACTGGAAATGGGGGGCCTGATGGCACAAGCCTTGCTTTCCCATGCTGAAATCTCCATTCATGCCGCCTCGAAGCTTCCGCAAAAACAGTGTTTTGGACGGGCCTGTAGACCCGCTATGCAGGCCTCAAGGAAGGAAAGGAATCGTCCTCTAACTAAACAGGGTGCTTCCAGATCCTGGCTAGGATCTCATCCTGTCATGCTCTACGGCGACAGGGGAATTCGATGTGAGTGCCTACCTCAAGGTAAGGCCTAGAGTAGCCCTGCAGAAACGGAGCATACAGGAGTTCTTTGAGGTCTTGGTCACGGTTGTGCTTTCTTTGAACTCTGGTACCCTTTTCAGGACTCCAAGACCCTTCGGGGCGTGCTCCCGCTTCCCTACAACATCACCGAGGACCTCCCCGCCCCTCTGGGCCTGCGGAGCAACACCCAGGCCAGGAGGCCCTTCAGAGGCCCTCCGTGTATGCCGAGAGAAGGGCAGCACACAAGCACTTTCCCTTGGGACTGCTATATTTCCTCAGAAATCCAACAGCCTCAGGGACACATTTCTTGCACGTGCACCGTGCCATGGAACTTCTTTCTCCTCTTTGCCCATCCTTGAGCTGCACTGGGGAACTGGCCTGCTTAGAAGTCCTTTAACGACCTCCTTCCGAAGGGACTCTACTCGAGGAGAAAGTCCGCTTGTTGTTCCTACTGCAAGTAAAGCAAAGCTCTTCGTGTAACACTGCACTCTTCCGGGAGAAGCAAATGCTTAGAGGCCGAACTAGAGCCTGCCGTGGTTGAGGCTGTTCGCCCCACGCGGGACACCCTGCGTCTAGAAGTAAAATCGGGGAAGGGCCCATTGTGTACATTGTGGGAGAAACGCTGCTTGTGTTCCACCTGCCACTACCGCAGAGCTCTCCGTGTAAAACTGCAGTGTTTGGGGAGAGGAAACGCTTAGAGGCATAACTAGAGCCTGCCTTGCTTGAGGCAGTTCGCTACACGCAAAAGACCCTGCGGAAAGAAGTTGATTCAGGGAAGGGCCCATTGTGTACCTTCTCTGTCTTTTGACATGTGACATCATCTAGAGGTAAGTATAACTAACTGCGTGTCTACGTGCAAATGCGGGCCTGATGGCACACGCCGTGCTTCCTGTTTGGAAAGTTCAGTTCACGGGGCCTCGAACATCCCGGAGGGGCAGAGTTTTCGACGGGCCTGTAGAAACTGGAGGCCTGGCCTTGGGAAGAAGAGGAGTTTTCTCTACGAAACCATGGTGCTTCCAAGGCCTGGTAGGGAGCCCGCGCTGTGATCCTGTGTAACTAAGTGTAGAGCCAACGTGAGCTCTTTCGCCTCGAGGGAAGTCCCTGAATGGCCCTGCTGAAGCGGACGCCTTACAGCAGTTTCCGTGAGCTCTTCGTGGCAGTTCTGGATGATTTGTATTAGTATTCTCAGCTTTTCTGGTATGCGGGCCTCTCGCTTGTTGTGGTATCCCCCGTTGCGGAGCAGAGGCGACGGACGCACGGGCTCAGCGGCCATGGCTCACCGGCCCAGTCGCTCGGCGGCATGTGGGATCTTCCCGGACCGGGGCACGAACCCGTGTCCCCTGCGTCGGCAGGCGGCGTCTCAAACACTGCGCCACCAGGGAAGGCCTGCGTGCCCGTTTTCAAAGCTCCTTTCATGCTGCCTCGAAGACTCCGAGAACACAGTGTTTCTGACGGGCCTGTAGACACTGTAAGCAGCTCCCTGGGAAGAGAAGGACTTTTCGCTCAAGAAACAGCGTGCTTCCGTAGCCTGGTTAGGAGCTCCTCGTGTCATGCTCTAGAGCTAAAGGGAAACCGGACTTGAGTACTTTTACCTCAAGTAAGGCCTTGACTAGCCCTGCTGAAGCGGAAGCGTGGCACAGGTTCCATGAGGCTCTTAGTCGCAGTTCTGCACCATTTGAACGTTAGTACGCTCTTCCGGACACTTAGGACCCTCGCGTGGGCACCCTGTTCCCTACAAAATCACTGAGGAGCGGCAGGCTCCACTGGCCTGCCCAGAAACATCCAGGCCGGGAAGCCCTTCAGAGTCCCTCTGTGTACGCCGAGTGTAGGGCAACACACGGCACGCGTCCTTGGGACAGCTAGATTTCCTCAGCCATCCAACAGCTGCAGGAAATCTGTGTGCTCACGTCCTACATGCCATGGAAGTCTGCCTCATTGCCCTCATCTGAGCTGTACTTAGGAAAACAATCTGCTTCGCAGTCCCTCTAGGAACTCATACCCGAAGACCCCAGAGCGACACCGAGTAAGTCGGCTTGCATTCCTACTGCAACTGAAGCACCGTTCTTCCTGTCGTGCTGTAGGATTTTAGAAATGGCCAAGGGCCGACAGCTTCCCCAGCACGATCCTTGGACGAGGGAGCTCGCTCCATGCAGAACACCCTGTGAAGAAAAGTTGATTCAGGCAAGTGTGACCAGTGTGCCCCCTAGAGTGTCTTATGACTTGTTAGAAATCGCAAGGATAGAGGCTGCGTGTTCACTGGAAATGGGGGGCCTGATGGCACAAGCCTTGCTTTCCCATGCTGAAATCTCCATTCATGCCGCCTCGAAGCTTCCGCAAAAACAGTGTTTTGGACGGGCCTGTAGACCCGCTATGCAGGCCTCAAGGAAGGAAAGGAATCGTCCTCTAACTAAACAGGGTGCTTCCAGATCCTGGCTAGGATCTCATCCTGTCATGCTCTACGGCGACAGGGGAATTCGATGTGAGTGCCTACCTCAAGGTAAGGCCTAGAGTAGCCCTGCAGAAACGGAGCATACAGGAGTTCTTTGAGGTCTTGGTCACGGTTGTGCTTTCTTTGAACTCTGGTACCCTTTTCAGGACTCCAAGACCCTTCGGGGCGTGCTCCCGCTTCCCTACAACATCACCGAGGACCTCCCCGCCCCTCTGGGCCTGCGGAGCAACACCCAGGCCAGGAGGCCCTTCAGAGGCCCTCCGTGTATGCCGAGAGAAGGGCAGCACACAAGCACTTTCCCTTGGGACTGCTATATTTCCTCAGAAATCCAACAGCCTCAGGGACACATTTCTTGCACGTGCACCGTGCCATGGAACTTCTTTCTCCTCTTTGCCCATCCTTGAGCTGCACTGGGGAACTGGCCTGCTTAGAAGTCCTTTAACGACCTCCTTCCGAAGGGACTCTACTCGAGGAGAAAGTCCGCTTGTTGTTCCTACTGCAAGTAAAGCAAAGCTCTTCGTGTAACACTGCACTCTTCCGGGAGAAGCAAATGCTTAGAGGCCGAACTAGAGCCTGCCGTGGTTGAGGCTGTTCGCCCCACGCGGGACACCCTGCGTCTAGAAGTAAAATCGGGGAAGGGCCCATTGTGTACATTGTGGGAGAAACGCTGCTTGTGTTCCACCTGCCACTACCGCAGAGCTCTCCGTGTAAAACTGCAGTGTTTGGGGAGAGGAAACGCTTAGAGGCATAACTAGAGCCTGCCTTGCTTGAGGCAGTTCGCTACACGCAAAAGACCCTGCGGAAAGAAGTTGATTCAGGGAAGGGCCCATTGTGTACCTTCTCTGTCTTTTGACATGTGACATCATCTAGAGGTAAGTATAACTAACTGCGTGTCTACGTGCAAATGCGGGCCTGATGGCACACGCCGTGCTTCCTGTTTGGAAAGTTCAGTTCACGGGGCCTCGAACATCCCGGAGGGGCAGAGTTTTCGACGGGCCTGTAGAAACTGGAGGCCTGGCCTTGGGAAGAAGAGGAGTTTTCTCTACGAAACCATGGTGCTTCCAAGGCCTGGTAGGGAGCCCGCGCTGTGATCCTGTGTAACTAAGTGTAGAGCCAACGTGAGCTCTTTCGCCTCGAGGGAAGTCCCTGAATGGCCCTGCTGAAGCGGACGCCTTACAGCAGTTTCCGTGAGCTCTTCGTGGCAGTTCTGGATGATTTGTATTAGTATTCTCAGCTTTTCTGGTATGCGGGCCTCTCGCTTGTTGTGGTATCCCCCGTTGCGGAGCAGAGGCGACGGACGCACGGGCTCAGCGGCCATGGCTCACCGGCCCAGTCGCTCGGCGGCATGTGGGATCTTCCCGGACCGGGGCACGAACCCGTGTCCCCTGCGTCGGCAGGCGGCGTCTCAAACACTGCGCCACCAGGGAAGGCCTGCGTGCCCGTTTTCAAAGCTCCTTTCATGCTGCCTCGAAGACTCCGAGAACACAGTGTTTCTGACGGGCCTGTAGACACTGTAAGCAGCTCCCTGGGAAGAGAAGGACTTTTCGCTCAAGAAACAGCGTGCTTCCGTAGCCTGGTTAGGAGCTCCTCGTGTCATGCTCTAGAGCTAAAGGGAAACCGGACTTGAGTACTTTTACCTCAAGTAAGGCCTTGACTAGCCCTGCTGAAGCGGAAGCGTGGCACAGGTTCCATGAGGCTCTTAGTCGCAGTTCTGCACCATTTGAACGTTAGTACGCTCTTCCGGACACTTAGGACCCTCGCGTGGGCACCCTGTTCCCTACAAAATCACTGAGGAGCGGCAGGCTCCACTGGCCTGCCCAGAAACATCCAGGCCGGGAAGCCCTTCAGAGTCCCTCTGTGTACGCCGAGTGTAGGGCAACACACGGCACGCGTCCTTGGGACAGCTAGATTTCCTCAGCCATCCAACAGCTGCAGGAAATCTGTGTGCTCACGTCCTACATGCCATGGAAGTCTGCCTCATTGCCCTCATCTGAGCTGTACTTAGGAAAACAATCTGCTTCGCAGTCCCTCTAGGAACTCATACCCGAAGACCCCAGAGCGACACCGAGTAAGTCGGCTTGCATTCCTACTGCAACTGAAGCACCGTTCTTCCTGTCGTGCTGTAGGATTTTAGAAATGGCCAAGGGCCGACAGCTTCCCCAGCACGATCCTTGGACGAGGGAGCTCGCTCCATGCAGAACACCCTGTGAAGAAAAGTTGATTCAGGCAAGTGTGACCAGTGTGCCCCCTAGAGTGTCTTATGACTTGTTAGAAATCGCAAGGATAGAGGCTGCGTGTTCACTGGAAATGGGGGGCCTGATGGCACAAGCCTTGCTTTCCCATGCTGAAATCTCCATTCATGCCGCCTCGAAGCTTCCGCAAAAACAGTGTTTTGGACGGGCCTGTAGACCCGCTATGCAGGCCTCAAGGAAGGAAAGGAATCGTCCTCTAACTAAACAGGGTGCTTCCAGATCCTGGCTAGGATCTCATCCTGTCATGCTCTACGGCGACAGGGGAATTCGATGTGAGTGCCTACCTCAAGGTAAGGCCTAGAGTAGCCCTGCAGAAACGGAGCATACAGGAGTTCTTTGAGGTCTTGGTCACGGTTGTGCTTTCTTTGAACTCTGGTACCCTTTTCAGGACTCCAAGACCCTTCGGGGCGTGCTCCCGCTTCCCTACAACATCACCGAGGACCTCCCCGCCCCTCTGGGCCTGCGGAGCAACACCCAGGCCAGGAGGCCCTTCAGAGGCCCTCCGTGTATGCCGAGAGAAGGGCAGCACACAAGCACTTTCCCTTGGGACTGCTATATTTCCTCAGAAATCCAACAGCCTCAGGGACACATTTCTTGCACGTGCACCGTGCCATGGAACTTCTTTCTCCTCTTTGCCCATCCTTGAGCTGCACTGGGGAACTGGCCTGCTTAGAAGTCCTTTAACGACCTCCTTCCGAAGGGACTCTACTCGAGGAGAAAGTCCGCTTGTTGTTCCTACTGCAAGTAAAGCAAAGCTCTTCGTGTAACACTGCACTCTTCCGGGAGAAGCAAATGCTTAGAGGCCGAACTAGAGCCTGCCGTGGTTGAGGCTGTTCGCCCCACGCGGGACACCCTGCGTCTAGAAGTAAAATCGGGGAAGGGCCCATTGTGTACATTGTGGGAGAAACGCTGCTTGTGTTCCACCTGCCACTACCGCAGAGCTCTCCGTGTAAAACTGCAGTGTTTGGGGAGAGGAAACGCTTAGAGGCATAACTAGAGCCTGCCTTGCTTGAGGCAGTTCGCTACACGCAAAAGACCCTGCGGAAAGAAGTTGATTCAGGGAAGGGCCCATTGTGTACCTTCTCTGTCTTTTGACATGTGACATCATCTAGAGGTAAGTATAACTAACTGCGTGTCTACGTGCAAATGCGGGCCTGATGGCACACGCCGTGCTTCCTGTTTGGAAAGTTCAGTTCACGGGGCCTCGAACATCCCGGAGGGGCAGAGTTTTCGACGGGCCTGTAGAAACTGGAGGCCTGGCCTTGGGAAGAAGAGGAGTTTTCTCTACGAAACCATGGTGCTTCCAAGGCCTGGTAGGGAGCCCGCGCTGTGATCCTGTGTAACTAAGTGTAGAGCCAACGTGAGCTCTTTCGCCTCGAGGGAAGTCCCTGAATGGCCCTGCTGAAGCGGACGCCTTACAGCAGTTTCCGTGAGCTCTTCGTGGCAGTTCTGGATGATTTGTATTAGTATTCTCAGCTTTTCTGGTATGCGGGCCTCTCGCTTGTTGTGGTATCCCCCGTTGCGGAGCAGAGGCGACGGACGCACGGGCTCAGCGGCCATGGCTCACCGGCCCAGTCGCTCGGCGGCATGTGGGATCTTCCCGGACCGGGGCACGAACCCGTGTCCCCTGCGTCGGCAGGCGGCGTCTCAAACACTGCGCCACCAGGGAAGGCCTGCGTGCCCGTTTTCAAAGCTCCTTTCATGCTGCCTCGAAGACTCCGAGAACACAGTGTTTCTGACGGGCCTGTAGACACTGTAAGCAGCTCCCTGGGAAGAGAAGGACTTTTCGCTCAAGAAACAGCGTGCTTCCGTAGCCTGGTTAGGAGCTCCTCGTGTCATGCTCTAGAGCTAAAGGGAAACCGGACTTGAGTACTTTTACCTCAAGTAAGGCCTTGACTAGCCCTGCTGAAGCGGAAGCGTGGCACAGGTTCCATGAGGCTCTTAGTCGCAGTTCTGCACCATTTGAACGTTAGTACGCTCTTCCGGACACTTAGGACCCTCGCGTGGGCACCCTGTTCCCTACAAAATCACTGAGGAGCGGCAGGCTCCACTGGCCTGCCCAGAAACATCCAGGCCGGGAAGCCCTTCAGAGTCCCTCTGTGTACGCCGAGTGTAGGGCAACACACGGCACGCGTCCTTGGGACAGCTAGATTTCCTCAGCCATCCAACAGCTGCAGGAAATCTGTGTGCTCACGTCCTACATGCCATGGAAGTCTGCCTCATTGCCCTCATCTGAGCTGTACTTAGGAAAACAATCTGCTTCGCAGTCCCTCTAGGAACTCATACCCGAAGACCCCAGAGCGACACCGAGTAAGTCGGCTTGCATTCCTACTGCAACTGAAGCACCGTTCTTCCTGTCGTGCTGTAGGATTTTAGAAATGGCCAAGGGCCGACAGCTTCCCCAGCACGATCCTTGGACGAGGGAGCTCGCTCCATGCAGAACACCCTGTGAAGAAAAGTTGATTCAGGCAAGTGTGACCAGTGTGCCCCCTAGAGTGTCTTATGACTTGTTAGAAATCGCAAGGATAGAGGCTGCGTGTTCACTGGAAATGGGGGGCCTGATGGCACAAGCCTTGCTTTCCCATGCTGAAATCTCCATTCATGCCGCCTCGAAGCTTCCGCAAAAACAGTGTTTTGGACGGGCCTGTAGACCCGCTATGCAGGCCTCAAGGAAGGAAAGGAATCGTCCTCTAACTAAACAGGGTGCTTCCAGATCCTGGCTAGGATCTCATCCTGTCATGCTCTACGGCGACAGGGGAATTCGATGTGAGTGCCTACCTCAAGGTAAGGCCTAGAGTAGCCCTGCAGAAACGGAGCATACAGGAGTTCTTTGAGGTCTTGGTCACGGTTGTGCTTTCTTTGAACTCTGGTACCCTTTTCAGGACTCCAAGACCCTTCGGGGCGTGCTCCCGCTTCCCTACAACATCACCGAGGACCTCCCCGCCCCTCTGGGCCTGCGGAGCAACACCCAGGCCAGGAGGCCCTTCAGAGGCCCTCCGTGTATGCCGAGAGAAGGGCAGCACACAAGCACTTTCCCTTGGGACTGCTATATTTCCTCAGAAATCCAACAGCCTCAGGGACACATTTCTTGCACGTGCACCGTGCCATGGAACTTCTTTCTCCTCTTTGCCCATCCTTGAGCTGCACTGGGGAACTGGCCTGCTTAGAAGTCCTTTAACGACCTCCTTCCGAAGGGACTCTACTCGAGGAGAAAGTCCGCTTGTTGTTCCTACTGCAAGTAAAGCAAAGCTCTTCGTGTAACACTGCACTCTTCCGGGAGAAGCAAATGCTTAGAGGCCGAACTAGAGCCTGCCGTGGTTGAGGCTGTTCGCCCCACGCGGGACACCCTGCGTCTAGAAGTAAAATCGGGGAAGGGCCCATTGTGTACATTGTGGGAGAAACGCTGCTTGTGTTCCACCTGCCACTACCGCAGAGCTCTCCGTGTAAAACTGCAGTGTTTGGGGAGAGGAAACGCTTAGAGGCATAACTAGAGCCTGCCTTGCTTGAGGCAGTTCGCTACACGCAAAAGACCCTGCGGAAAGAAGTTGATTCAGGGAAGGGCCCATTGTGTACCTTCTCTGTCTTTTGACATGTGACATCATCTAGAGGTAAGTATAACTAACTGCGTGTCTACGTGCAAATGCGGGCCTGATGGCACACGCCGTGCTTCCTGTTTGGAAAGTTCAGTTCACGGGGCCTCGAACGTCCCGGAGGGGCAGAGTTTTCGACGGGCCTGTAGAAACTGGAGGCCTGGCCTTGGGAAGAAGAGGAGTTTTCTCTACGAAACCATGGTGCTTCCAAGGCCTGGTAGGGAGCCCGCGCTGTGATCCTGTGTAACTAAGTGTAGAGCCAACGTGAGCTCTTTCGCCTCGAGGGAAGTCCCTGAATGGCCCTGCTGAAGCGGACGCCTTACAGCAGTTTCCGTGAGCTCTTCGTGGCAGTTCTGGATGATTTGTATTAGTATTCTCAGCTTTTCTGGTATGCGGGCCTCTCGCTTGTTGTGGTATCCCCCGTTGCGGAGCAGAGGCGACGGACGCACGGGCTCAGCGGCCATGGCTCACCGGCCCAGTCGCTCGGCGGCATGTGGGATCTTCCCGGACCGGGGCACGAACCCGTGTCCCCTGCGTCGGCAGGCGGCGTCTCAAACACTGCGCCACCAGGGAAGGCCTGCGTGCCCGTTTTCAAAGCTCCTTTCATGCTGCCTCGAAGACTCCGAGAACACAGTGTTTCTGACGGGCCTGTAGACACTGTAAGCAGCTCCCTGGGAAGAGAAGGACTTTTCGCTCAAGAAACAGCGTGCTTCCGTAGCCTGGTTAGGAGCTCCTCGTGTCATGCTCTAGAGCTAAAGGGAAACCGGACTTGAGTACTTTTACCTCAAGTAAGGCCTTGACTAGCCCTGCTGAAGCGGAAGCGTGGCACAGGTTCCATGAGGCTCTTAGTCGCAGTTCTGCACCATTTGAACGTTAGTACGCTCTTCCGGACACTTAGGACCCTCGCGTGGGCACCCTGTTCCCTACAAAATCACTGAGGAGCGGCAGGCTCCACTGGCCTGCCCAGAAACATCCAGGCCGGGAAGCCCTTCAGAGTCCCTCTGTGTACGCCGAGTGTAGGGCAACACACGGCACGCGTCCTTGGGACAGCTAGATTTCCTCAGCCATCCAACAGCTGCAGGAAATCTGTGTGCTCACGTCCTACATGCCATGGAAGTCTGCCTCATTGCCCTCATCTGAGCTGTACTTAGGAAAACAATCTGCTTCGCAGTCCCTCTAGGAACTCATACCCGAAGACCCCAGAGCGACACCGAGTAAGTCGGCTTGCATTCCTACTGCAACTGAAGCACCGTTCCTCCTGTCGTGCTGTAGGATTTTAGAAATGGCCAAGGGCCGACAGCTTCCCCAGCACGATCCTTGGACGAGGGAGCTCGCTCCATGCAGAACACCCTGTGAAGAAAAGTTGATTCAGGCAAGTGTGACCAGTGTGCCCCCTAGAGTGTCTTATGACTTGTTAGAAATCGCAAGGATAGAGGCTGCGTGTTCACTGGAAATGGGGGGGGCCTGATGGCACAAGCCTTGCTTTCCCATGCTGAAATCTCCATTCATGCCGCCTCGAAGCTTCCGCAAAAACAGTGTTTTGGACGGGCCTGTAGACCCGCTATGCAGGCCTCAAGGAAGGAAAGGAATCGTCCTCTAACTAAACAGGGTGCTTCCAGATCCTGGCTAGGATCTCATCCTGTCATGCTCTACGGCGACAGGGGAATTCGATGTGAGTGCCTACCTCAAGGTAAGGCCTAGAGTAGCCCTGCAGAAACGGAGCATACAGGAGTTCTTTGAGGTCTTGGTCACGGTTGTGCTTTCTTTGAACTCTGGTACCCTTTTCAGGACTCCAAGACCCTTCGGGGCGTGCTCCCGCTTCCCTACAACATCACCGAGGACCTCCCCGCCCCTCTGGGCCTGCGGAGCAACACCCAGGCCAGGAGGCCCTTCAGAGGCCCTCCGTGTATGCCGAGAGAAGGGCAGCACACAAGCACTTTCCCTTGGGACTGCTATATTTCCTCAGAAATCCAACAGCCTCAGGGACACATTTCTTGCACGTGCACCGTGCCATGGAACTTCTTTCTCCTCTTTGCCCATCCTTGAGCTGCACTGGGGAACTGGCCTGCTTAGAAGTCCTTTAGCGACCTCCTTCCGAAGGGACTCTACTCGAGGAGAAAGTCCGCTTGTTGTTCCTACTGCAAGTAAAGCAAAGCTCTTCGTGTAACACTGCACTCTTCCGGGAGAAGCAAATGCTTAGAGGCCGAACTAGAGCCTGCCGTGGTTGAGGCTGTTCGCCCCACGCGGGACACCCTGCGTCTAGAAGTAAAATCGGGGAAGGGCCCATTGTGTACATTGTGGGAGAAACGCTGCTTGTGTTCCACCTGCCACTACCGCAGAGCTCTCCGTGTAAAACTGCAGTGTTTGGGGAGAGGAAACGCTTAGAGGCATAACTAGAGCCTGCCTTGCTTGAGGCAGTTCGCTACACGCAAAAGACCCTGCGGAAAGAAGTTGATTCAGGGAAGGGCCCATTGTGTACCTTCTCTGTCTTTTGACATGTGACATCATCTAGAGGTAAGTATAACTAACTGCGTGTCTACGTGCAAATGCGGGCCTGATGGCACACGCCGTGCTTCCTGTTTGGAAAGTTCAGTTCACGGGGCCTCGAACGTCCCGGAGGGGCAGAGTTTTCGACGGGCCTGTAGAAACTGGAGGCCTGGCCTTGGGAAGAAGAGGAGTTTTCTCTACGAAACCATGGTGCTTCCAAGGCCTGGTAGGGAGCCCGCGCTGTGGTCCTGTGTAACTAAGTGTAGAGCCAACGTGAGCTCTTTCGCCTCGAGGGAAGTCCCTGAATGGCCCTGCTGAAGCGGACGCCTTACAGCAGTTTCCGTGAGCTCTTCGTGGCAGTTCTGGATGATTTGTATTAGTATTCTCAGCTTTTCTGGTATGCGGGCCTCTCGCTTGTTGTGGTATCCCCCGTTGCGGAGCAGAGGCGACGGACGCACGGGCTCAGCGGCCATGGCTCACCGGCCCAGTCGCTCGGCGGCATGTGGGATCTTCCCGGACCGGGGCACGAACCCGTGTCCCCTGCGTCGGCAGGCGGCGTCTCAAACACTGCGCCACCAGGGAAGGCCTGCGTGCCCGTTTTCAAAGCTCCTTTCATGCTGCCTCGAAGACTCCGAGAACACAGTGTTTCTGACGGGCCTGTAGACACTGTAAGCAGCTCCCTGGGAAGAGAAGGACTTTTCGCTCAAGAAACAGCGTGCTTCCGTAGCCTGGTTAGGAGCTCCTCGTGTCATGCTCTAGAGCTAAAGGGAAACCGGACTTGAGTACTTTTACCTCAAGTAAGGCCTTGACTAGCCCTGCTGAAGCGGAAGCGTGGCACAGGTTCCATGAGGCTCTTAGTCGCAGTTCTGCACCATTTGAACGTTAGTACGCTCTTCCGGACACTTAGGACCCTCGCGTGGGCACCCTGTTCCCTACAAAATCACTGAGGAGCGGCAGGCTCCACTGGCCTGCCCAGAAACATCCAGGCCGGGAAGCCCTTCAGAGTCCCTCTGTGTACGCCGAGTGTAGGGCAACACACGGCACGCGTCCTTGGGACAGCTAGATTTCCTCAGCCATCCAACAGCTGCAGGAAATCTGTGTGCTCACGTCCTACATGCCATGGAAGTCTGCCTCATTGCCCTCATCTGAGCTGTACTTAGGAAAACAATCTGCTTCGCAGTCCCTCTAGGAACTCATACCCGAAGACCCCAGAGCGACACCGAGTAAGTCGGCTTGCATTCCTACTGCAACTGAAGCACCGTTCTTCCTGTCGTGCTGTAGGATTTTAGAAATGGCCAAGGGCCGACAGCTTCCCCAGCACGATCCTTGGACGAGGGAGCTCGCTCCATGCAGAACACCCTGTGAAGAAAAGTTGATTCAGGCAAGTGTGACCAGTGTGCCCCCTAGAGTGTCTTATGACTTGTTAGAAATCGCAAGGATAGAGGCTGCGTGTTCACTGGAAATGGGGGGGCCTGATGGCACAAGCCTTGCTTTCCCATGCTGAAATCTCCATTCATGCCGCCTCGAAGCTTCCGCAAAAACAGTGTTTTGGACGGGCCTGTAGACCCGCTATGCAGGCCTCAAGGAAGGAAAGGAATCGTCCTCTAACTAAACAGGGTGCTTCCAGATCCTGGCTAGGATCTCATCCTGTCATGCTCTACGGCGACAGGGGAATTCGATGTGAGTGCCTACCTCAAGGTAAGGCCTAGAGTAGCCCTGCAGAAACGGAGCATACAGGAGTTCTTTGAGGTCTTGGTCACGGTTGTGCTTTCTTTGAACTCTGGTACCCTTTTCAGGACTCCAAGACCCTTCGGGGCGTGCTCCCGCTTCCCTACAACATCACCGAGGACCTCCCCGCCCCTCTGGGCCTGCGGAGCAACACCCAGGCCAGGAGGCCCTTCAGAGGCCCTCCGTGTATGCCGAGAGAAGGGCAGCACACAAGCACTTTCCCTTGGGACTGCTATATTTCCTCAGAAATCCAACAGCCTCAGGGACACATTTCTTGCACGTGCACCGTGCCATGGAACTTCTTTCTCCTCTTTGCCCATCCTTGAGCTGCACTGGGGAACTGGCCTGCTTAGAAGTCCTTTAACGACCTCCTTCCGAAGGGACTCTACTCGAGGAGAAAGTCCGCTTGTTGTTCCTACTGCAAGTAAAGCAAAGCTCTTCGTGTAACACTGCACTCTTCCGGGAGAAGCAAATGCTTAGAGGCCGAACTAGAGCCTGCCGTGGTTGAGGCTGTTCGCCCCACGCGGGACACCCTGCGTCTAGAAGTAAAATCGGGGAAGGGCCCATTGTGTACATTGTGGGAGAAACGCTGCTTGTGTTCCACCTGCCACTACCGCAGAGCTCTCCGTGTAAAACTGCAGTGTTTGGGGAGAGGAAACGCTTAGAGGCATAACTAGAGCCTGCCTTGCTTGAGGCAGTTCGCTACACGCAAAAGACCCTGCGGAAAGAAGTTGATTCAGGGAAGGGCCCATTGTGTACCTTCTCTGTCTTTTGACATGTGACATCATCTAGAGGTAAGTATAACTAACTGCGTGTCTACGTGCAAATGCGGGCCTGATGGCACACGCCGTGCTTCCTGTTTGGAAAGTTCAGTTCACGGGGCCTCGAACGTCCCGGAGGGGCAGAGTTTTCGACGGGCCTGTAGAAACTGGAGGCCTGGCCTTGGGAAGAAGAGGAGTTTTCTCTACGAAACCATGGTGCTTCCAAGGCCTGGTAGGGAGCCCGCGCTGTGATCCTGTGTAACTAAGTGTAGAGCCAACGTGAGCTCTTTCGCCTCGAGGGAAGTCCCTGAATGGCCCTGCTGAAGCGGACGCCTTACAGCAGTTTCCGTGAGCTCTTCGTGGCAGTTCTGGATGATTTGTATTAGTATTCTCAGCTTTTCTGGTATGCGGGCCTCTCGCTTGTTGTGGTATCCCCCGTTGCGGAGCAGAGGCGACGGACGCACGGGCTCAGCGGCCATGGCTCACCGGCCCAGTCGCTCGGCGGCATGTGGGATCTTCCCGGACCGGGGCACGAACCCGTGTCCCCTGCGTCGGCAGGCGGCGTCTCAAACACTGCGCCACCAGGGAAGGCCTGCGTGCCCGTTTTCAAAGCTCCTTTCATGCTGCCTCGAAGACTCCGAGAACACAGTGTTTCTGACGGGCCTGTAGACACTGTAAGCAGCTCCCTGGGAAGAGAAGGACTTTTCGCTCAAGAAACAGCGTGCTTCCGTAGCCTGGTTAGGAGCTCCTCGTGTCATGCTCTAGAGCTAAAGGGAAACCGGACTTGAGTACTTTTACCTCAAGTAAGGCCTTGACTAGCCCTGCTGAAGCGGAAGCGTGGCACAGGTTCCATGAGGCTCTTAGTCGCAGTTCTGCACCATTTGAACGTTAGTACGCTCTTCCGGACACTTAGGACCCTCGCGTGGGCACCCTGTTCCCTACAAAATCACTGAGGAGCGGCAGGCTCCACTGGCCTGCCCAGAAACATCCAGGCCGGGAAGCCCTTCAGAGTCCCTCTGTGTACGCCGAGTGTAGGGCAACACACGGCACGCGTCCTTGGGACAGCTAGATTTCCTCAGCCATCCAACAGCTGCAGGAAATCTGTGTGCTCACGTCCTACATGCCATGGAAGTCTGCCTCATTGCCCTCATCTGAGCTGTACTTAGGAAAACAATCTGCTTCGCAGTCCCTCTAGGAACTCATACCCGAAGACCCCAGAGCGACACCGAGTAAGTCGGCTTGCATTCCTACTGCAACTGAAGCACCGTTCCTCCTGTCGTGCTGTAGGATTTTAGAAATGGCCAAGGGCCGACAGCTTCCCCAGCACGATCCTTGGACGAGGGAGCTCGCTCCATGCAGAACACCCTGTGAAGAAAAGTTGATTCAGGCAAGTGTGACCAGTGTGCCCCCTAGAGTGTCTTATGACTTGTTAGAAATCGCAAGGATAGAGGCTGCGTGTTCACTGGAAATGGGGGGGGCCTGATGGCACAAGCCTTGCTTTCCCATGCTGAAATCTCCATTCATGCCGCCTCGAAGCTTCCGCAAAAACAGTGTTTTGGACGGGCCTGTAGACCCGCTATGCAGGCCTCAAGGAAGGAAAGGAATCGTCCTCTAACTAAACAGGGTGCTTCCAGATCCTGGCTAGGATCTCATCCTGTCATGCTCTACGGCGACAGGGGAATTCGATGTGAGTGCCTACCTCAAGGTAAGGCCTAGAGTAGCCCTGCAGAAACGGAGCATACAGGAGTTCTTTGAGGTCTTGGTCACGGTTGTGCTTTCTTTGAACTCTGGTACCCTTTTCAGGACTCCAAGACCCTTCGGGGCGTGCTCCCGCTTCCCTACAACATCACCGAGGACCTCCCCGCCCCTCTGGGCCTGCGGAGCAACACCCAGGCCAGGAGGCCCTTCAGAGGCCCTCCGTGTATGCCGAGAGAAGGGCAGCACACAAGCACTTTCCCTTGGGACTGCTATATTTCCTCAGAAATCCAACAGCCTCAGGGACACATTTCTTGCACGTGCACCGTGCCATGGAACTTCTTTCTCCTCTTTGCCCATCCTTGAGCTGCACTGGGGAACTGGCCTGCTTAGAAGTCCTTTAGCGACCTCCTTCCGAAGGGACTCTACTCGAGGAGAAAGTCCGCTTGTTGTTCCTACTGCAAGTAAAGCAAAGCTCTTCGTGTAACACTGCACTCTTCCGGGAGAAGCAAATGCTTAGAGGCCGAACTAGAGCCTGCCGTGGTTGAGGCTGTTCGCCCCACGCGGGACACCCTGCGTCTAGAAGTAAAATCGGGGAAGGGCCCATTGTGTACATTGTGGGAGAAACGCTGCTTGTGTTCCACCTGCCACTACCGCAGAGCTCTCCGTGTAAAACTGCAGTGTTTGGGGAGAGGAAACGCTTAGAGGCATAACTAGAGCCTGCCTTGCTTGAGGCAGTTCGCTACACGCAAAAGACCCTGCGGAAAGAAGTTGATTCAGGGAAGGGCCCATTGTGTACCTTCTCTGTCTTTTGACATGTGACATCATCTAGAGGTAAGTATAACTAACTGCGTGTCTACGTGCAAATGCGGGCCTGATGGCACACGCCGTGCTTCCTGTTTGGAAAGTTCAGTTCACGGGGCCTCGAACGTCCCGGAGGGGCAGAGTTTTCGACGGGCCTGTAGAAACTGGAGGCCTGGCCTTGGGAAGAAGAGGAGTTTTCTCTACGAAACCATGGTGCTTCCAAGGCCTGGTAGGGAGCCCGCGCTGTGGTCCTGTGTAACTAAGTGTAGAGCCAACGTGAGCTCTTTCGCCTCGAGGGAAGTCCCTGAATGGCCCTGCTGAAGCGGACGCCTTACAGCAGTTTCCGTGAGCTCTTCGTGGCAGTTCTGGATGATTTGTATTAGTATTCTCAGCTTTTCTGGTATGCGGGCCTCTCGCTTGTTGTGGTATCCCCCGTTGCGGAGCAGAGGCGACGGACGCACGGGCTCAGCGGCCATGGCTCACCGGCCCAGTCGCTCGGCGGCATGTGGGATCTTCCCGGACCGGGGCACGAACCCGTGTCCCCTGCGTCGGCAGGCGGCGTCTCAAACACTGCGCCACCAGGGAAGGCCTGCGTGCCCGTTTTCAAAGCTCCTTTCATGCTGCCTCGAAGACTCCGAGAACACAGTGTTTCTGACGGGCCTGTAGACACTGTAAGCAGCTCCCTGGGAAGAGAAGGACTTTTCGCTCAAGAAACAGCGTGCTTCCGTAGCCTGGTTAGGAGCTCCTCGTGTCATGCTCTAGAGCTAAAGGGAAACCGGACTTGAGTACTTTTACCTCAAGTAAGGCCTTGACTAGCCCTGCTGAAGCGGAAGCGTGGCACAGGTTCCATGAGGCTCTTAGTCGCAGTTCTGCACCATTTGAACGTTAGTACGCTCTTCCGGACACTTAGGACCCTCGCGTGGGCACCCTGTTCCCTACAAAATCACTGAGGAGCGGCAGGCTCCACTGGCCTGCCCAGAAACATCCAGGCCGGGAAGCCCTTCAGAGTCCCTCTGTGTACGCCGAGTGTAGGGCAACACACGGCACGCGTCCTTGGGACAGCTAGATTTCCTCAGCCATCCAACAGCTGCAGGAAATCTGTGTGCTCACGTCCTACATGCCATGGAAGTCTGCCTCATTGCCCTCATCTGAGCTGTACTTAGGAAAACAATCTGCTTCGCAGTCCCTCTAGGAACTCATACCCGAAGACCCCAGAGCGACACCGAGTAAGTCGGCTTGCATTCCTACTGCAACTGAAGCACCGTTCTTCCTGTCGTGCTGTAGGATTTTAGAAATGGCCAAGGGCCGACAGCTTCCCCAGCACGATCCTTGGACGAGGGAGCTCGCTCCATGCAGAACACCCTGTGAAGAAAAGTTGATTCAGGCAAGTGTGACCAGTGTGCCCCCTAGAGTGTCTTATGACTTGTTAGAAATCGCAAGGATAGAGGCTGCGTGTTCACTGGAAATGGGGGGGCCTGATGGCACAAGCCTTGCTTTCCCATGCTGAAATCTCCATTCATGCCGCCTCGAAGCTTCCGCAAAAACAGTGTTTTGGACGGGCCTGTAGACCCGCTATGCAGGCCTCAAGGAAGGAAAGGAATCGTCCTCTAACTAAACAGGGTGCTTCCAGATCCTGGCTAGGATCTCATCCTGTCATGCTCTACGGCGACAGGGGAATTCGATGTGAGTGCCTACCTCAAGGTAAGGCCTAGAGTAGCCCTGCAGAAACGGAGCATACAGGAGTTCTTTGAGGTCTTGGTCACGGTTGTGCTTTCTTTGAACTCTGGTACCCTTTTCAGGACTCCAAGACCCTTCGGGGCGTGCTCCCGCTTCCCTACAACATCACCGAGGACCTCCCCGCCCCTCTGGGCCTGCGGAGCAACACCCAGGCCAGGAGGCCCTTCAGAGGCCCTCCGTGTATGCCGAGAGAAGGGCAGCACACAAGCACTTTCCCTTGGGACTGCTATATTTCCTCAGAAATCCAACAGCCTCAGGGACACATTTCTTGCACGTGCACCGTGCCATGGAACTTCTTTCTCCTCTTTGCCCATCCTTGAGCTGCACTGGGGAACTGGCCTGCTTAGAAGTCCTTTAACGACCTCCTTCCGAAGGGACTCTACTCGAGGAGAAAGTCCGCTTGTTGTTCCTACTGCAAGTAAAGCAAAGCTCTTCGTGTAACACTGCACTCTTCCGGGAGAAGCAAATGCTTAGAGGCCGAACTAGAGCCTGCCGTGGTTGAGGCTGTTCGCCCCACGCGGGACACCCTGCGTCTAGAAGTAAAATCGGGGAAGGGCCCATTGTGTACATTGTGGGAGAAACGCTGCTTGTGTTCCACCTGCCACTACCGCAGAGCTCTCCGTGTAAAACTGCAGTGTTTGGGGAGAGGAAACGCTTAGAGGCATAACTAGAGCCTGCCTTGCTTGAGGCAGTTCGCTACACGCAAAAGACCCTGCGGAAAGAAGTTGATTCAGGGAAGGGCCCATTGTGTACCTTCTCTGTCTTTTGACATGTGACATCATCTAGAGGTAAGTATAACTAACTGCGTGTCTACGTGCAAATGCGGGCCTGATGGCACACGCCGTGCTTCCTGTTTGGAAAGTTCAGTTCACGGGGCCTCGAACGTCCCGGAGGGGCAGAGTTTTCGACGGGCCTGTAGAAACTGGAGGCCTGGCCTTGGGAAGAAGAGGAGTTTTCTCTACGAAACCATGGTGCTTCCAAGGCCTGGTAGGGAGCCCGCGCTGTGATCCTGTGTAACTAAGTGTAGAGCCAACGTGAGCTCTTTCGCCTCGAGGGAAGTCCCTGAATGGCCCTGCTGAAGCGGACGCCTTACAGCAGTTTCCGTGAGCTCTTCGTGGCAGTTCTGGATGATTTGTATTAGTATTCTCAGCTTTTCTGGTATGCGGGCCTCTCGCTTGTTGTGGTATCCCCCGTTGCGGAGCAGAGGCGACGGACGCACGGGCTCAGCGGCCATGGCTCACCGGCCCAGTCGCTCGGCGGCATGTGGGATCTTCCCGGACCGGGGCACGAACCCGTGTCCCCTGCGTCGGCAGGCGGCGTCTCAAACACTGCGCCACCAGGGAAGGCCTGCGTGCCCGTTTTCAAAGCTCCTTTCATGCTGCCTCGAAGACTCCGAGAACACAGTGTTTCTGACGGGCCTGTAGACACTGTAAGCAGCTCCCTGGGAAGAGAAGGACTTTTCGCTCAAGAAACAGCGTGCTTCCGTAGCCTGGTTAGGAGCTCCTCGTGTCATGCTCTAGAGCTAAAGGGAAACCGGACTTGAGTACTTTTACCTCAAGTAAGGCCTTGACTAGCCCTGCTGAAGCGGAAGCGTGGCACAGGTTCCATGAGGCTCTTAGTCGCAGTTCTGCACCATTTGAACGTTAGTACGCTCTTCCGGACACTTAGGACCCTCGCGTGGGCACCCTGTTCCCTACAAAATCACTGAGGAGCGGCAGGCTCCACTGGCCTGCCCAGAAACATCCAGGCCGGGAAGCCCTTCAGAGTCCCTCTGTGTACGCCGAGTGTAGGGCAACACACGGCACGCGTCCTTGGGACAGCTAGATTTCCTCAGCCATCCAACAGCTGCAGGAAATCTGTGTGCTCACGTCCTACATGCCATGGAAGTCTGCCTCATTGCCCTCATCTGAGCTGTACTTAGGAAAACAATCTGCTTCGCAGTCCCTCTAGGAACTCATACCCGAAGACCCCAGAGCGACACCGAGTAAGTCGGCTTGCATTCCTACTGCAACTGAAGCACCGTTCTTCCTGTCGTGCTGTAGGATTTTAGAAATGGCCAAGGGCCGACAGCTTCCCCAGCACGATCCTTGGACGAGGGAGCTCGCTCCATGCAGAACACCCTGTGAAGAAAAGTTGATTCAGGCAAGTGTGACCAGTGTGCCCCCTAGAGTGTCTTATGACTTGTTAGAAATCGCAAGGATAGAGGCTGCGTGTTCACTGGAAATGGGGGGCCTGATGGCACAAGCCTTGCTTTCCCATGCTGAAATCTCCATTCATGCCGCCTCGAAGCTTCCGCAAAAACAGTGTTTTGGACGGGCCTGTAGACCCGCTATGCAGGCCTCAAGGAAGGAAAGGAATCGTCCTCTAACTAAACAGGGTGCTTCCAGATCCTGGCTAGGATCTCATCCTGTCATGCTCTACGGCGACAGGGGAATTCGATGTGAGTGCCTACCTCAAGGTAAGGCCTAGAGTAGCCCTGCAGAAACGGAGCATACAGGAGTTCTTTGAGGTCTTGGTCACGGTTGTGCTTTCTTTGAACTCTGGTACCCTTTTCAGGACTCCAAGACCCTTCGGGGCGTGCTCCCGCTTCCCTACAACATCACCGAGGACCTCCCCGCCCCTCTGGGCCTGCGGAGCAACACCCAGGCCAGGAGGCCCTTCAGAGGCCCTCCGTGTATGCCGAGAGAAGGGCAGCACACAAGCACTTTCCCTTGGGACTGCTATATTTCCTCAGAAATCCAACAGCCTCAGGGACACATTTCTTGCACGTGCACCGTGCCATGGAACTTCTTTCTCCTCTTTGCCCATCCTTGAGCTGCACTGGGGAACTGGCCTGCTTAGAAGTCCTTTAACGACCTCCTTCCGAAGGGACTCTACTCGAGGAGAAAGTCCGCTTGTTGTTCCTACTGCAAGTAAAGCAAAGCTCTTCGTGTAACACTGCACTCTTCCGGGAGAAGCAAATGCTTAGAGGCCGAACTAGAGCCTGCCGTGGTTGAGGCTGTTCGCCCCACGCGGGACACCCTGCGTCTAGAAGTAAAATCGGGGAAGGGCCCATTGTGTACATTGTGGGAGAAACGCTGCTTGTGTTCCACCTGCCACTACCGCAGAGCTCTCCGTGTAAAACTGCAGTGTTTGGGGAGAGGAAACGCTTAGAGGCATAACTAGAGCCTGCCTTGCTTGAGGCAGTTCGCTACACGCAAAAGACCCTGCGGAAAGAAGTTGATTCAGGGAAGGGCCCATTGTGTACCTTCTCTGTCTTTTGACATGTGACATCATCTAGAGGTAAGTATAACTAACTGCGTGTCTACGTGCAAATGCGGGCCTGATGGCACACGCCGTGCTTCCTGTTTGGAAAGTTCAGTTCACGGGGCCTCGAACGTCCCGGAGGGGCAGAGTTTTCGACGGGCCTGTAGAAACTGGAGGCCTGGCCTTGGGAAGAAGAGGAGTTTTCTCTACGAAACCATGGTGCTTCCAAGGCCTGGTAGGGAGCCCGCGCTGTGATCCTGTGTAACTAAGTGTAGAGCCAACGTGAGCTCTTTCGCCTCGAGGGAAGTCCCTGAATGGCCCTGCTGAAGCGGACGCCTTACAGCAGTTTCCGTGAGCTCTTCGTGGCAGTTCTGGATGATTTGTATTAGTATTCTCAGCTTTTCTGGTATGCGGGCCTCTCGCTTGTTGTGGTATCCCCCGTTGCGGAGCAGAGGCGACGGACGCACGGGCTCAGCGGCCATGGCTCACCGGCCCAGTCGCTCGGCGGCATGTGGGATCTTCCCGGACCGGGGCACGAACCCGTGTCCCCTGCGTCGGCAGGCGGCGTCTCAAACACTGCGCCACCAGGGAAGGCCTGCGTGCCCGTTTTCAAAGCTCCTTTCATGCTGCCTCGAAGACTCCGAGAACACAGTGTTTCTGACGGGCCTGTAGACACTGTAAGCAGCTCCCTGGGAAGAGAAGGACTTTTCGCTCAAGAAACAGCGTGCTTCCGTAGCCTGGTTAGGAGCTCCTCGTGTCATGCTCTAGAGCTAAAGGGAAACCGGACTTGAGTACTTTTACCTCAAGTAAGGCCTTGACTAGCCCTGCTGAAGCGGAAGCGTGGCACAGGTTCCATGAGGCTCTTAGTCGCAGTTCTGCACCATTTGAACGTTAGTACGCTCTTCCGGACACTTAGGACCCTCGCGTGGGCACCCTGTTCCCTACAAAATCACTGAGGAGCGGCAGGCTCCACTGGCCTGCCCAGAAACATCCAGGCCGGGAAGCCCTTCAGAGTCCCTCTGTGTACGCCGAGTGTAGGGCAACACACGGCACGCGTCCTTGGGACAGCTAGATTTCCTCAGCCATCCAACAGCTGCAGGAAATCTGTGTGCTCACGTCCTACATGCCATGGAAGTCTGCCTCATTGCCCTCATCTGAGCTGTACTTAGGAAAACAATCTGCTTCGCAGTCCCTCTAGGAACTCATACCCGAAGACCCCAGAGCGACACCGAGTAAGTCGGCTTGCATTCCTACTGCAACTGAAGCACCGTTCTTCCTGTCGTGCTGTAGGATTTTAGAAATGGCCAAGGGCCGACAGCTTCCCCAGCACGATCCTTGGACGAGGGAGCTCGCTCCATGCAGAACACCCTGTGAAGAAAAGTTGATTCAGACAAGTGTGACCAGTGTGCCCCCTAGAGTGTCTTATGACTTGTTAGAAATCGCAAGGATAGAGGCTGCGTGTTCACTGGAAATGGGGGGGCCTGATGGCACAAGCCTTGCTTTCCCATGCTGAAATCTCCATTCATGCCGCCTCGAAGCTTCCGCAAAAACAGTGTTTTGGACGGGCCTGTAGACCCGCTATGCAGGCCTCAAGGAAGGAAAGGAATCGTCCTCTAACTAAACAGGGTGCTTCCAGATCCTGGCTAGGATCTCATCCTGTCATGCTCTACGGCAACAGGGGAATTCGATGTGAGTGCCTACCTCAAGGTAAGGCCTAGAGTAGCCCTGCAGAAATGGAGCATACAGGAGTTCTTTGAGGTCTTGGTCACGGTTGTGCTTTCTTTGAACTCTGGTACTCTTTTCAGGACTCCAAGACCCTTCGGGGCGTGCACCCGCTTCCCTACAACATCACCGAGGACCTCCCCGCCCCTCTGGGCCTGCGGAGCAACACCCAGGCCGGGAGGCCCTTCAGAGGCCCTCCGTGTATGCCGAGAGAAGGGCAGCACACAAGCACTTTCCCTTGGGACTGCTATATTTCCTCAGAAATCCAACAGCCTCAGGGACACATTTCTTGCACGTGCACCGTGCCATGGAACTTCTTTCTCCTCTTTGCCCATCCTTGAGCTGCACTGGGGAACTGGCCTGCTTAGAAGTCCTTTAACGACCTCCTTCCGAAGGGACTCTACTCGAGGAGAAAGTCCGCTTGTTGTTCCTACTGCAAGTAAAGCAAAGCTCTTCGTGTAACACTGCACTCTTCCGGGAGAAGCAAATGCTTAGAGGCCGAACTAGAGCCTGCCGTGGTTGAGGCTGTTCGCCCCACGCGGGACACCCTGCGTCTAGAAGTAAAATCGGGGAAGGGCCCATTGTGTACATTGTGGGAGAAACGCTGCTTGTGTTCCACCTGCCACTACCGCAGAGCTCTCCGTGTAAAACTGCAGTGTTTGGGGAGAGGAAACGCTTAGAGGCATAACTAGAGCCTGCCTTGCTTGAGGCAGTTCGCTACACGCAAAAGACCCTGCGGAAAGAAGTTGATTCAGGGAAGGGCCCATTGTGTACCTTCTCTGTCTTTTGACATGTGACATCATCTAGAGGTAAGTATAACTAACTGCGTGTCTACGTGCAAATGCGGGCCTGATGGCACACGCCGTGCTTCCTGTTTGGAAAGTTCAGTTCACGGGGCCTCGAACGTCCCGGAGGGGCAGAGTTTTCGACGGGCCTGTAGAAACTGGAGGCCTGGCCTTGGGAAGAAGAGGAGTTTTCTCTACGAAACCATGGTGCTTCCAAGGCCTGGTAGGGAGCCCGCGCTGTGATCCTGTGTAACTAAGTGTAGAGCCAACGTGAGCTCTTTCGCCTCGAGGGAAGTCCCTGAATGGCCCTGCTGAAGCGGACGCCTTACAGCAGTTTCCGTGAGCTCTTCGTGGCAGTTCTGGATGATTTGTATTAGTATTCTCAGCTTTTCTGGTATGCGGGCCTCTCGCTTGTTGTGGTATCCCCCGTTGCGGAGCAGAGGCGACGGACGCACGGGCTCAGCGGCCATGGCTCACCGGCCCAGTCGCTCGGCGGCATGTGGGATCTTCCCGGACCGGGGCACGAACCCGTGTCCCCTGCGTCGGCAGGCGGCGTCTCAAACACTGCGCCACCAGGGAAGGCCTGCGTGCCCGTTTTCAAAGCTCCTTTCATGCTGCCTCGAAGACTCCGAGAACACAGTGTTTCTGACGGGCCTGTAGACACTGTAAGCAGCTCCCTGGGAAGAGAAGGACTTTTCGCTCAAGAAACAGCGTGCTTCCGTAGCCTGGTTAGGAGCTCCTCGTGTCATGCTCTAGAGCTAAAGGGAAACCGGACTTGAGTACTTTTACCTCAAGTAAGGCCTTGACTAGCCCTGCTGAAGCGGAAGCGTGGCACAGGTTCCATGAGGCTCTTAGTCGCAGTTCTGCACCATTTGAACGTTAGTACGCTCTTCCGGACACTTAGGACCCTCGCGTGGGCACCCTGTTCCCTACAAAATCACTGAGGAGCGGCAGGCTCCACTGGCCTGCCCAGAAACATCCAGGCCGGGAAGCCCTTCAGAGTCCCTCTGTGTACGCCGAGTGTAGGGCAACACACGGCACGCGTCCTTGGGACAGCTAGATTTCCTCAGCCATCCAACAGCTGCAGGAAATCTGTGTGCTCACGTCCTACATGCCATGGAAGTCTGCCTCATTGCCCTCATCTGAGCTGTACTTAGGAAAACAATCTGCTTCGCAGTCCCTCTAGGAACTCATACCCGAAGACCCCAGAGCGACACCGAGTAAGTCGGCTTGCATTCCTACTGCAACTGAAGCACCGTTCTTCCTGTCGTGCTGTAGGATTTTAGAAATGGCCAAGGGCCGACAGCTTCCCCAGCACGATCCTTGGACGAGGGAGCTCGCTCCATGCAGAACACCCTGTGAAGAAAAGTTGATTCAGGCAAGTGTGACCAGTGTGCCCCCTAGAGTGTCTTATGACTTGTTAGAAATCGCAAGGATAGAGGCTGCGTGTTCACTGGAAATGGGGGGCCTGATGGCACAAGCCTTGCTTTCCCATGCTGAAATCTCCATTCATGCCGCCTCGAAGCTTCCGCAAAAACAGTGTTTTGGACGGGCCTGTAGACCCGCTATGCAGGCCTCAAGGAAGGAAAGGAATCGTCCTCTAACTAAACAGGGTGCTTCCAGATCCTGGCTAGGATCTCATCCTGTCATGCTCTACGGCGACAGGGGAATTCGATGTGAGTGCCTACCTCAAGGTAAGGCCTAGAGTAGCCCTGCAGAAACGGAGCATACAGGAGTTCTTTGAGGTCTTGGTCACGGTTGTGCTTTCTTTGAACTCTGGTACCCTTTTCAGGACTCCAAGACCCTTCGGGGCGTGCTCCCGCTTCCCTACAACATCACCGAGGACCTCCCCGCCCCTCTGGGCCTGCGGAGCAACACCCAGGCCAGGAGGCCCTTCAGAGGCCCTCCGTGTATGCCGAGAGAAGGGCAGCACACAAGCACTTTCCCTTGGGACTGCTATATTTCCTCAGAAATCCAACAGCCTCAGGGACACATTTCTTGCACGTGCACCGTGCCATGGAACTTCTTTCTCCTCTTTGCCCATCCTTGAGCTGCACTGGGGAACTGGCCTGCTTAGAAGTCCTTTAACGACCTCCTTCCGAAGGGACTCTACTCGAGGAGAAAGCCCGCTTGTTGTTCCTACTGCAAGTAAAGCAAAGCTCTTCGTGTAACACTGCACTCTTCCGGGAGAAGCAAATGCTTAGAGGCCGAACTAGAGCCTGCCGTGGTTGAGGCTGTTCGCCCCACGCGGGACACCCTGCGTCTAGAAGTAAAATCGGGGAAGGGCCCATTGTGTACATTGTGGGAGAAACGCTGCTTGTGTTCCACCTGCCACTACCGCAGAGCTCTCCGTGTAAAACTGCAGTGTTTGGGGAGAGGAAACGCTTAGAGGCATAACTAGAGCCTGCCTTGCTTGAGGCAGTTCGCTACACGCAAAAGACCCTGCGGAAAGAAGTTGATTCAGGGAAGGGCCCATTGTGTACCTTCTCTGTCTTTTGACATGTGACATCATCTAGAGGTAAGTATAACTAAGTGCGTGTCTACGTGCAAATGCGGGCCTGATGGCACACGCCGTGCTTCCTGTTTGGAAAGTTCAGTTCACGGGGCCTCGAACATCCCTGAGGGGCAGAGTTTTCGACGGGCCTGTAGAAACTGGAGGCCTGGCCTTGGGAAGAAGAGGAGTTTTCTCTACGAAACCATGGTGCTTCCAAGGCCTGGTAGGGAGCCCGCGCTGTGATCCTGTGTAACTAAGTGTAGAGCCAACGTGAGCTCTTTCGCCTCGAGGGAAGTCCCTGAATGGCCCTGCTGAAGCGGACGCCTTACAGCAGTTTCCGTGAGCTCTTCGTGGCAGTTCTGGATGATTTGTATTAGTATTCTCAGCTTTTCTGGTATGCGGGCCTCTCGCTTGTTGTGGTATCCCCCGTTGCGGAGCAGAGGCGACGGACGCACGGGCTCAGCGGCCATGGCTCACCGGCCCAGTCGCTCGGCGGCATGTGGGATCTTCCCGGACCGGGGCACGAACCCGTGTCCCCTGCGTCGGCAGGCGGCGTCTCAAACACTGCGCCACCAGGGAAGGCCTGCGTGCCCGTTTTCAAAGCTCCTTTCATGCTGCCTCGAAGACTCCGAGAACACAGTGTTTCTGACGGGCCTGTAGACACTGTAAGCAGCTCCCTGGGAAGAGAAGGACTTTTCGCTCAAGAAACAGCGTGCTTCCGTAGCCTGGTTAGGAGCTCCTCGTGTCATGCTCTAGAGCTAAAGGGAAACCGGACTTGAGTACTTTTACCTCAAGTAAGGCCTTGACTAGCCCTGCTGAAGCGGAAGCGTGGCACAGGTTCCATGGGGCTCTTAGTCGCAGTTCTGCACCATTTGAACGTTAGTACGCTCTTCCGGACACTTAGGACCCTCGCGTGGGCACCCTGTTCCCTACAAAATCACTGAGGAGCGGCAGGCTCCACTGGCCTGCCCAGAAACATCCAGGCCGGGAAGCCCTTCAGAGTCCCTCTGTGTACGCCGAGTGTAGGGCAACACACGGCACGCGTCCTTGGGACAGCTAGATTTCCTCAGCCATCCAACAGCTGCAGGAAATCTGTGTGCTCACGTCCTACATGCCATGGAAGTCTGCCTCATTGCCCTCATCTGAGCTGTACTTAGGAAAACAATCTGCTTCGCAGTCCCTCTAGGAACTCATACCCGAAGACCCCAGAGCGACACCGAGTAAGTCGGCTTGCATTCCTACTGCAACTGAAGCACCGTTCTTCCTGTCGTGCTGTAGGATTTTAGAAATGGCCAAGGGCCGACAGCTTCCCCAGCACGATCCTTGGACGAGGGAGCTCGCTCCATGCAGAACACCCTGTGAAGAAAAGTTGATTCAGGCAAGTGTGACCAGTGTGCCCCCTAGAGTGTCTTATGACTTGTTAGAAATCGCAAGGATAGAGGCTGCGTGTTCACTGGAAATGGGGGGGCCTGATGGCACAAGCCTTGCTTTCCCATGCTGAAATCTCCATTCATGCCGCCTCGAAGCTTCCGCAAAAACAGTGTTTTGGACGGGCCTGTAGACCCGCTATGCAGGCCTCAAGGAAGGAAAGGAATCGTCCTCTAACTAAACAGGGTGCTTCCAGATCCTGGCTAGGATCTCATCCTGTCATGCTCTACGGCGACAGGGGAATTCGATGTGAGTGCCTACCTCAAGGTAAGGCCTAGAGTAGCCCTGCAGAAACGGAGCATACAGGAGTTCTTTGAGGTCTTGGTCACGGTTGTGCTTTCTTTGAACTCTGGTACCCTTTTCAGGACTCCAAGACCCTTCGGGGCGTGCTCCCGCTTCCCTACAACATCACCGAGGACCTCCCCGCCCCTCTGGGCCTGCGGAGCAACACCCAGGCCGGGAGGCCCTTCAGAGGCCCTCCGTGTATGCCGAGAGAAGGGCAGCACACAAGCACTTTCCCTTGGGACTGCTATATTTCCTCAGAAATCCAACAGCCTCAGGGACACATTTCTTGCACGTGCACCGTGCCATGGAACTTCTTTCTCCTCTTTGCCCATCCTTGAGCTGCACTGGGGAACTGGCCTGCTTAGAAGTCCTTTAACGACCTCCTTCCGAAGGGACTCTACTCGAGGAGAAAGTCCGCTTGTTGTTCCTACTGCAAGTAAAGCAAAGCTCTTCGTGTAACACTGCACTCTTCCGGGAGAAGCAAATGCTTAGAGGCCGAACTAGAGCCTGCCGTGGTTGAGGCTGTTCGCCCCACGCGGGACACCCTGCGTCTAGAAGTAAAATCGGGGAAGGGCCCATTGTGTACATTGTGGGAGAAACGCTGCTTGTGTTCCACCTGCCACTACCGCAGAGCTCTCCGTGTAAAACTGCAGTGTTTGGGGAGAGGAAACGCTTAGAGGCATAACTAGAGCCTGCCTTGCTTGAGGCAGTTCGCTACACGCAAAAGACCCTGCGGAAAGAAGTTGATTCAGGGAAGGGCCCATTGTGTACCTTCTCTGTCTTTTGACATGTGACATCATCTAGAGGTAAGTATAACTAACTGCGTGTCTACGTGCAAATGCGGGCCTGATGGCACACGCCGTGCTTCCTGTTTGGAAAGTTCAGTTCACGGGGCCTCGAACATCCCGGAGGGGCAGAGTTTTCGACGGGCCTGTAGAAACTGGAGGCCTGGCCTTGGGAAGAAGAGGAGTTTTCTCTACGAAACCATGGTGCTTCCAAGGCCTGGTAGGGAGCCCGCGCTGTGATCCTGTGTAACTAAGTGTAGAGCCAACGTGAGCTCTTTCGCCTCGAGGGAAGTCCCTGAATGGCCCTGCTGAAGCGGACGCCTTACAGCAGTTTCCGTGAGCTCTTCGTGGCAGTTCTGGATGATTTGTATTAGTATTCTCAGCTTTTCTGGTATGCGGGCCTCTCGCTTGTTGTGGTATCCCCCGTTGCGGAGCAGAGGCGACGGACGCACGGGCTCAGCGGCCATGGCTCACCGGCCCAGTCGCTCGGCGGCATGTGGGATCTTCCCGGACCGGGGCACGAACCCGTGTCCCCTGCGTCGGCAGGCGGCGTCTCAAACACTGCGCCACCAGGGAAGGCCTGCGTGCCCGTTTTCAAAGCTCCTTTCATGCTGCCTCGAAGACTCCGAGAACACAGTGTTTCTGACGGGCCTGTAGACACTGTAAGCAGCTCCCTGGGAAGAGAAGGACTTTTCGCTCAAGAAACAGCGTGCTTCCGTAGCCTGGTTAGGAGCTCCTCGTGTCATGCTCTAGAGCTAAAGGGAAACCGGACTTGAGTACTTTTACCTCAAGTAAGGCCTTGACTAGCCCTGCTGAAGCGGAAGCGTGGCACAGGTTCCATGGGGCTCTTAGTCGCAGTTCTGCACCATTTGAACGTTAGTACGCTCTTCCGGACACTTAGGACCCTCGCGTGGGCACCCTGTTCCCTACAAAATCACTGAGGAGCGGCAGGCTCCACTGGCCTGCCCAGAAACATCCAGGCCGGGAAGCCCTTCAGAGTCCCTCTGTGTACGCCGAGTGTAGGGCAACACACGGCACGCGTCCTTGGGACAGCTAGATTTCCTCAGCCATCCAACAGCTGCAGGAAATCTGTGTGCTCACGTCCTACATGCCATGGAAGTCTGCCTCATTGCCCTCATCTGAGCTGTACTTAGGAAAACAATCTGCTTCGCAGTCCCTCTAGGAACTCATACCCGAAGACCCCAGAGCGACACCGAGTAAGTCGGCTTGCATTCCTACTGCAACTGAAGCACCGTTCTTCCTGTCGTGCTGTAGGATTTTAGAAATGGCCAAGGGCCGACAGCTTCCCCAGCACGATCCTTGGACGAGGGAGCTCGCTCCATGCAGAACACCCTGTGAAGAAAAGTTGATTCAGGCAAGTGTGACCAGTGTGCCCCCTAGAGTGTCTTATGACTTGTTAGAAATCGCAAGGATAGAGGCTGCGTGTTCACTGGAAATGGGGGGGCCTGATGGCACAAGCCTTGCTTTCCCATGCTGAAATCTCCATTCATGCCGCCTCGAAGCTTCCGCAAAAACAGTGTTTTGGACGGGCCTGTAGACCCGCTATGCAGGCCTCAAGGAAGGAAAGGAATCGTCCTCTAACTAAACAGGGTGCTTCCAGATCCTGGCTAGGATCTCATCCTGTCATGCTCTACGGCGACAGGGGAATTCGATGTGAGTGCCTACCTCAAGGTAAGGCCTAGAGTAGCCCTGCAGAAACGGAGCATACAGGAGTTCTTTGAGGTCTTGGTCACGGTTGTGCTTTCTTTGAACTCTGGTACCCTTTTCAGGACTCCAAGACCCTTCGGGGCATGCTCCCGCTTCCCTACAACATCACCGAGGACCTCCCCGCCCCTCTGGGCCTGCGGAGCAACACCCAGGCCAGGAGGCCCTTCAGAGGCCCTCCGTGTATGCCGAGAGAAGGGCAGCACACAAGCACTTTCCCTTGGGACTGCTATATTTCCTCAGAAATCCAACAGCCTCAGGGACACATTTCTTGCACGTGCACCGTGCCATGGAACTTCTTTCTCCTCTTTGCCCATCCTTGAGCTGCACTGGGGAACTGGCCTGCTTAGAAGTCCTTTAGCGACCTCCTTCCGAAGGGACTCTACTCGAGGAGAAAGTCCGCTTGTTGTTCCTACTGCAAGTAAAGCAAAGCTCTTCGTGTAACACTGCACTCTTCCGGGAGAAGCAAATGCTTAGAGGCCGAACTAGAGCCTGCCGTGGTTGAGGCTGTTCGCCCCACGCGGGACACCCTGCGTCTAGAAGTAAAATCGGGGAAGGGCCCATTGTGTACATTGTGGGAGAAACGCTGCTTGTGTTCCACCTGCCACTACCGCAGAGCTCTCCGTGTAAAACTGCAGTGTTTGGGGAGAGGAAACGCTTAGAGGCATAACTAGAGCCTGCCTTGCTTGAGGCAGTTCGCTACACGCAAAAGACCCTGCGGAAAGAAGTTGATTCAGGGAAGGGCCCATTGTGTACCTTCTCTGTCTTTTGACATGTGACATCATCTAGAGGTAAGTATAACTAACTGCGTGTCTACGTGCAAATGCGGGCCTGATGGCACACGCCGTGCTTCCTGTTTGGAAAGTTCAGTTCACGGGGCCTCGAACGTCCCGGAGGGGCAGAGTTTTCGACGGGCCTGTAGAAACTGGAGGCCTGGCCTTGGGAAGAAGAGGAGTTTTCTCTACGAAACCATGGTGCTTCCAAGGCCTGGTAGGGAGCCCGCGCTGTGATCCTGTGTAACTAAGTGTAGAGCCAACGTGAGCTCTTTCGCCTCGAGGGAAGTCCCTGAATGGCCCTGCTGAAGCGGACGCCTTACAGCAGTTTCCGTGAGCTCTTCGTGGCAGTTCTGGATGATTTGTATTAGTATTCTCAGCTTTTCTGGTATGCGGGCCTCTCGCTTGTTGTGGTATCCCCCGTTGCGGAGCAGAGGCGACGGACGCACGGGCTCAGCGGCCATGGCTCACCGGCCCAGTCGCTCGGCGGCATGTGGGATCTTCCCGGACCGGGGCACGAACCCGTGTCCCCTGCGTCGGCAGGCGGCGTCTCAAACACTGCGCCACCAGGGAAGGCCTGCGTGCCCGTTTTCAAAGCTCCTTTCATGCTGCCTCGAAGACTCCGAGAACACAGTGTTTCTGACGGGCCTGTAGACACTGTAAGCAGCTCCCTGGGAAGAGAAGGACTTTTCGCTCAAGAAACAGCGTGCTTCCGTAGCCTGGTTAGGAGCTCCTCGTGTCATGCTCTAGAGCTAAAGGGAAACCGGACTTGAGTACTTTTACCTCAAGTAAGGCCTTGACTAGCCCTGCTGAAGCGGAAGCGTGGCACAGGTTCCATGAGGCTCTTAGTCGCAGTTCTGCACCATTTGAACGTTAGTACGCTCTTCCGGACACTTAGGACCCTCGCGTGGGCACCCTGTTCCCTACAAAATCACTGAGGAGCGGCAGGCTCCACTGGCCTGCCCAGAAACATCCAGGCCGGGAAGCCCTTCAGAGTCCCTCTGTGTACACCGAGTGTAGGGCAACACACGGCACGCGTCCTTGGGACAGCTAGATTTCCTCAGCCATCCAACAGCTGCAGGAAATCTGTGTGCTCACGTCCTACATGCCATGGAAGTCTGCCTCATTGCCCTCATCTGAGCTGTACTTAGGAAAACAATCTGCTTCGCAGTCCCTCTAGGAACTCATACCCGAAGACCCCAGAGCGACACCGAGTAAGTCGGCTTGCATTCCTACTGCAACTGAAGCACCGTTCTTCCTGTCGTGCTGTAGGATTTTAGAAATGGCCAAGGGCCGACAGCTTCCCCAGCACGATCCTTGGACGAGGGAGCTCGCTCCATGCAGAACACCCTGTGAAGAAAAGTTGATTCAGGCAAGTGTGACCAGTGTGCCCCCTAGAGTGTCTTATGACTTGTTAGAAATCGCAAGGATAGAGGCTGCGTGTTCACTGGAAATGGGGGGCCTGATGGCACAAGCCTTGCTTTCCCATGCTGAAATCTCCATTCATGCCGCCTCGAAGCTTCCGCAAAAACAGTGTTTTGGACGGGCCTGTAGACCCGCTATGCAGGCCTCAAGGAAGGAAAGGAATCGTCCTCTAACTAAACAGGGTGCTTCCAGATCCTGGCTAGGATCTCATCCTGTCATGCTCTACGGCGACAGGGGAATTCGATGTGAGTGCCTACCTCAAGGTAAGGCCTAGAGTAGCCCTGCAGAAACGGAGCATACAGGAGTTCTTTGAGGTCTTGGTCACGGTTGTGCTTTCTTTGAACTCTGGTACCCTTTTCAGGACTCCAAGACCCTTCGGGGCGTGCTCCCGCTTCCCTACAACATCACCGAGGACCTCCCCGCCCCTCTGGGCCTGCGGAGCAACACCCAGGCCAGGAGGCCCTTCAGAGGCCCTCCGTGTATGCCGAGAGAAGGGCAGCACACAAGCACTTTCCCTTGGGACTGCTATATTTCCTCAGAAATCCAACAGCCTCAGGGACACATTTCTTGCACGTGCACCGTGCCATGGAACTTCTTTCTCCTCTTTGCCCATCCTTGAGCTGCACTGGGGAACTGGCCTGCTTAGAAGTCCTTTAACGACCTCCTTCCGAAGGGACTCTACTCGAGGAGAAAGCCCGCTTGTTGTTCCTACTGCAAGTAAAGCAAAGCTCTTCGTGTAACACTGCACTCTTCCGGGAGAAGCAAATGCTTAGAGGCCGAACTAGAGCCTGCCGTGGTTGAGGCTGTTCGCCCCACGCGGGACACCCTGCGTCTAGAAGTAAAATCGGGGAAGGGCCCATTGTGTACATTGTGGGAGAAACGCTGCTTGTGTTCCACCTGCCACTACCGCAGAGCTCTCCGTGTAAAACTGCAGTGTTTGGGGAGAGGAAACGCTTAGAGGCATAACTAGAGCCTGCCTTGCTTGAGGCAGTTCGCTACACGCAAAAGACCCTGCGGAAAGAAGTTGATTCAGGGAAGGGCCCATTGTGTACCTTCTCTGTCTTTTGACATGTGACATCATCTAGAGGTAAGTATAACTAACTGCGTGTCTACGTGCAAATGCGGGCCTGATGGCACACGCCGTGCTTCCTGTTTGGAAAGTTCAGTTCACGGGGCCTCGAACATCCCGGAGGGGCAGAGTTTTCGACGGGCCTGTAGAAACTGGAGGCCTGGCCTTGGGAAGAAGAGGAGTTTTCTCTACGAAACCATGGTGCTTCCAAGGCCTGGTAGGGAGCCCGCGCTGTGATCCTGTGTAACTAAGTGTAGAGCCAACGTGAGCTCTTTCGCCTCGAGGGAAGTCCCTGAATGGCCCTGCTGAAGCGGACGCCTTACAGCAGTTTCCGTGAGCTCTTCGTGGCAGTTCTGGATGATTTGTATTAGTATTCTCAGCTTTTCTGGTATGCGGGCCTCTCGCTTGTTGTGGTATCCCCCGTTGCGGAGCAGAGGCGACGGACGCACGGGCTCAGCGGCCATGGCTCACCGGCCCAGTCGCTCGGCGGCATGTGGGATCTTCCCGGACCGGGGCACGAACCCGTGTCCCCTGCGTCGGCAGGCGGCGTCTCAAACACTGCGCCACCAGGGAAGGCCTGCGTGCCCGTTTTCAAAGCTCCTTTCATGCTGCCTCGAAGACTCCGAGAACACAGTGTTTCTGACGGGCCTGTAGACACTGTAAGCAGCTCCCTGGGAAGAGAAGGACTTTTCGCTCAAGAAACAGCGTGCTTCCGTAGCCTGGTTAGGAGCTCCTCGTGTCATGCTCTAGAGCTAAAGGGAAACCGGACTTGAGTACTTTTACCTCAAGTAAGGCCTTGACTAGCCCTGCTGAAGCGGAAGCGTGGCACAGGTTCCATGAGGCTCTTAGTCGCAGTTCTGCACCATTTGAACGTTAGTACGCTCTTCCGGACACTTAGGACCCTCGCGTGGGCACCCTGTTCCCTACAAAATCACTGAGGAGCGGCAGGCTCCACTGGCCTGCCCAGAAACATCCAGGCCGGGAAGCCCTTCAGAGTCCCTCTGTGTACGCCGAGTGTAGGGCAACACACGGCACGCGTCCTTGGGACAGCTAGATTTCCTCAGCCATCCAACAGCTGCAGGAAATCTGTGTGCTCACGTCCTACATGCCATGGAAGTCTGCCTCATTGCCCTCATCTGAGCTGTACTTAGGAAAACAATCTGCTTCGCAGTCCCTCTAGGAACTCATACCCGAAGACCCCAGAGCGACACCGAGTAAGTCGGCTTGCATTCCTACTGCAACTGAAGCACCGTTCCTCCTGTCGTGCTGTAGGATTTTAGAAATGGCCAAGGGCCGACAGCTTCCCCAGCACGATCCTTGGACGAGGGAGCTCGCTCCATGCAGAACACCCTGTGAAGAAAAGTTGATTCAGACAAGTGTGACCAGTGTGCCCCCTAGAGTGTCTTATGACTTGTTAGAAATTGCAAGGATAGAGGCTGCGTGTTCACTGGAAATGGGGGGGCCTGATGGCACAAGCCTTGCTTTCCCATGCTGAAATCTCCATTCATGCCGCCTCGAAGCTTCCGCAAAAACAGTGTTTTGGACGGGCCTGTAGACCCGCTATGCAGGCCTCAAGGAAGGAAAGGAATCGTCCTCTAACTAAACAGGGTGCTTCCAGATCCTGGCTAGGATCTCATCCTGTCATGCTCTACGGCGACAGGGGAATTCGATGTGAGTGCCTACCTCAAGGTAAGGCCTAGAGTAGCCCTGCAGAAACGGAGCATACAGGAGTTCTTTGAGGTCTTGGTCACGGTTGTGCTTTCTTTGAACTCTGGTACCCTTTTCAGGACTCCAAGACCCTTCGGGGCGTGCTCCCGCTTCCCTACAACATCACCGAGGACCTCCCCGCCCCTCTGGGCCTGCGGAGCAACACCCAGGCCGGGAGGCCCTTCAGAGGCCCTCCGTGTATGCCGAGAGAAGGGCAGCACACAAGCACTTTCCCTTGGGACTGCTATATTTCCTCAGAAATCCAACAGCCTCAGGGACACATTTCTTGCACGTGCACCGTGCCATGGAACTTCTTTCTCCTCTTTGCCCATCCTTGAGCTGCACTGGGGAACTGGCCTGCTTAGAAGTCCTTTAACGACCTCCTTCCGAAGGGACTCTACTCGAGGAGAAAGTCCGCTTGTTGTTCCTACTGCAAGTAAAGCAAAGCTCTTCGTGTAACACTGCACTCTTCCGGGAGAAGCAAATGCTTAGAGGCCGAACTAGAGCCTGCCGTGGTTGAGGCTGTTCGCCCCACGCGGGACACCCTGCGTCTAGAAGTAAAATCGGGGAAGGGCCCATTGTGTACATTGTGGGAGAAACGCTGCTTGTGTTCCACCTGCCACTACCGCAGAGCTCTCCGTGTAAAACTGCAGTGTTTGGGGAGAGGAAACGCTTAGAGGCATAACTAGAGCCTGCCTTGCTTGAGGCAGTTCGCTACACGCAAAAGACCCTGCGGAAAGAAGTTGATTCAGGGAAGGGCCCATTGTGTACCTTCTCTGTCTTTTGACATGTGACATCATCTAGAGGTAAGTATAACTAACTGCGTGTCTACGTGCAAATGCGGGCCTGATGGCACACGCCGTGCTTCCTGTTTGGAAAGTTCAGTTCACGGGGCCTCGAACATCCCGGAGGGGCAGAGTTTTCGACGGGCCTGTAGAAACTGGAGGCCTGGCCTTGGGAAGAAGAGGAGTTTTCTCTACGAAACCATGGTGCTTCCAAGGCCTGGTAGGGAGCCCGCGCTGTGATCCTGTGTAACTAAGTGTAGAGCCAACGTGAGCTCTTTCGCCTCGAGGGAAGTCCCTGAATGGCCCTGCTGAAGCGGACGCCTTACAGCAGTTTCCGTGAGCTCTTCGTGGCAGTTCTGGATGATTTGTATTAGTATTCTCAGCTTTTCTGGTATGCGGGCCTCTCGCTTGTTGTGGTATCCCCCGTTGCGGAGCAGAGGCGACGGACGCACGGGCTCAGCGGCCATGGCTCACCGGCCCAGTCGCTCGGCGGCATGTGGGATCTTCCCGGACCGGGGCACGAACCCGTGTCCCCTGCGTCGGCAGGCGGCGTCTCAAACACTGCGCCACCAGGGAAGGCCTGCGTGCCCGTTTTCAAAGCTCCTTTCATGCTGCCTCGAAGACTCCGAGAACACAGTGTTTCTGACGGGCCTGTAGACACTGTAAGCAGCTCCCTGGGAAGAGAAGGACTTTTCGCTCAAGAAACAGCGTGCTTCCGTAGCCTGGTTAGGAGCTCCTCGTGTCATGCTCTAGAGCTAAAGGGAAACCGGACTTGAGTACTTTTACCTCAAGTAAGGCCTTGACTAGCCCTGCTGAAGCGGAAGCGTGGCACAGGTTCCATGAGGCTCTTAGTCGCAGTTCTGCACCATTTGAACGTTAGTACGCTCTTCCGGACACTTAGGACCCTCGCGTGGGCACCCTGTTCCCTACAAAATCACTGAGGAGCGGCAGGCTCCACTGGCCTGCCCAGAAACATCCAGGCCGGGAAGCCCTTCAGAGTCCCTCTGTGTACGCCGAGTGTAGGGCAACACACGGCACGCGTCCTTGGGACAGCTAGATTTCCTCAGCCATCCAACAGCTGCAGGAAATCTGTGTGCTCACGTCCTACATGCCATGGAAGTCTGCCTCATTGCCCTCATCTGAGCTGTACTTAGGAAAACAATCTGCTTCGCAGTCCCTCTAGGAACTCATACCCGAAGACCCCAGAGCGACACCGAGTAAGTCGGCTTGCATTCCTACTGCAACTGAAGCACCGTTCTTCCTGTCGTGCTGTAGGATTTTAGAAATGGCCAAGGGCCGACAGCTTCCCCAGCACGATCCTTGGACGAGGGAGCTCACTCCATGCAGAACACCCTGTGAAGAAAAGTTGATTCAGGCAAGTGTGACCAGTGTGCCCCCTAGAGTGTCTTATGACTTGTTAGAAATCGCAAGGATAGAGGCTGCGTGTTCACTGGAAATGGGGGGGCCTGATGGCACAAGCCTTGCTTTCCCATGCTGAAATCTCCATTCATGCCGCCTCGAAGCTTCCGCAAAAACAGTGTTTTGGACGGGCCTGTAGACCCGCTATGCAGGCCTCAAGGAAGGAAAGGAATCGTCCTCTAACTAAACAGGGTGCTTCCAGATCCTGGCTAGGATCTCATCCTGTCATGCTCTACGGCGACAGGGGAATTCGATGTGAGTGCCTACCTCAAGGTAAGGCCTAGAGTAGCCCTGCAGAAACGGAGCATACAGGAGTTCTTTGAGGTCTTGGTCACGGTTGTGCTTTCTTTGAACTCTGGTACCCTTTTCAGGACTCCAAGACCCTTCGGGGCGTGCACCCGCTTCCCTACAACATCACCGAGGACCTCCCCGCCCCTCTGGGCCTGCGGAGCAACACCCAGGCCGGGAGGCCCTTCAGAGGCCCTCCGTGTATGCCGAGAGAAGGGCAGCACACAAGCACTTTCCCTTGGGACTGCTATATTTCCTCAGAAATCCAACAGCCTCAGGGACACATTTCTTGCACGTGCACCGTGCCATGGAACTTCTTTCTCCTCTTTGCCCATCCTTGAGCTGCACTGGGGAACTGGCCTGCTTAGAAGTCCTTTAGCGACCTCCTTCCGAAGGGACTCTACTCGAGGAGAAAGTCCGCTTGTTGTTCCTACTGCAAGTAAAGCAAAGCTCTTCGTGTAACACTGCACTCTTCCGGGAGAAGCAAATGCTTAGAGGCCGAACTAGAGCCTGCCGTGGTTGAGGCTGTTCGCCCCACGCGGGACACCCTGCGTCTAGAAGTAAAATCGGGGAAGGGCCCATTGTGTACATTGTGGGAGAAACGCTGCTTGTGTTCCACCTGCCACTACCGCAGAGCTCTCCGTGTAAAACTGCAGTGTTTGGGGAGAGGAAACGCTTAGAGGCATAACTAGAGCCTGCCTTGCTTGAGGCAGTTCGCTACACGCAAAAGACCCTGCGGAAAGAAGTTGATTCAGGGAAGGGCCCATTGTGTACCTTCTCTGTCTTTTGACATGTGACATCATCTAGAGGTAAGTATAACTAACTGCGTGTCTACGTGCAAATGCGGGCCTGATGGCACACGCCGTGCTTCCTGTTTGGAAAGTTCAGTTCACGGGGCCTCGAACATCCCGGAGGGGCAGAGTTTTCGACGGGCCTGTAGAAACTGGAGGCCTGGCCTTGGGAAGAAGAGGAGTTTTCTCTACGAAACCATGGTGCTTCCAAGGCCTGGTAGGGAGCCCGCGCTGTGATCCTGTGTAACTAAGTGTAGAGCCAACGTGAGCTCTTTCGCCTCGAGGGAAGTCCCTGAATGGCCCTGCTGAAGCGGACGCCTTACAGCAGTTTCCGTGAGCTCTTCGTGGCAGTTCTGGATGATTTGTATTAGTATTCTCAGCTTTTCTGGTATGCGGGCCTCTCGCTTGTTGTGGTATCCCCCGTTGCGGAGCAGAGGCGACGGACGCACGGGCTCAGCGGCCATGGCTCACCGGCCCAGTCGCTCGGCGGCATGTGGGATCTTCCCGGACCGGGGCACGAACCCGTGTCCCCTGCGTCGGCAGGCGGCGTCTCAAACACTGCGCCACCAGGGAAGGCCTGCGTGCCCGTTTTCAAAGCTCCTTTCATGCTGCCTCGAAGACTCCGAGAACACAGTGTTTCTGACGGGCCTGTAGACACTGTAAGCAGCTCCCTGGGAAGAGAAGGACTTTTCGCTCAAGAAACAGCGTGCTTCCGTAGCCTGGTTAGGAGCTCCTCGTGTCATGCTCTAGAGCTAAAGGGAAACCGGACTTGAGTACTTTTACCTCAAGTAAGGCCTTGACTAGCCCTGCTGAAGCGGAAGCGTGGCACAGGTTCCATGAGGCTCTTAGTCGCAGTTCTGCACCATTTGAACGTTAGTACGCTCTTCCGGACACTTAGGACCCTCGCGTGGGCACCCTGTTCCCTACAAAATCACTGAGGAGCGGCAGGCTCCACTGGCCTGCCCAGAAACATCCAGGCCGGGAAGCCCTTCAGAGTCCCTCTGTGTACGCCGAGTGTAGGGCAACACACGGCACGCGTCCTTGGGACAGCTAGATTTCCTCAGCCATCCAACAGCTGCAGGAAATCTGTGTGCTCACGTCCTACATGCCATGGAAGTCTGCCTCATTGCCCTCATCTGAGCTGTACTTAGGAAAACAATCTGCTTCGCAGTCCCTCTAGGAACTCATACCCGAAGACCCCAGAGCGACACCGAGTAAGTCGGCTTGCATTCCTACTGCAACTGAAGCACCGTTCTTCCTGTCGTGCTGTAGGATTTTAGAAATGGCCAAGGGCCGACAGCTTCCCCAGCACGATCCTTGGACGAGGGAGCTCGCTCCATGCAGAACACCCTGTGAAGAAAAGTTGATTCAGGCAAGTGTGACCAGTGTGCCCCCTAGAGTGTCTTATGACTTGTTAGAAATCGCAAGGATAGAGGCTGCGTGTTCACTGGAAATGGGGGGGCCTGATGGCACAAGCCTTGCTTTCCCATGCTGAAATCTCCATTCATGCCGCCTCGAAGCTTCCGCAAAAACAGTGTTTTGGACGGGCCTGTAGACCCGCTATGCAGGCCTCAAGGAAGGAAAGGAATCGTCCTCTAACTAAACAGGGTGCTTCCAGATCCTGGCTAGGATCTCATCCTGTCATGCTCTACGGCAACAGGGGAATTCGATGTGAGTGCCTACCTCAAGGTAAGGCCTAGAGTAGCCCTGCAGAAACGGAGCATACAGGAGTTCTTTGAGGTCTTGGTCACGGTTGTGCTTTCTTTGAACTCTGGTACCCTTTTCAGGACTCCAAGACGCTTCGGGGCGTGCACCCGCTTCCCTACAACATCACCGAGGACCTCCCCGCCCCTCTGGGCCTGCGGAGCAACACCCAGGCCGGGAGGCCCTTCAGAGGCCCTCCGTGTATGCCGAGAGAAGGGCAGCACACAAGCACTTTCCCTTGGGACTGCTATATTTCCTCAGAAATCCAACAGCCTCAGGGACACATTTCTTGCACGTGCACCGTGCCATGGAACTTCTTTCTCCTCTTTGCCCATCCTTGAGCTGCACTGGGGAACTGGCCTGCTTAGAAGTCCTTTAGCGACCTCCTTCCGAAGGGACTCTACTCGAGGAGAAAGTCCGCTTGTTGTTCCTACTGCAAGTAAAGCAAAGCTCTTCGTGTAACACTGCACTCTTCCGGGAGAAGCAAATGCTTAGAGGCCGAACTAGAGCCTGCCGTGGTTGAGGCTGTTCGCCCCACGCGGGACACCCTGCGTCTAGAAGTAAAATCGGGGAAGGGCCCATTGTGTACATTGTGGGAGAAACGCTGCTTGTGTTCCACCTGCCACTACCGCAGAGCTCTCCGTGTAAAACTGCAGTGTTTGGGGAGAGGAAACGCTTAGAGGCATAACTAGAGCCTGCCTTGCTTGAGGCAGTTCGCTACACGCAAAAGACCCTGCGGAAAGAAGTTGATTCAGGGAAGGGCCCATTGTGTACCTTCTCTGTCTTTTGACATGTGACATCATCTAGAGGTAAGTATAACTAACTGCGTGTCTACGTGCAAATGCGGGCCTGATGGCACACGCCGTGCTTCCTGTTTGGAAAGTTCAGTTCACGGGGCCTCGAACATCCCGGAGGGGCAGAGTTTTCGACGGGCCTGTAGAAACTGGAGGCCTGGCCTTGGGAAGAAGAGGAGTTTTCTCTACGAAACCATGGTGCTTCCAAGGCCTGGTAGGGAGCCCGCGCTGTGATCCTGTGTAACTAAGTGTAGAGCCAACGTGAGCTCTTTCGCCTCGAGGGAAGTCCCTGAATGGCCCTGCTGAAGCGGACGCCTTACAGCAGTTTCCGTGAGCTCTTCGTGGCAGTTCTGGATGAATTAGTATTCTCAGCTTTTCTGGTATGCGGGCCTCTCGCTTGTTGTGGTATCCCCCGTTGCGGAGCAGAGGCGACGGACGCACGGGCTCAGCGGCCATGGCTCACCGGCCCAGTCGCTCGGCGGCATGTGGGATCTTCCCGGACCGGGGCACGAACCCGTGTCCCCTGCGTCGGCAGGCGGCGTCTCAAACACTGCGCCACCAGGGAAGGCCTGCGTGCCCGTTTTCAAAGCTCCTTTCATGCTGCCTCGAAGACTCCGAGAACACAGTGTTTCTGACGGGCCTGTAGACACTGTAAGCAGCTCCCTGGGAAGAGAAGGACTTTTCGCTCAAGAAACAGCGTGCTTCCGTAGCCTGGTTAGGAGCTCCTCGTGTCATGCTCTAGAGCTAAAGGGAAACCGGACTTGAGTACTTTTACCTCAAGTAAGGCCTTGACTAGCCCTGCTGAAGCGGAAGCGTGGCACAGGTTCCATGGGGCTCTTAGTCGCAGTTCTGCACCATTTGAACGTTAGTACGCTCTTCCGGACACTTAGGACCCTCGCGTGGGCACCCTGTTCCCTACAAAATCACTGAGGAGCGGCAGGCTCCACTGGCCTGCCCAGAAACATCCAGGCCGGGAAGCCCTTCAGAGTCCCTCTGTGTACGCCGAGTGTAGGGCAACACACGGCACGCGTCCTTGGGACAGCTAGATTTCCTCAGCCATCCAACAGCTGCAGGAAATCTGTGTGCTCACGTCCTACATGCCATGGAAGTCTGCCTCATTGCCCTCATCTGAGCTGTACTTAGGAAAACAATCTGCTTCGCAGTCCCTCTAGGAACTCATACCCGAAGACCCCAGAGCGACACCGAGTAAGTCGGCTTGCATTCCTACTGCAGCTGAAGCACCGTTCTTCCTGTCGTGCTGTAGGATTTTAGAAATGGCCAAGGGCCGACAGCTTCCCCAGCACGATCCTTGGACGAGGGAGCTCGCTCCATGCAGAACACCCTGTGAAGAAAAGTTGATTCAGGCAAGTGTGACCAGTGTGCCCCCTAGAGTGTCTTATGACTTGTTAGAAATCGCAAGGATAGAGGCTGCGTGTTCACTGGAAATGGGGGGGCCTGATGGCACAAGCCTTGCTTTCCCATGCTGAAATCTCCATTCATGCCGCCTCGAAGCTTCCGCAAAAACAGTGTTTTGGACGGGCCTGTAGACCCGCTATGCAGGCCTCAAGGAAGGAAAGGAATCGTCCTCTAACTAAACAGGGTGCTTCCAGATCCTGGCTAGGATCTCATCCTGTCATGCTCTACGGCAACAGGGGAATTCGATGTGAGTGCCTACCTCAAGGTAAGGCCTAGAGTAGCCCTGCAGAAACGGAGCATACAGGAGTTCTTTGAGGTCTTGGTCACGGTTGTGCTTTCTTTGAACTCTGGTACCCTTTTCAGGACTCCAAGACGCTTCGGGGCGTGCACCCGCTTCCCTACAACATCACCGAGGACCTCCCCGCCCCTCTGGGCCTGCGGAGCAACACCCAGGCCGGGAGGCCCTTCAGAGGCCCTCCGTGTATGCCGAGAGAAGGGCAGCACACAAGCACTTTCCCTTGGGACTGCTATATTTCCTCAGAAATCCAACAGCCTCAGGGACACATTTCTTGCACGTGCACCGTGCCATGGAACTTCTTTCTCCTCTTTGCCCATCCTTGAGCTGCACTGGGGAACTGGCCTGCTTAGAAGTCCTTTAGCGACCTCCTTCCGAAGGGACTCTACTCGAGGAGAAAGTCCGCTTGTTGTTCCTACTGCAAGTAAAGCAAAGCTCTTCGTGTAACACTGCACTCTTCCGGGAGAAGCAAATGCTTAGAGGCCGAACTAGAGCCTGCCGTGGTTGAGGCTGTTCGCCCCACGCGGGACACCCTGCGTCTAGAAGTAAAATCGGGGAAGGGCCCATTGTGTACATTGTGGGAGAAACGCTGCTTGTGTTCCACCTGCCACTACCGCAGAGCTCTCCGTGTAAAACTGCAGTGTTTGGGGAGAGGAAACGCTTAGAGGCATAACTAGAGCCTGCCTTGCTTGAGGCAGTTCGCTACACGCAAAAGACCCTGCGGAAAGAAGTTGATTCAGGGAAGGGCCCATTGTGTACCTTCTCTGTCTTTTGACATGTGACATCATCTAGAGGTAAGTATAACTAACTGCGTGTCTACGTGCAAATGCGGGCCTGATGGCACACGCCGTGCTTCCTGTTTGGAAAGTTCAGTTCACGGGGCCTCGAACATCCCGGAGGGGCAGAGTTTTCGACGGGCCTGTAGAAACTGGAGGCCTGGCCTTGGGAAGAAGAGGAGTTTTCTCTACGAAACCATGGTGCTTCCAAGGCCTGGTAGGGAGCCCGCGCTGTGATCCTGTGTAACTAAGTGTAGAGCCAACGTGAGCTCTTTCGCCTCGAGGGAAGTCCCTGAATGGCCCTGCTGAAGCGGACGCCTTACAGCAGTTTCCGTGAGCTCTTCGTGGCAGTTCTGGATGATTTGTATTAGTATTCTCAGCTTTTCTGGTATGCGGGCCTCTCGCTTGTTGTGGTATCCCCCGTTGCGGAGCAGAGGCGACGGACGCACGGGCTCAGCGGCCATGGCTCACCGGCCCAGTCGCTCGGCGGCATGTGGGATCTTCCCGGACCGGGGCACGAACCCGTGTCCCCTGCGTCGGCAGGCGGCGTCTCAAACACTGCGCCACCAGGGAAGGCCTGCGTGCCCGTTTTCAAAGCTCCTTTCATGCTGCCTCGAAGACTCCGAGAACACAGTGTTTCTGACGGGCCTGTAGACACTGTAAGCAGCTCCCTGGGAAGAGAAGGACTTTTCGCTCAAGAAACAGCGTGCTTCCGTAGCCTGGTTAGGAGCTCCTCGTGTCATGCTCTAGAGCTAAAGGGAAACCGGACTTGAGTACTTTTACCTCAAGTAAGGCCTTGACTAGCCCTGCTGAAGCGGAAGCGTGGCACAGGTTCCATGGGGCTCTTAGTCGCAGTTCTGCACCATTTGAACGTTAGTACGCTCTTCCGGACACTTAGGACCCTCGCGTGGGCACCCTGTTCCCTACAAAATCACTGAGGAGCGGCAGGCTCCACTGGCCTGCCCAGAAACATCCAGGCCGGGAAGCCCTTCAGAGTCCCTCTGTGTACGCCGAGTGTAGGGCAACACACGGCACGCGTCCTTGGGACAGCTAGATTTCCTCAGCCATCCAACAGCTGCAGGAAATCTGTGTGCTCACGTCCTACATGCCATGGAAGTCTGCCTCATTGCCCTCATCTGAGCTGTACTTAGGAAAACAATCTGCTTCGCAGTCCCTCTAGGAACTCATACCCGAAGACCCCAGAGCGACACCGAGTAAGTCGGCTTGCATTCCTACTGCAACTGAAGCACCGTTCTTCCTGTCGTGCTGTAGGATTTTAGAAATGGCCAAGGGCCGACAGCTTCCCCAGCACGATCCTTGGACGAGGGAGCTCGCTCCATGCAGAACACCCTGTGAAGAAAAGTTGATTCAGGCAAGTGTGACCAGTGTGCCCCCTAGAGTGTCTTATGACTTGTTAGAAATCGCAAGGATAGAGGCTGCGTGTTCACTGGAAATGGGGGGGCCTGATGGCACAAGCCTTGCTTTCCCATGCTGAAATCTCCATTCATGCCGCCTCGAAGCTTCCGCAAAAACAGTGTTTTGGACGGGCCTGTAGACCCGCTATGCAGGCCTCAAGGAAGGAAAGGAATCGTCCTCTAACTAAACAGGGTGCTTCCAGATCCTGGCTAGGATCTCATCCTGTCATGCTCTACGGCAACAGGGGAATTCGATGTGAGTGCCTACCTCAAGGTAAGGCCTAGAGTAGCCCTGCAGAAACGGAGCATACAGGAGTTCTTTGAGGTCTTGGTCACGGTTGTGCTTTCTTTGAACTCTGGTACTCTTTTCAGGACTCCAAGACCCTTCGGGGCGTGCACCCGCTTCCCTACAACATCACCGAGGACCTCCCCGCCCCTCTGGGCCTGCGGAGCAACACCCAGGCCGGGAGGCCCTTCAGAGGCCCTCCGTGTATGCCGAGAGAAGGGCAGCACACAAGCACTTTCCCTTGGGACTGCTATATTTCCTCAGAAATCCAACAGCCTCAGGGACACATTTCTTGCACGTGCACCGTGCCATGGAACTTCTTTCTCCTCTTTGCCCATCCTTGAGCTGCACTGGGGAACTGGCCTGCTTAGAAGTCCTTTAACGACCTCCTTCCGAAGGGACTCTACTCGAGGAGAAAGTCCGCTTGTTGTTCCTACTGCAAGTAAAGCAAAGCTCTTCGTGTAACACTGCACTCTTCCGGGAGAAGCAAATGCTTAGAGGCCGAACTAGAGCCTGCCGTGGTTGAGGCTGTTCGCCCCACGCGGGACACCCTGCGTCTAGAAGTAAAATCGGGGAAGGGCCCATTGTGTACATTGTGGGAGAAACGCTGCTTGTGTTCCACCTGCCACTACCGCAGAGCTCTCCGTGTAAAACTGCAGTGTTTGGGGAGAGGAAACGCTTAGAGGCATAACTAGAGCCTGCCTTGCTTGAGGCAGTTCGCTACACGCAAAAGACCCTGCGGAAAGAAGTTGATTCAGGGAAGGGCCCATTGTGTACCTTCTCTGTCTTTTGACATGTGACATCATCTAGAGGTAAGTATAACTAACTGCGTGTCTACGTGCAAATGCGGGCCTGATGGCACACGCCGTGCTTCCTGTTTGGAAAGTTCAGTTCACGGGGCCTCGAACGTCCCGGAGGGGCAGAGTTTTCGACGGGCCTGTAGAAACTGGAGGCCTGGCCTTGGGAAGAAGAGGAGTTTTCTCTACGAAACCATGGTGCTTCCAAGGCCTGGTAGGGAGCCCGCGCTGTGATCCTGTGTAACTAAGTGTAGAGCCAACGTGAGCTCTTTCGCCTCGAGGGAAGTCCCTGAATGGCCCTGCTGAAGCGGACGCCTTACAGCAGTTTCCGTGAGCTCTTCGTGGCAGTTCTGGATGATTTGTATTAGTATTCTCAGCTTTTCTGGTATGCGGGCCTCTCGCTTGTTGTGGTATCCCCCGTTGCGGAGCAGAGGCGACGGACGCACGGGCTCAGCGGCCATGGCTCACCGGCCCAGTCGCTCGGCGGCATGTGGGATCTTCCCGGACCGGGGCACGAACCCGTGTCCCCTGCGTCGGCAGGCGGCGTCTCAAACACTGCGCCACCAGGGAAGGCCTGCGTGCCCGTTTTCAAAGCTCCTTTCATGCTGCCTCGAAGACTCTGAGAACACAGTGTTTCTGACGGGCCTGTAGACACTGTAAGCAGCTCCCTGGGAAGAGAAGGACTTTTCGCTCAAGAAACAGCGTGCTTCCGTAGCCTGGTTAGGAGCTCCTCGTGTCATGCTCTAGAGCTAAAGGGAAACCGGACTTGAGTACTTTTACCTCAAGTAAGGCCTTGACTAGCCCTGCTGAAGCGGAAGCGTGGCACAGGTTCCATGAGGCTCTTAGTCGCAGTTCTGCACCATTTGAACGTTAGTACGCTCTTCCGGACACTTAGGACCCTCGCGTGGGCACCCTGTTCCCTACAAAATCACTGAGGAGCGGCAGGCTCCACTGGCCTGCCCAGAAACATCCAGGCCGGGAAGCCCTTCAGAGTCCCTCTGTGTACGCCGAGTGTAGGGCAACACACGGCACGCGTCCTTGGGACAGCTAGATTTCCTCAGCCATCCAACAGCTGCAGGAAATCTGTGTGCTCACGTCCTACATGCCATGGAAGTCTGCCTCATTGCCCTCATCTGAGCTGTACTTAGGAAAACAATCTGCTTCGCAGTCCCTCTAGGAACTCATACCCGAAGACCCCAGAGCGACACCGAGTAAGTCGGCTTGCATTCCTACTGCAACTGAAGCACCGTTCTTCCTGTCGTGCTGTAGGATTTTAGAAATGGCCAAGGGCCGACAGCTTCCCCAGCACGATCCTTGGACGAGGGAGCTCGCTCCATGCAGAACACCCTGTGAAGAAAAGTTGATTCAGGCAAGTGTGACCAGTGTGCCCCCTAGAGTGTCTTATGACTTGTTAGAAATCGCAAGGATAGAGGCTGCGTGTTCACTGGAAATGGGGGGGCCTGATGGCACAAGCCTTGCTTTCCCATGCTGAAATCTCCATTCATGCCGCCTCGAAGCTTCCGCAAAAACAGTGTTTTGGACGGGCCTGTAGACCCGCTATGCAGGCCTCAAGGAAGGAAAGGAATCGTCCTCTAACTAAACAGGGTGCTTCCAGATCCTGGCTAGGATCTCATCCTGTCATGCTCTACGGCGACAGGGGAATTCGATGTGAGTGCCTACCTCAAGGTAAGGCCTAGAGTAGCCCTGCAGAAACGGAGCATACAGGAGTTCTTTGAGGTCTTGGTCACGGTTGTGCTTTCTTTGAACTCTGGTACCCTTTTCAGGACTCCAAGACCCTTCGGGGCGTGCACCCGCTTCCCTACAACATCACCGAGGACCTCCCCGCCCCTCTGGGCCTGCGGAGCAACACCCAGGCCGGGAGGCCCTTCAGAGGCCCTCCGTGTATGCCGAGAGAAGGGCAGCACACAAGCACTTTCCCTTGGGACTGCTATATTTCCTCAGAAATCCAACAGCCTCAGGGACACATTTCTTGCACGTGCACCGTGCCATGGAACTTCTTTCTCCTCTTTGCCCATCCTTGAGCTGCACTGGGGAACTGGCCTGCTTAGAAGTCCTTTAGCGACCTCCTTCCGAAGGGACTCTACTCGAGGAGAAAGTCCGCTTGTTGTTCCTACTGCAAGTAAAGCAAAGCTCTTCGTGTAACACTGCACTCTTCCGGGAGAAGCAAATGCTTAGAGGCCGAACTAGAGCCTGCCGTGGTTGAGGCTGTTCGCCCCACGCGGGACACCCTGCGTCTAGAAGTAAAATCGGGGAAGGGCCCATTGTGTACATTGTGGGAGAAACGCTGCTTGTGTTCCACCTGCCACTACCGCAGAGCTCTCCGTGTAAAACTGCAGTGTTTGGGGAGAGGAAACGCTTAGAGGCATAACTAGAGCCTGCCTTGCTTGAGGCAGTTCGCTACACGCAAAAGACCCTGCGGAAAGAAGTTGATTCAGGGAAGGGCCCATTGTGTACCTTCTCTGTCTTTTGACATGTGACATCATCTAGAGGTAAGTATAACTAACTGCGTGTCTACGTGCAAATGCGGGCCTGATGGCACACGCCGTGCTTCCTGTTTGGAAAGTTCAGTTCACGGGGCCTCGAACATCCCGGAGGGGCAGAGTTTTCGACGGGCCTGTAGAAACTGGAGGCCTGGCCTTGGGAAGAAGAGGAGTTTTCTCTACGAAACCATGGTGCTTCCAAGGCCTGGTAGGGAGCCCGCGCTGTGATCCTGTGTAACTAAGTGTAGAGCCAACGTGAGCTCTTTCGCCTCGAGGGAAGTCCCTGAATGGCCCTGCTGAAGCGGACGCCTTACAGCAGTTTCCGTGAGCTCTTCGTGGCAGTTCTGGATGATTTGTATTAGTATTCTCAGCTTTTCTGGTATGCGGGCCTCTCGCTTGTTGTGGTATCCCCCGTTGCGGAGCAGAGGCGACGGACGCACGGGCTCAGCGGCCATGGCTCACCGGCCCAGTCGCTCGGCGGCATGTGGGATCTTCCCGGACCGGGGCACGAACCCGTGTCCCCTGCGTCGGCAGGCGGCGTCTCAAACACTGCGCCACCAGGGAAGGCCTGCGTGCCCGTTTTCAAAGCTCCTTTCATGCTGCCTCGAAGACTCCGAGAACACAGTGTTTCTGACGGGCCTGTAGACACTGTAAGCAGCTCCCTGGGAAGAGAAGGACTTTTCGCTCAAGAAACAGCGTGCTTCCGTAGCCTGGTTAGGAGCTCCTCGTGTCATGCTCTAGAGCTAAAGGGAAACCGGACTTGAGTACTTTTACCTCAAGTAAGGCCTTGACTAGCCCTGCTGAAGCGGAAGCGTGGCACAGGTTCCATGGGGCTCTTAGTCGTAGTTCTGCACCATTTGAACGTTAGTACGCTCTTCCGGACACTTAGGACCCTCGCGTGGGCACCCTGTTCCCTACAAAATCACTGAGGAGCGGCAGGCTCCACTGGCCTGCCCAGAAACATCCAGGCCGGGAAGCCCTTCAGAGTCCCTCTGTGTACGCCGAGTGTAGGGCAACACACGGCACGCGTCCTTGGGACAGCTAGATTTCCTCAGCCATCCAACAGCTGCAGGAAATCTGTGTGCTCACGTCCTACATGCCATGGAAGTCTGCCTCATTGCCCTCATCTGAGCTGTACTTAGGAAAACAATCTGCTTCGCAGTCCCTCTAGGAACTCATACCCGAAGACCCCAGAGCGACACCGAGTAAGTCGGCTTGCATTCCTACTGCAACTGAAGCACCGTTCTTCCTGTCGTGCTGTAGGATTTTAGAAATGGCCAAGGGCCGACAGCTTCCCCAGCACGATCCTTGGACGAGGGAGCTCGCTCCATGCAGAACACCCTGTGAAGAAAAGTTGATTCAGGCAAGTGTGACCAGTGTGCCCCCTAGAGTGTCTTATGACTTGTTAGAAATCGCAAGGATAGAGGCTGCGTGTTCACTGGAAATGGGGGGGCCTGATGGCACAAGCCTTGCTTTCCCATGCTGAAATCTCCATTCATGCCGCCTCGAAGCTTCCGCAAAAACAGTGTTTTGGACGGGCCTGTAGACCCGCTATGCAGGCCTCAAGGAAGGAAAGGAATCGTCCTCTAACTAAACAGGGTGCTTCCAGATCCTGGCTAGGATCTCATCCTGTCATGCTCTACGGCAACAGGGGAATTCGATGTGAGTGCCTACCTCAAGGTAAGGCCTAGAGTAGCCCTGCAGAAACGGAGCATACAGGAGTTCTTTGAGGTCTTGGTCACGGTTGTGCTTTCTTTGAACTCTGGTACCCTTTTCAGGACTCCAAGACGCTTCGGGGCGTGCACCCGCTTCCCTACAACATCACCGAGGACCTCCCCGCCCCTCTGGGCCTGCGGAGCAACACCCAGGCCGGGAGGCCCTTCAGAGGCCCTCCGTGTATGCCGAGAGAAGGGCAGCACACAAGCACTTTCCCTTGGGACTGCTATATTTCCTCAGAAATCCAACAGCCTCAGGGACACATTTCTTGCACGTGCACCGTGCCATGGAACTTCTTTCTCCTCTTTGCCCATCCTTGAGCTGCACTGGGGAACTGGCCTGCTTAGAAGTCCTTTAGCGACCTCCTTCCGAAGGGACTCTACTCGAGGAGAAAGTCCGCTTGTTGTTCCTACTGCAAGTAAAGCAAAGCTCTTCGTGTAACACTGCACTCTTCCGGGAGAAGCAAATGCTTAGAGGCCGAACTAGAGCCTGCCGTGGTTGAGGCTGTTCGCCCCACGCGGGACACCCTGCGTCTAGAAGTAAAATCGGGGAAGGGCCCATTGTGTACATTGTGGGAGAAACGCTGCTTGTGTTCCACCTGCCACTACCGCAGAGCTCTCCGTGTAAAACTGCAGTGTTTGGGGAGAGGAAACGCTTAGAGGCATAACTAGAGCCTGCCTTGCTTGAGGCAGTTCGCTACACGCAAAAGACCCTGCGGAAAGAAGTTGATTCAGGGAAGGGCCCATTGTGTACCTTCTCTGTCTTTTGACATGTGACATCATCTAGAGGTAAGTATAACTAACTGCGTGTCTACGTGCAAATGCGGGCCTGATGGCACACGCCGTGCTTCCTGTTTGGAAAGTTCAGTTCACGGGGCCTCGAACATCCCGGAGGGGCAGAGTTTTCGACGGGCCTGTAGAAACTGGAGGCCTGGCCTTGGGAAGAAGAGGAGTTTTCTCTACGAAACCATGGTGCTTCCAAGGCCTGGTAGGGAGCCCGCGCTGTGATCCTGTGTAACTAAGTGTAGAGCCAACGTGAGCTCTTTCGCCTCGAGGGAAGTCCCTGAATGGCCCTGCTGAAGCGGACGCCTTACAGCAGTTTCCGTGAGCTCTTCGTGGCAGTTCTGGATGATTGGTATTAGTATTCTCAGCTTTTCTGGTATGCGGGCCTCTCGCTTGTTGTGGTATCCCCCGTTGCGGAGCAGAGGCGACGGACGCACGGGCTCAGCGGCCATGGCTCACCGGCCCAGTCGCTCGGCGGCATGTGGGATCTTCCCGGACCGGGGCACGAACCCGTGTCCCCTGCGTCGGCAGGCGGCGTCTCAAACACTGCGCCACCAGGGAAGGCCTGCGTGCCCGTTTTCAAAGCTCCTTTCATGCTGCCTCGAAGACTCCGAGAACACAGTGTTTCTGACGGGCCTGTAGACACTGTAAGCAGCTCCCTGGGAAGAGAAGGACTTTTCGCTCAAGAAACAGCGTGCTTCCGTAGCCTGGTTAGGAGCTCCTCGTGTCATGCTCTAGAGCTAAAGGGAAACCGGACTTGAGTACTTTTACCTCAAGTAAGGCCTTGACTAGCCCTGCTGAAGCGGAAGCGTGGCACAGGTTCCATGAGGCTCTTAGTCGCAGTTCTGCACCATTTGAACGTTAGTACGCTCTTCCGGACACTTAGGACCCTCGCGTGGGCACCCTGTTCCCTACAAAATCACTGAGGAGCGGCAGGCTCCACTGGCCTGCCCAGAAACATCCAGGCCGGGAAGCCCTTCAGAGTCCCTCTGTGTACGCCGAGTGTAGGGCAACACACGGCACGCGTCCTTGGGACAGCTAGATTTCCTCAGCCATCCAACAGCTGCAGGAAATCTGTGTGCTCACGTCCTACATGCCATGGAAGTCTGCCTCATTGCCCTCATCTGAGCTGTACTTAGGAAAACAATCTGCTTCGCAGTCCCTCTAGGAACTCATACCCGAAGACCCCAGAGCGACACCGAGTAAGTCGGCTTGCATTCCTACTGCAACTGAAGCACCGTTCTTCCTGTCGTGCTGTAGGATTTTAGAAATGGCCAAGGGCCGACAGCTTCCCCAGCACGATCCTTGGACGAGGGAGCTCGCTCCATGCAGAACACCCTGTGAAGAAAAGTTGATTCAGGCAAGTGTGACCAGTGTGCCCCCTAGAGTGTCTTATGACTTGTTAGAAATCGCAAGGATAGAGGCTGCGTGTTCACTGGAAATGGGGGGCCTGATGGCACAAGCCTTGCTTTCCCATGCTGAAATCTCCATTCATGCCGCCTCGAAGCTTCCGCAAAAACAGTGTTTTGGACGGGCCTGTAGACCCGCTATGCAGGCCTCAAGGAAGGAAAGGAATCGTCCTCTAACTAAACAGGGTGCTTCCAGATCCTGGCTAGGATCTCATCCTGTCATGCTCTACGGCGACAGGGGAATTCGATGTGAGTGCCTACCTCAAGGTAAGGCCTAGAGTAGCCCTGCAGAAACGGAGCATACAGGAGTTCTTTGAGGTCTTGGTCACGGTTGTGCTTTCTTTGAACTCTGGTACCCTTTTCAGGACTCCAAGACCCTTCGGGGCGTGCTCCCGCTTCCCTACAACATCACCGAGGACCTCCCCGCCCCTCTGGGCCTGCGGAGCAACACCCAGGCCGGGAGGCCCTTCAGAGGCCCTCCGTGTATGCCGAGAGAAGGGCAGCACACAAGCACTTTCCCTTGGGACTGCTATATTTCCTCAGAAATCCAACAGCCTCAGGGACACATTTCTTGCACGTGCACCGTGCCATGGAACTTCTTTCTCCTCTTTGCCCATCCTTGAGCTGCACTGGGGAACTGGCCTGCTTAGAAGTCCTTTAGCGACCTCCTTCCGAAGGGACTCTACTCGAGGAGAAAGTCCGCTTGTTGTTCCTACTGCAAGTAAAGCAAAGCTCTTCGTGTAACACTGCACTCTTCCGGGAGAAGCAAATGCTTAGAGGCCGAACTAGAGCCTGCCGTGGTTGAGGCTGTTCGCCCCACGCGGGACACCCTGCGTCTAGAAGTAAAATCGGGGAAGGGCCCATTGTGTACATTGTGGGAGAAACGCTGCTTGTGTTCCACCTGCCACTACCGCAGAGCTCTCCGTGTAAAACTGCAGTGTTTGGGGAGAGGAAACGCTTAGAGGCATAACTAGAGCCTGCCTTGCTTGAGGCAGTTCGCTACACGCAAAAGACCCTGTGGAAAGAAGTTGATTCAGGGAAGGGCCCATTGTGTACCTTCTCTGTCTTTTGACATGTGACATCATCTAGAGGTAAGTATAACTAACTGCGTGTCTACGTGCAAATGCGGGCCTGATGGCACACGCCGTGCTTCCTGTTTGGAAAGTTCAGTTCACGGGGCCTCGAACATCCCGGAGGGGCAGAGTTTTCGACGGGCCTGTAGAAACTGGAGGCCTGGCCTTGGGAAGAAGAGGAGTTTTCTCTACGAAACCATGGTGCTTCCAAGGCCTGGTAGGGAGCCCGCGCTGTGATCCTGTGTAACTAAGTGTAGAGCCAACGTGAGCTCTTTCGCCTCGAGGGAAGTCCCTGAATGGCCCTGCTGAAGCGGACGCCTTACAGCAGTTTCCGTGAGCTCTTCGTGGCAGTTCTGGATGATTTGTATTAGTATTCTCAGCTTTTCTGGTATGCGGGCCTCTCGCTTGTTGTGGTATCCCCCGTTGCGGAGCAGAGGCGACGGACGCACGGGCTCAGCGGCCATGGCTCACCGGCCCAGTCGCTCGGCGGCATGTGGGATCTTCCCGGACCGGGGCACGAACCCGTGTCCCCTGCGTCGGCAGGCGGCGTCTCAAACACTGCGCCACCAGGGAAGGCCTGCGTGCCCGTTTTCAAAGCTCCTTTCATGCTGCCTCGAAGACTCCGAGAACACAGTGTTTCTGACGGGCCTGTAGACACTGTAAGCAGCTCCCTGGGAAGAGAAGGACTTTTCGCTCAAGAAACAGCGTGCTTCCGTAGCCTGGTTAGGAGCTCCTCGTGTCATGCTCTAGAGCTAAAGGGAAACCGGACTTGAGTACTTTTACCTCAAGTAAGGCCTTGACTAGCCCTGCTGAAGCGGAAGCGTGGCACAGGTTCCATGAGGCTCTTAGTCGCAGTTCTGCACCATTTGAACGTTAGTACGCTCTTCCGGACACTTAGGACCCTCGCGTGGGCACCCTGTTCCCTACAAAATCACTGAGGAGCGGCAGGCTCCACTGGCCTGCCCAGAAACATCCAGGCCGGGAAGCCCTTCAGAGTCCCTCTGTGTACGCCGAGTGTAGGGCAACACACGGCACGCGTCCTTGGGACAGCTAGATTTCCTCAGCCATCCAACAGCTGCAGGAAATCTGTGTGCTCACGTCCTACATGCCATGGAAGTCTGCCTCATTGCCCTCATCTGAGCTGTACTTAGGAAAACAATCTGCTTCGCAGTCCCTCTAGGAACTCATACCCGAAGACCCCAGAGCGACACCGAGTAAGTCGGCTTGCATTCCTACTGCAACTGAAGCACCGTTCTTCCTGTCGTGCTGTAGGATTTTAGAAATGGCCAAGGGCCGACAGCTTCCCCAGCACGATCCTTGGACGAGGGAGCTCGCTCCATGCAGAACACCCTGTGAAGAAAAGTTGATTCAGGCAAGTGTGACCAGTGTGCCCCCTAGAGTGTCTTATGACTTGTTAGAAATCGCAAGGATAGAGGCTGCGTGTTCACTGGAAATGGGGGGGCCTGATGGCACAAGCCTTGCTTTCCCATGCTGAAATCTCCATTCATGCCGCCTCGAAGCTTCCGCAAAAACAGTGTTTTGGACGGGCCTGTAGACCCGCTATGCAGGCCTCAAGGAAGGAAAGGAATCGTCCTCTAACTAAACAGGGTGCTTCCAGATCCTGGCTAGGATCTCATCCTGTCATGCTCTACGGCGACAGGGGAATTCGATGTGAGTGCCTACCTCAAGGTAAGGCCTAGAGTAGCCCTGCAGAAACGGAGCATACAGGAGTTCTTTGAGGTCTTGGTCACGGTTGTGCTTTCTTTGAACTCTGGTACCCTTTTCAGGACTCCAAGACCCTTCGGGGCGTGCACCCGCTTCCCTACAACATCACCGAGGACCTCCCCGCCCCTCTGGGCCTGTGGAGCAACACCCAGGCCGGGAGGCCCTTCAGAGGCCCTCCGTGTATGCCGAGAGAAGGGCAGCACACAAGCACTTTCCCTTGGGACTGCTATATTTCCTCAGAAATCCAACAGCCTCAGGGACACATTTCTTGCACGTGCACCGTGCCATGGAACTTCTTTCTCCTCTTTGCCCATCCTTGAGCTGCACTGGGGAACTGGCCTGCTTAGAAGTCCTTTAGCGACCTCCTTCCGAAGGGACTCTACTCGAGGAGAAAGTCCGCTTGTTGTTCCTACTGCAAGTAAAGCAAAGCTCTTCGTGTAACACTGCACTCTTCCGGGAGAAGCAAATGCTTAGAGGCTGAACTAGAGCCTGCCGTGGTTGAGGCTGTTCGCCCCACGCGGGACACCCTGCGTCTAGAAGTAAAATCGGGGAAGGGCCCATTGTGTACATTGTGGGAGAAACGCTGCTTGTGTTCCACCTGCCACTACCGCAGAGCTCTCCGTGTAAAACTGCAGTGTTTGGGGAGAGGAAACGCTTAGAGGCATAACTAGAGCCTGCCTTGCTTGAGGCAGTTCGCTACACGCAAAAGACCCTGCGGAAAGAAGTTGATTCAGGGAAGGGCCCATTGTGTACCTTCTCTGTCTTTTGACATGTGACATCATCTAGAGGTAAGTATAACTAACTGCGTGTCTACGTGCAAATGCGGGCCTGATGGCACACGCCGTGCTTCCTGTTTGGAAAGTTCAGTTCACGGGGCCTCGAACGTCCCGGAGGGGCAGAGTTTTCGACGGGCCTGTAGAAACTGGAGGCCTGGCCTTGGGAAGAAGAGGAGTTTTCTCTACGAAACCATGGTGCTTCCAAGGCCTGGTAGGGAGCCCGCGCTGTGATCCTGTGTAACTAAGTGTAGAGCCAACGTGAGCTCTTTCGCCTCGAGGGAAGTCCCTGAATGGCCCTGCTGAAGCGGACGCCTTACAGCAGTTTCCGTGAGCTCTTCGTGGCAGTTCTGGATGATTTGTATTAGTATTCTCAGCTTTTCTGGTATGCGGGCCTCTCGCTTGTTGTGGTATCCCCCGTTGCGGAGCAGAGGCGACGGACGCACGGGCTCAGCGGCCATGGCTCACCGGCCCAGTCGCTCGGCGGCATGTGGGATCTTCCCGGACCGGGGCACGAACCCGTGTCCCCTGCGTCGGCAGGCGGCGTCTCAAACACTGCGCCACCAGGGAAGGCCTGCGTGCCCGTTTTCAAAGCTCCTTTCATGCTGCCTCGAAGACTCCGAGAACACAGTGTTTCTGACGGGCCTGTAGACACTGTAAGCAGCTCCCTGGGAAGAGAAGGACTTTTCGCTCAAGAAACAGCGTGCTTCCGTAGCCTGGTTAGGAGCTCCTCGTGTCATGCTCTAGAGCTAAAGGGAAACCGGACTTGAGTACTTTTACCTCAAGTAAGGCCTTGACTAGCCCTGCTGAAGCGGAAGCGTGGCACAGGTTCCATGAGGCTCTTAGTCGCAGTTCTGCACCATTTGAACGTTAGTACGCTCTTCCGGACACTTAGGACCCTCGCGTGGGCACCCTGTTCCCTACAAAATCACTGAGGAGCGGCAGGCTCCACTGGCCTGCCCAGAAACATCCAGGCCGGGAAGCCCTTCAGAGTCCCTCTGTGTACGCCGAGTGTAGGGCAACACACGGCACGCGTCCTTGGGACAGCTAGATTTCCTCAGCCATCCAACAGCTGCAGGAAATCTGTGTGCTCACGTCCTACATGCCATGGAAGTCTGCCTCATTGCCCTCATCTGAGCTGTACTTAGGAAAACAATCTGCTTCGCAGTCCCTCTAGGAACTCATACCCGAAGACCCCAGAGCGACACCGAGTAAGTCGGCTTGCATTCCTACTGCAACTGAAGCACCGTTCTTCCTGTCGTGCTGTAGGATTTTAGAAATGGCCAAGGGCCGACAGCTTCCCCAGCACGATCCTTGGACGAGGGAGCTCGCTCCATGCAGAACACCCTGTGAAGAAAAGTTGATTCAGGCAAGTGTGACCAGTGTGCCCCCTAGAGTGTCTTATGACTTGTTAGAAATCGCAAGGATAGAGGCTGCGTGTTCACTGGAAATGGGGGGGCCTGATGGCACAAGCCTTGCTTTCCCATGCTGAAATCTCCATTCATGCCGCCTCGAAGCTTCCGCAAAAACAGTGTTTTGGACGGGCCTGTAGACCCGCTATGCAGGCCTCAAGGAAGGAAAGGAATCGTCCTCTAACTAAACAGGGTGCTTCCAGATCCTGGCTAGGATCTCATCCTGTCATGCTCTACGGCGACAGGGGAATTCGATGTGAGTGCCTACCTCAAGGTAAGGCCTAGAGTAGCCCTGCAGAAACGGAGCATACAGGAGTTCTTTGAGGTCTTGGTCACGGTTGTGCTTTCTTTGAACTCTGGTACCCTTTTCAGGACTCCAAGACCCTTCGGGGCGTGCTCCCGCTTCCCTACAACATCACCGAGGACCTCCCCGCCCCTCTGGGCCTGCGGAGCAACACCCAGGCCGGGAGGCCCTTCAGAGGCCCTCCGTGTATGCCGAGAGAAGGGCAGCACACAAGCACTTTCCCTTGGGACTGCTATATTTCCTCAGAAATCCAACAGCCTCAGGGACACATTTCTTGCACGTGCACCGTGCCATGGAACTTCTTTCTCCTCTTTGCCCATCCTTGAGCTGCACTGGGGAACTGGCCTGCTTAGAAGTCCTTTAACGACCTCCTTCCGAAGGGACTCTACTCGAGGAGAAAGCCCGCTTGTTGTTCCTACTGCAAGTAAAGCAAAGCTCTTCGTGTAACACTGCACTCTTCCGGGAGAAGCAAATGCTTAGAGGCCGAACTAGAGCCTGCCGTGGTTGAGGCTGTTCGCCCCACGCGGGACACCCTGCGTCTAGAAGTAAAATCGGGGAAGGGCCCATTGTGTACATTGTGGGAGAAACGCTGCTTGTGTTCCACCTGCCACTACCGCAGAGCTCTCCGTGTAAAACTGCAGTGTTTGGGGAGAGGAAACGCTTAGAGGCATAACTAGAGCCTGCCTTGCTTGAGGCAGTTCGCTACACGCAAAAGACCCTGCGGAAAGAAGTTGATTCAGGGAAGGGCCCATTGTGTACCTTCTCTGTCTTTTGACATGTGACATCATCTAGAGGTAAGTATAACTAACTGCGTGTCTACGTGCAAATGCGGGCCTGATGGCACACGCCGTGCTTCCTGTTTGGAAAGTTCAGTTCACGGGGCCTCGAACGTCCCGGAGGGGCAGAGTTTTCGACGGGCCTGTAGAAACTGGAGGCCTGGCCTTGGGAAGAAGAGGAGTTTTCTCTACGAAACCATGGTGCTTCCAAGGCCTGGTAGGGAGCCCGCGCTGTGATCCTGTGTAACTAAGTGTAGAGCCAACGTGAGCTCTTTCGCCTCGAGGGAAGTCCCTGAATGGCCCTGCTGAAGCGGACGCCTTACAGCAGTTTCCGTGAGCTCTTCGTGGCAGTTCTGGATGATTTGTATTAGTATTCTCAGCTTTTCTGGTATGCGGGCCTCTCGCTTGTTGTGGTATCCCCCGTTGCGGAGCAGAGGCGACGGACGCACGGGCTCAGCGGCCATGGCTCACCGGCCCAGTCGCTCGGCGGCATGTGGGATCTTCCCGGACCGGGGCACGAACCCGTGTCCCCTGCGTCGGCAGGCGGCGTCTCAAACACTGCGCCACCAGGGAAGGCCTGCGTGCCCGTTTTCAAAGCTCCTTTCATGCTGCCTCGAAGACTCTGAGAACACAGTGTTTCTGACGGGCCTGTAGACACTGTAAGCAGCTCCCTGGGAAGAGAAGGACTTTTCGCTCAAGAAACAGCGTGCTTCCGTAGCCTGGTTAGGAGCTCCTCGTGTCATGCTCTAGAGCTAAAGGGAAACCGGACTTGAGTACTTTTACCTCAAGTAAGGCCTTGACTAGCCCTGCTGAAGCGGAAGCGTGGCACAGGTTCCATGAGGCTCTTAGTCGCAGTTCTGCACCATTTGAACGTTAGTACGCTCTTCCGGACACTTAGGACCCTCGCGTGGGCACCCTGTTCCCTACAAAATCACTGAGGAGCGGCAGGCTCCACTGGCCTGCCCAGAAACATCCAGGCCGGGAAGCCCTTCAGAGTCCCTCTGTGTACGCCGAGTGTAGGGCAACACACGGCACGCGTCCTTGGGACAGCTAGATTTCCTCAGCCATCCAACAGCTGCAGGAAATCTGTGTGCTCACGTCCTACATGCCATGGAAGTCTGCCTCATTGCCCTCATCTGAGCTGTACTTAGGAAAACAATCTGCTTCGCAGTCCCTCTAGGAACTCATACCCGAAGACCCCAGAGCGACACCGAGTAAGTCGGCTTGCATTCCTACTGCAACTGAAGCACCGTTCTTCCTGTCGTGCTGTAGGATTTTAGAAATGGCCAAGGGCCGACAGCTTCCCCAGCACGATCCTTGGACGAGGGAGCTCGCTCCATGCAGAACACCCTGTGAAGAAAAGTTGATTCAGGCAAGTGTGACCAGTGTGCCCCCTAGAGTGTCTTATGACTTGTTAGAAATCGCAAGGATAGAGGCTGCGTGTTCACTGGAAATGGGGGGCCTGATGGCACAAGCCTTGCTTTCCCATGCTGAAATCTCCATTCATGCCGCCTCGAAGCTTCCGCAAAAACAGTGTTTTGGACGGGCCTGTAGACCCGCTATGCAGGCCTCAAGGAAGGAAAGGAATCGTCCTCTAACTAAACAGGGTGCTTCCAGATCCTGGCTAGGATCTCATCCTGTCATGCTCTACGGCGACAGGGGAATTCGATGTGAGTGCCTACCTCAAGGTAAGGCCTAGAGTAGCCCTGCAGAAACGGAGCATACAGGAGTTCTTTGAGGTCTTGGTCACGGTTGTGCTTTCTTTGAACTCTGGTACCCTTTTCAGGACTCCAAGACCCTTCGGGGCGTGCTCCCGCTTCCCTACAACATCACCGAGGACCTCCCCGCCCCTCTGGGCCTGCGGAGCAACACCCAGGCCGGGAGGCCCTTCAGAGGCCCTCCGTGTATGCCGAGAGAAGGGCAGCACACAAGCACTTTCCCTTGGGACTGCTATATTTCCTCAGAAATCCAACAGCCTCAGGGACACATTTCTTGCACGTGCACCGTGCCATGGAACTTCTTTCTCCTCTTTGCCCATCCTTGAGCTGCACTGGGGAACTGGCCTGCTTAGAAGTCCTTTAGCGACCTCCTTCCGAAGGGACTCTACTCGAGGAGAAAGTCCGCTTGTTGTTCCTACTGCAAGTAAAGCAAAGCTCTTCGTGTAACACTGCACTCTTCCGGGAGAAGCAAATGCTTAGAGGCCGAACTAGAGCCTGCCGTGGTTGAGGCTGTTCGCCCCACGCGGGACACCCTGCGTCTAGAAGTAAAATCGGGGAAGGGCCCATTGTGTACATTGTGGGAGAAACGCTGCTTGTGTTCCACCTGCCACTACCGCAGAGCTCTCCGTGTAAAACTGCAGTGTTTGGGGAGAGGAAACGCTTAGAGGCATAACTAGAGCCTGCCTTGCTTGAGGCAGTTCGCTACACGCAAAAGACCCTGTGGAAAGAAGTTGATTCAGGGAAGGGCCCATTGTGTACCTTCTCTGTCTTTTGACATGTGACATCATCTAGAGGTAAGTATAACTAACTGCGTGTCTACGTGCAAATGCGGGCCTGATGGCACACGCCGTGCTTCCTGTTTGGAAAGTTCAGTTCACGGGGCCTCGAACATCCCGGAGGGGCAGAGTTTTCGACGGGCCTGTAGAAACTGGAGGCCTGGCCTTGGGAAGAAGAGGAGTTTTCTCTACGAAACCATGGTGCTTCCAAGGCCTGGTAGGGAGCCCGCGCTGTGATCCTGTGTAACTAAGTGTAGAGCCAACGTGAGCTCTTTCGCCTCGAGGGAAGTCCCTGAATGGCCCTGCTGAAGCGGACGCCTTACAGCAGTTTCCGTGAGCTCTTCGTGGCAGTTCTGGATGATTTGTATTAGTATTCTCAGCTTTTCTGGTATGCGGGCCTCTCGCTTGTTGTGGTATCCCCCGTTGCGGAGCAGAGGCGACGGACGCACGGGCTCAGCGGCCATGGCTCACCGGCCCAGTCGCTCGGCGGCATGTGGGATCTTCCCGGACCGGGGCACGAACCCGTGTCCCCTGCGTCGGCAGGCGGCGTCTCAAACACTGCGCCACCAGGGAAGGCCTGCGTGCCCGTTTTCAAAGCTCCTTTCATGCTGCCTCGAAGACTCCGAGAACACAGTGTTTCTGACGGGCCTGTAGACACTGTAAGCAGCTCCCTGGGAAGAGAAGGACTTTTCGCTCAAGAAACAGCGTGCTTCCGTAGCCTGGTTAGGAGCTCCTCGTGTCATGCTCTAGAGCTAAAGGGAAACCGGACTTGAGTACTTTTACCTCAAGTAAGGCCTTGACTAGCCCTGCTGAAGCGGAAGCGTGGCACAGGTTCCATGAGGCTCTTAGTCGCAGTTCTGCACCATTTGAACGTTAGTACGCTCTTCCGGACACTTAGGACCCTCGCGTGGGCACCCTGTTCCCTACAAAATCACTGAGGAGCGGCAGGCTCCACTGGCCTGCCCAGAAACATCCAGGCCGGGAAGCCCTTCAGAGTCCCTCTGTGTACGCCGAGTGTAGGGCAACACACGGCACGCGTCCTTGGGACAGCTAGATTTCCTCAGCCATCCAACAGCTGCAGGAAATCTGTGTGCTCACGTCCTACATGCCATGGAAGTCTGCCTCATTGCCCTCATCTGAGCTGTACTTAGGAAAACAATCTGCTTCGCAGTCCCTCTAGGAACTCATACCCGAAGACCCCAGAGCGACACCGAGTAAGTCGGCTTGCATTCCTACTGCAACTGAAGCACCGTTCTTCCTGTCGTGCTGTAGGATTTTAGAAATGGCCAAGGGCCGACAGCTTCCCCAGCACGATCCTTGGACGAGGGAGCTCGCTCCATGCAGAACACCCTGTGAAGAAAAGTTGATTCAGGCAAGTGTGACCAGTGTGCCCCCTAGAGTGTCTTATGACTTGTTAGAAATCGCAAGGATAGAGGCTGCGTGTTCACTGGAAATGGGGGGGCCTGATGGCACAAGCCTTGCTTTCCCATGCTGAAATCTCCATTCATGCCGCCTCGAAGCTTCCGCAAAAACAGTGTTTTGGACGGGCCTGTAGACCCGCTATGCAGGCCTCAAGGAAGGAAAGGAATCGTCCTCTAACTAAACAGGGTGCTTCCAGATCCTGGCTAGGATCTCATCCTGTCATGCTCTACGGCGACAGGGGAATTCGATGTGAGTGCCTACCTCAAGGTAAGGCCTAGAGTAGCCCTGCAGAAACGGAGCATACAGGAGTTCTTTGAGGTCTTGGTCACGGTTGTGCTTTCTTTGAACTCTGGTACCCTTTTCAGGACTCCAAGACCCTTCGGGGCGTGCACCCGCTTCCCTACAACATCACCGAGGACCTCCCCGCCCCTCTGGGCCTGCGGAGCAACACCCAGGCCGGGAGGCCCTTCAGAGGCCCTCCGTGTATGCCGAGAGAAGGGCAGCACACAAGCACTTTCCCTTGGGACTGCTATATTTCCTCAGAAATCCAACAGCCTCAGGGACACATTTCTTGCACGTGCACCGTGCCATGGAACTTCTTTCTCCTCTTTGCCCATCCTTGAGCTGCACTGGGGAACTGGCCTGCTTAGAAGTCCTTTAGCGACCTCCTTCCGAAGGGACTCTACTCGAGGAGAAAGTCCGCTTGTTGTTCCTACTGCAAGTAAAGCAAAGCTCTTCGTGTAACACTGCACTCTTCCGGGAGAAGCAAATGCTTAGAGGCTGAACTAGAGCCTGCCGTGGTTGAGGCTGTTCGCCCCACGCGGGACACCCTGCGTCTAGAAGTAAAATCGGGGAAGGGCCCATTGTGTACATTGTGGGAGAAACGCTGCTTGTGTTCCACCTGCCACTACCGCAGAGCTCTCCGTGTAAAACTGCAGTGTTTGGGGAGAGGAAACGCTTAGAGGCATAACTAGAGCCTGCCTTGCTTGAGGCAGTTCGCTACACGCAAAAGACCCTGCGGAAAGAAGTTGATTCAGGGAAGGGCCCATTGTGTACCTTCTCTGTCTTTTGACATGTGACATCATCTAGAGGTAAGTATAACTAACTGCGTGTCTACGTGCAAATGCGGGCCTGATGGCACACGCCGTGCTTCCTGTTTGGAAAGTTCAGTTCACGGGGCCTCGAACGTCCCGGAGGGGCAGAGTTTTCGACGGGCCTGTAGAAACTGGAGGCCTGGCCTTGGGAAGAAGAGGAGTTTTCTCTACGAAACCATGGTGCTTCCAAGGCCTGGTAGGGAGCCCGCGCTGTGATCCTGTGTAACTAAGTGTAGAGCCAACGTGAGCTCTTTCGCCTCGAGGGAAGTCCCTGAATGGCCCTGCTGAAGCGGACGCCTTACAGCAGTTTCCGTGAGCTCTTCGTGGCAGTTCTGGATGATTTGTATTAGTATTCTCAGCTTTTCTGGTATGCGGGCCTCTCGCTTGTTGTGGTATCCCCCGTTGCGGAGCAGAGGCGACGGACGCACGGGCTCAGCGGCCATGGCTCACCGGCCCAGTCGCTCGGCGGCATGTGGGATCTTCCCGGACCGGGGCACGAACCCGTGTCCCCTGCGTCGGCAGGCGGCGTCTCAAACACTGCGCCACCAGGGAAGGCCTGCGTGCCCGTTTTCAAAGCTCCTTTCATGCTGCCTCGAAGACTCCGAGAACACAGTGTTTCTGACGGGCCTGTAGACACTGTAAGCAGCTCCCTGGGAAGAGAAGGACTTTTCGCTCAAGAAACAGCGTGCTTCCGTAGCCTGGTTAGGAGCTCCTCGTGTCATGCTCTAGAGCTAAAGGGAAACCGGACTTGAGTACTTTTACCTCAAGTAAGGCCTTGACTAGCCCTGCTGAAGCGGAAGCGTGGCACAGGTTCCATGAGGCTCTTAGTCGCAGTTCTGCACCATTTGAACGTTAGTACGCTCTTCCGGACACTTAGGACCCTCGCGTGGGCACCCTGTTCCCTACAAAATCACTGAGGAGCGGCAGGCTCCACTGGCCTGCCCAGAAACATCCAGGCCGGGAAGCCCTTCAGAGTCCCTCTGTGTACGCCGAGTGTAGGGCAACACACGGCACGCGTCCTTGGGACAGCTAGATTTCCTCAGCCATCCAACAGCTGCAGGAAATCTGTGTGCTCACGTCCTACATGCCATGGAAGTCTGCCTCATTGCCCTCATCTGAGCTGTACTTAGGAAAACAATCTGCTTCGCAGTCCCTCTAGGAACTCATACCCGAAGACCCCAGAGCGACACCGAGTAAGTCGGCTTGCATTCCTACTGCAACTGAAGCACCGTTCTTCCTGTCGTGCTGTAGGATTTTAGAAATGGCCAAGGGCCGACAGCTTCCCCAGCACGATCCTTGGACGAGGGAGCTCGCTCCATGCAGAACACCCTGTGAAGAAAAGTTGATTCAGGCAAGTGTGACCAGTGTGCCCCCTAGAGTGTCTTATGACTTGTTAGAAATCGCAAGGATAGAGGCTGCGTGTTCACTGGAAATGGGGGGGCCTGATGGCACAAGCCTTGCTTTCCCATGCTGAAATCTCCATTCATGCCGCCTCGAAGCTTCCGCAAAAACAGTGTTTTGGACGGGCCTGTAGACCCGCTATGCAGGCCTCAAGGAAGGAAAGGAATCGTCCTCTAACTAAACAGGGTGCTTCCAGATCCTGGCTAGGATCTCATCCTGTCATGCTCTACGGCGACAGGGGAATTCGATGTGAGTGCCTACCTCAAGGTAAGGCCTAGAGTAGCCCTGCAGAAACGGAGCATACAGGAGTTCTTTGAGGTCTTGGTCACGGTTGTGCTTTCTTTGAACTCTGGTACCCTTTTCAGGACTCCAAGACCCTTCGGGGCGTGCTCCCGCTTCCCTACAACATCACCGAGGACCTCCCCGCCCCTCTGGGCCTGCGGAGCAACACCCAGGCCGGGAGGCCCTTCAGAGGCCCTCCGTGTATGCCGAGAGAAGGGCAGCACACAAGCACTTTCCCTTGGGACTGCTATATTTCCTCAGAAATCCAACAGCCTCAGGGACACATTTCTTGCACGTGCACCGTGCCATGGAACTTCTTTCTCCTCTTTGCCCATCCTTGAGCTGCACTGGGGAACTGGCCTGCTTAGAAGTCCTTTAACGACCTCCTTCCGAAGGGACTCTACTCGAGGAGAAAGCCCGCTTGTTGTTCCTACTGCAAGTAAAGCAAAGCTCTTCGTGTAACACTGCACTCTTCCGGGAGAAGCAAATGCTTAGAGGCCGAACTAGAGCCTGCCGTGGTTGAGGCTGTTCGCCCCACGCGGGACACCCTGCGTCTAGAAGTAAAATCGGGGAAGGGCCCATTGTGTACATTGTGGGAGAAACGCTGCTTGTGTTCCACCTGCCACTACCGCAGAGCTCTCCGTGTAAAACTGCAGTGTTTGGGGAGAGGAAACGCTTAGAGGCATAACTAGAGCCTGCCTTGCTTGAGGCAGTTCGCTACACGCAAAAGACCCTGCGGAAAGAAGTTGATTCAGGGAAGGGCCCATTGTGTACCTTCTCTGTCTTTTGACATGTGACATCATCTAGAGGTAAGTATAACTAACTGCGTGTCTACGTGCAAATGCGGGCCTGATGGCACACGCCGTGCTTCCTGTTTGGAAAGTTCAGTTCACGGGGCCTCGAACGTCCCGGAGGGGCAGAGTTTTCGACGGGCCTGTAGAAACTGGAGGCCTGGCCTTGGGAAGAAGAGGAGTTTTCTCTACGAAACCATGGTGCTTCCAAGGCCTGGTAGGGAGCCCGCGCTGTGATCCTGTGTAACTAAGTGTAGAGCCAACGTGAGCTCTTTCGCCTCGAGGGAAGTCCCTGAATGGCCCTGCTGAAGCGGACGCCTTACAGCAGTTTCCGTGAGCTCTTCGTGGCAGTTCTGGATGATTTGTATTAGTATTCTCAGCTTTTCTGGTATGCGGGCCTCTCGCTTGTTGTGGTATCCCCCGTTGCGGAGCAGAGGCGACGGACGCACGGGCTCAGCGGCCATGGCTCACCGGCCCAGTCGCTCGGCGGCATGTGGGATCTTCCCGGACCGGGGCACGAACCCGTGTCCCCTGCGTCGGCAGGCGGCGTCTCAAACACTGCGCCACCAGGGAAGGCCTGCGTGCCCGTTTTCAAAGCTCCTTTCATGCTGCCTCGAAGACTCCGAGAACACAGTGTTTCTGACGGGCCTGTAGACACTGTAAGCAGCTCCCTGGGAAGAGAAGGACTTTTCGCTCAAGAAACAGCGTGCTTCCGTAGCCTGGTTAGGAGCTCCTCGTGTCATGCTCTAGAGCTAAAGGGAAACCGGACTTGAGTACTTTTACCTCAAGTAAGGCCTTGACTAGCCCTGCTGAAGCGGAAGCGTGGCACAGGTTCCATGAGGCTCTTAGTCGCAGTTCTGCACCATTTGAACGTTAGTACGCTCTTCCGGACACTTAGGACCCTCGCGTGGGCACCCTGTTCCCTACAAAATCACTGAGGAGCGGCAGGCTCCACTGGCCTGCCCAGAAACATCCAGGCCGGGAAGCCCTTCAGAGTCCCTCTGTGTACGCCGAGTGTAGGGCAACACACGGCACGCGTCCTTGGGACAGCTAGATTTCCTCAGCCATCCAACAGCTGCAGGAAATCTGTGTGCTCACGTCCTACATGCCATGGAAGTCTGCCTCATTGCCCTCATCTGAGCTGTACTTAGGAAAACAATCTGCTTCGCAGTCCCTCTAGGAACTCATACCCGAAGACCCCAGAGCGACACCGAGTAAGTCGGCTTGCATTCCTACTGCAACTGAAGCACCGTTCTTCCTGTCGTGCTGTAGGATTTTAGAAATGGCCAAGGGCCGACAGCTTCCCCAGCACGATCCTTGGACGAGGGAGCTCGCTCCATGCAGAACACCCTGTGAAGAAAAGTTGATTCAGGCAAGTGTGACCAGTGTGCCCCCTAGAGTGTCTTATGACTTGTTAGAAATCGCAAGGATAGAGGCTGCGTGTTCACTGGAAATGGGGGGGCCTGATGGCACAAGCCTTGCTTTCCCATGCTGAAATCTCCATTCATGCCGCCTCGAAGCTTCCGCAAAAACAGTGTTTTGGACGGGCCTGTAGACCCGCTATGCAGGCCTCAAGGAAGGAAAGGAATCGTCCTCTAACTAAACAGGGTGCTTCCAGATCCTGGCTAGGATCTCATCCTGTCATGCTCTACGGCGACAGGGGAATTCGATGTGAGTGCCTACCTCAAGGTAAGGCCTAGAGTAGCCCTGCAGAAACGGAGCATACAGGAGTTCTTTGAGGTCTTGGTCACGGTTGTGCTTTCTTTGAACTCTGGTACCCTTTTCAGGACTCCAAGACCCTTCGGGGCGTGCTCCCGCTTCCCTACAACATCACCGAGGACCTCCCCGCCCCTCTGGGCCTGCGGAGCAACACCCAGGCCGGGAGGCCCTTCAGAGGCCCTCCGTGTATGCCGAGAGAAGGGCAGCACACAAGCACTTTCCCTTGGGACTGCTATATTTCCTCAGAAATCCAACAGCCTCAGGGACACATTTCTTGCACGTGCACCGTGCCATGGAACTTCTTTCTCCTCTTTGCCCATCCTTGAGCTGCACTGGGGAACTGGCCTGCTTAGAAGTCCTTTAACGACCTCCTTCCGAAGGGACTCTACTCGAGGAGAAAGCCCGCTTGTTGTTCCTACTGCAAGTAAAGCAAAGCTCTTCGTGTAACACTGCACTCTTCCGGGAGAAGCAAATGCTTAGAGGCCGAACTAGAGCCTGCCGTGGTTGAGGCTGTTCGCCCCACGCGGGACACCCTGCGTCTAGAAGTAAAATCGGGGAAGGGCCCATTGTGTACATTGTGGGAGAAACGCTGCTTGTGTTCCACCTGCCACTACCGCAGAGCTCTCCGTGTAAAACTGCAGTGTTTGGGGAGAGGAAACGCTTAGAGGCATAACTAGAGCCTGCCTTGCTTGAGGCAGTTCGCTACACGCAAAAGACCCTGCGGAAAGAAGTTGATTCAGGGAAGGGCCCATTGTGTACCTTCTCTGTCTTTTGACATGTGACATCATCTAGAGGTAAGTATAACTAACTGCGTGTCTACGTGCAAATGCGGGCCTGATGGCACACGCCGTGCTTCCTGTTTGGAAAGTTCAGTTCACGGGGCCTCGAACGTCCCGGAGGGGCAGAGTTTTCGACGGGCCTGTAGAAACTGGAGGCCTGGCCTTGGGAAGAAGAGGAGTTTTCTCTACGAAACCATGGTGCTTCCAAGGCCTGGTAGGGAGCCCGCGCTGTGATCCTGTGTAACTAAGTGTAGAGCCAACGTGAGCTCTTTCGCCTCGAGGGAAGTCCCTGAATGGCCCTGCTGAAGCGGACGCCTTACAGCAGTTTCCGTGAGCTCTTCGTGGCAGTTCTGGATGATTTGTATTAGTATTCTCAGCTTTTCTGGTATGCGGGCCTCTCGCTTGTTGTGGTATCCCCCGTTGCGGAGCAGAGGCGACGGACGCACGGGCTCAGCGGCCATGGCTCACCGGCCCAGTCGCTCGGCGGCATGTGGGATCTTCCCGGACCGGGGCACGAACCCGTGTCCCCTGCGTCGGCAGGCGGCGTCTCAAACACTGCGCCACCAGGGAAGGCCTGCGTGCCCGTTTTCAAAGCTCCTTTCATGCTGCCTCGAAGACTCCGAGAACACAGTGTTTCTGACGGGCCTGTAGACACTGTAAGCAGCTCCCTGGGAAGAGAAGGACTTTTCGCTCAAGAAACAGCGTGCTTCCCTAGCCTGGTTAGGAGCTCCTCGTGTCATGCTCTAGAGCTAAAGGGAAACCGGACTTGAGTACTTTTACCTCAAGTAAGGCCTTGACTAGCCCTGCTGAAGCGGAAGCGTGGCACAGGTTCCATGAGGCTCTTAGTCGCAGTTCTGCACCATTTGAACGTTAGTACGCTCTTCCGGACACTTAGGACCCTCGCGTGGGCACCCTGTTCCCTACAAAATCACTGAGGAGCGGCAGGCTCCACTGGCCTGCCCAGAAACATCCAGGCCGGGAAGCCCTTCAGAGTCCCTCTGTGTACGCCGAGTGTAGGGCAACACACGGCACGCGTCCTTGGGACAGCTAGATTTCCTCAGCCATCCAACAGCTGCAGGAAATCTGTGTGCTCACGTCCTACATGCCATGGAAGTCTGCCTCATTGCCCTCATCTGAGCTGTACTTAGGAAAACAATCTGCTTCGCAGTCCCTCTAGGAACTCATACCCGAAGACCCCAGAGCGACACCGAGTAAGTCGGCTTGCATTCCTACTGCAACTGAAGCACCGTTCTTCCTGTCGTGCTGTAGGATTTTAGAAATGGCCAAGGGCCGACAGCTTCCCCAGCACGATCCTTGGACGAGGGAGCTCGCTCCATGCAGAACACCCTGTGAAGAAAAGTTGATTCAGGCAAGTGTGACCAGTGTGCCCCCTAGAGTGTCTTATGACTTGTTAGAAATCGCAAGGATAGAGGCTGCGTGTTCACTGGAAATGGGGGGGCCTGATGGCACAAGCCTTGCTTTCCCATGCTGAAATCTCCATTCATGCCGCCTCGAAGCTTCCGCAAAAACAGTGTTTTGGACGGGCCTGTAGACCCGCTATGCAGGCCTCAAGGAAGGAAAGGAATCGTCCTCTAACTAAACAGGGTGCTTCCAGATCCTGGCTAGGATCTCATCCTGTCATGCTCTACGGCGACAGGGGAATTCGATGTGAGTGCCTACCTCAAGGTAAGGCCTAGAGTAGCCCTGCAGAAACGGAGCATACAGGAGTTCTTTGAGGTCTTGGTCACGGTTGTGCTTTCTTTGAACTCTGGTACCCTTTTCAGGACTCCAAGACCCTTCGGGGCGTGCTCCCGCTTCCCTACAACATCACCGAGGACCTCCCCGCCCCTCTGGGCCTGCGGAGCAACACCCAGGCCGGGAGGCCCTTCAGAGGCCCTCCGTGTATGCCGAGAGAAGGGCAGCACACAAGCACTTTCCCTTGGGACTGCTATATTTCCTCAGAAATCCAACAGCCTCAGGGACACATTTCTTGCACGTGCACCGTGCCATGGAACTTCTTTCTCCTCTTTGCCCATCCTTGAGCTGCACTGGGGAACTGGCCTGCTTAGAAGTCCTTTAACGACCTCCTTCCGAAGGGACTCTACTCGAGGAGAAAGCCCGCTTGTTGTTCCTACTGCAAGTAAAGCAAAGCTCTTCGTGTAACACTGCACTCTTCCGGGAGAAGCAAATGCTTAGAGGCCGAACTAGAGCCTGCCGTGGTTGAGGCTGTTCGCCCCACGCGGGACACCCTGCGTCTAGAAGTAAAATCGGGGAAGGGCCCATTGTGTACATTGTGGGAGAAACGCTGCTTGTGTTCCACCTGCCACTACCGCAGAGCTCTCCGTGTAAAACTGCAGTGTTTGGGGAGAGGAAACGCTTAGAGGCATAACTAGAGCCTGCCTTGCTTGAGGCAGTTCGCTACACGCAAAAGACCCTGCGGAAAGAAGTTGATTCAGGGAAGGGCCCATTGTGTACCTTCTCTGTCTTTTGACATGTGACATCATCTAGAGGTAAGTATAACTAACTGCGTGTCTACGTGCAAATGCGGGCCTGATGGCACACGCCGTGCTTCCTGTTTGGAAAGTTCAGTTCACGGGGCCTCGAACGTCCCGGAGGGGCAGAGTTTTCGACGGGCCTGTAGAAACTGGAGGCCTGGCCTTGGGAAGAAGAGGAGTTTTCTCTACGAAACCATGGTGCTTCCAAGGCCTGGTAGGGAGCCCGCGCTGTGATCCTGTGTAACTAAGTGTAGAGCCAACGTGAGCTCTTTCGCCTCGAGGGAAGTCCCTGAATGGCCCTGCTGAAGCGGACGCCTTACAGCAGTTTCCGTGAGCTCTTCGTGGCAGTTCTGGATGATTTGTATTAGTATTCTCAGCTTTTCTGGTATGCGGGCCTCTCGCTTGTTGTGGTATCCCCCGTTGCGGAGCAGAGGCGACGGACGCACGGGCTCAGCGGCCATGGCTCACCGGCCCAGTCGCTCGGCGGCATGTGGGATCTTCCCGGACCGGGGCACGAACCCGTGTCCCCTGCGTCGGCAGGCGGCGTCTCAAACACTGCGCCACCAGGGAAGGCCTGCGTGCCCGTTTTCAAAGCTCCTTTCATGCTGCCTCGAAGACTCCGAGAACACAGTGTTTCTGACGGGCCTGTAGACACTGTAAGCAGCTCCCTGGGAAGAGAAGGACTTTTCGCTCAAGAAACAGCGTGCTTCCGTAGCCTGGTTAGGAGCTCCTCGTGTCATGCTCTAGAGCTAAAGGGAAACCGGACTTGAGTACTTTTACCTCAAGTAAGGCCTTGACTAGCCCTGCTGAAGCGGAAGCGTGGCACAGGTTCCATGAGGCTCTTAGTCGCAGTTCTGCACCATTTGAACGTTAGTACGCTCTTCCGGACACTTAGGACCCTCGCGTGGGCACCCTGTTCCCTACAAAATCACTGAGGAGCGGCAGGCTCCACTGGCCTGCCCAGAAACATCCAGGCCGGGAAGCCCTTCAGAGTCCCTCTGTGTACGCCGAGTGTAGGGCAACACACGGCACGCGTCCTTGGGACAGCTAGATTTCCTCAGCCATCCAACAGCTGCAGGAAATCTGTGTGCTCACGTCCTACATGCCATGGAAGTCTGCCTCATTGCCCTCATCTGAGCTGTACTTAGGAAAACAATCTGCTTCGCAGTCCCTCTAGGAACTCATACCCGAAGACCCCAGAGCGACACCGAGTAAGTCGGCTTGCATTCCTACTGCAACTGAAGCACCGTTCTTCCTGTCGTGCTGTAGGATTTTAGAAATGGCCAAGGGCCGACAGCTTCCCCAGCACGATCCTTGGACGAGGGAGCTCGCTCCATGCAGAACACCCTGTGAAGAAAAGTTGATTCAGGCAAGTGTGACCAGTGTGCCCCCTAGAGTGTCTTATGACTTGTTAGAAATCGCAAGGATAGAGGCTGCGTGTTCACTGGAAATGGGGGGGCCTGATGGCACAAGCCTTGCTTTCCCATGCTGAAATCTCCATTCATGCCGCCTCGAAGCTTCCGCAAAAACAGTGTTTTGGACGGGCCTGTAGACCCGCTATGCAGGCCTCAAGGAAGGAAAGGAATCGTCCTCTAACTAAACAGGGTGCTTCCAGATCCTGGCTAGGATCTCATCCTGTCATGCTCTACGGCGACAGGGGAATTCGATGTGAGTGCCTACCTCAAGGTAAGGCCTAGAGTAGCCCTGCAGAAACGGAGCATACAGGAGTTCTTTGAGGTCTTGGTCACGGTTGTGCTTTCTTTGAACTCTGGTACCCTTTTCAGGACTCCAAGACCCTTCGGGGCGTGCACCCGCTTCCCTACAACATCACCGAGGACCTCCCCGCCCCTCTGGGCCTGCGGAGCAACACCCAGGCCGGGAGGCCCTTCAGAGGCCCTCCGTGTATGCCGAGAGAAGGGCAGCACACAAGCACTTTCCCTTGGGACTGCTATATTTCCTCAGAAATCCAACAGCCTCAGGGACACATTTCTTGCACGTGCACCGTGCCATGGAACTTCTTTCTCCTCTTTGCCCATCCTTGAGCTGCACTGGGGAACTGGCCTGCTTAGAAGTCCTTTAGCGACCTCCTTCCGAAGGGACTCTACTCGAGGAGAAAGTCCGCTTGTTGTTCCTACTGCAAGTAAAGCAAAGCTCTTCGTGTAACACTGCACTCTTCCGGGAGAAGCAAATGCTTAGAGGCCGAACTAGAGCCTGCCGTGGTTGAGGCTGTTCGCCCCACGCGGGACACCCTGCGTCTAGAAGTAAAATCGGGGAAGGGCCCATTGTGTACATTGTGGGAGAAACGCTGCTTGTGTTCCACCTGCCACTACCGCAGAGCTCTCCGTGTAAAACTGCAGTGTTTGGGGAGAGGAAACGCTTAGAGGCATAACTAGAGCCTGCCTTGCTTGAGGCAGTTCGCTACACGCAAAAGACCCTGCGGAAAGAAGTTGATTCAGGGAAGGGCCCATTGTGTACCTTCTCTGTCTTTTGACATGTGACATCATCTAGAGGTAAGTATAACTAACTGCGTGTCTACGTGCAAATGCGGGCCTGATGGCACACGCCGTGCTTCCTGTTTGGAAAGTTCAGTTCACGGGGCCTCGAACGTCCCGGAGGGGCAGAGTTTTCGACGGGCCTGTAGAAACTGGAGGCCTGGCCTTGGGAAGAAGAGGAGTTTTCTCTACGAAACCATGGTGCTTCCAAGGCCTGGTAGGGAGCCCGCGCTGTGATCCTGTGTAACTAAGTGTAGAGCCAACGTGAGCTCTTTCGCCTCGAGGGAAGTCCCTGAATGGCCCTGCTGAAGCGGACGCCTTACAGCAGTTTCCGTGAGCTCTTCGTGGCAGTTCTGGATGATTTGTATTAGTATTCTCAGCTTTTCTGGTATGCGGGCCTCTCGCTTGTTGTGGTATCCCCCGTTGCGGAGCAGAGGCGACGGACGCACGGGCTCAGCGGCCATGGCTCACCGGCCCAGTCGCTCGGCGGCATGTGGGATCTTCCCGGACCGGGGCACGAACCCGTGTCCCCTGCGTCGGCAGGCGGCGTCTCAAACACTGCGCCACCAGGGAAGGCCTGCGTGCCCGTTTTCAAAGCTCCTTTCATGCTGCCTCGAAGACTCCGAGAACACAGTGTTTCTGACGGGCCTGTAGACACTGTAAGCAGCTCCCTGGGAAGAGAAGGACTTTTCGCTCAAGAAACAGCGTGCTTCCGTAGCCTGGTTAGGAGCTCCTCGTGTCATGCTCTAGAGCTAAAGGGAAACCGGACTTGAGTACTTTTACCTCAAGTAAGGCCTTGACTAGCCCTGCTGAAGCGGAAGCGTGGCACAGGTTCCATGAGGCTCTTAGTCGCAGTTCTGCACCATTTGAACGTTAGTACGCTCTTCCGGACACTTAGGACCCTCGCGTGGGCACCCTGTTCCCTACAAAATCACTGAGGAGCGGCAGGCTCCACTGGCCTGCCCAGAAACATCCAGGCCGGGAAGCCCTTCAGAGTCCCTCTGTGTACGCCGAGTGTAGGGCAACACACGGCACGCGTCCTTGGGACAGCTAGATTTCCTCAGCCATCCAACAGCTGCAGGAAATCTGTGTGCTCACGTCCTACATGCCATGGAAGTCTGCCTCATTGCCCTCATCTGAGCTGTACTTAGGAAAACAATCTGCTTCGCAGTCCCTCTAGGAACTCATACCCGAAGACCCCAGAGCGACACCGAGTAAGTCGGCTTGCATTCCTACTGCAACTGAAGCACCGTTCTTCCTGTCGTGCTGTAGGATTTTAGAAATGGCCAAGGGCCGACAGCTTCCCCAGCACGATCCTTGGACGAGGGAGCTCGCTCCATGCAGAACACCCTGTGAAGAAAAGTTGATTCAGGCAAGTGTGACCAGTGTGCCCCCTAGAGTGTCTTATGACTTGTTAGAAATCGCAAGGATAGAGGCTGCGTGTTCACTGGAAATGGGGGGGCCTGATGGCACAAGCCTTGCTTTCCCATGCTGAAATCTCCATTCATGCCGCCTCGAAGCTTCCGCAAAAACAGTGTTTTGGACGGGCCTGTAGACCCGCTATGCAGGCCTCAAGGAAGGAAAGGAATCGTCCTCTAACTAAACAGGGTGCTTCCAGATCCTGGCTAGGATCTCATCCTGTCATGCTCTACGGCGACAGGGGAATTCGATGTGAGTGCCTACCTCAAGGTAAGGCCTAGAGTAGCCCTGCAGAAACGGAGCATACAGGAGTTCTTTGAGGTCTTGGTCACGGTTGTGCTTTCTTTGAACTCTGGTACCCTTTTCAGGACTCCAAGACCCTTCGGGGCGTGCACCCGCTTCCCTACAACATCACCGAGGACCTCCCCGCCCCTCTGGGCCTGCGGAGCAACACCCAGGCCGGGAGGCCCTTCAGAGGCCCTCCGTGTATGCCGAGAGAAGGGCAGCACACAAGCACTTTCCCTTGGGACTGCTATATTTCCTCAGAAATCCAACAGCCTCAGGGACACATTTCTTGCACGTGCACCGTGCCATGGAACTTCTTTCTCCTCTTTGCCCATCCTTGAGCTGCACTGGGGAACTGGCCTGCTTAGAAGTCCTTTAGCGACCTCCTTCCGAAGGGACTCTACTCGAGGAGAAAGTCCGCTTGTTGTTCCTACTGCAAGTAAAGCAAAGCTCTTCGTGTAACACTGCACTCTTCCGGGAGAAGCAAATGCTTAGAGGCCGAACTAGAGCCTGCCGTGGTTGAGGCTGTTCGCCCCACGCGGGACACCCTGCGTCTAGAAGTAAAATCGGGGAAGGGCCCATTGTGTACATTGTGGGAGAAACGCTGCTTGTGTTCCACCTGCCACTACCGCAGAGCTCTCCGTGTAAAACTGCAGTGTTTGGGGAGAGGAAACGCTTAGAGGCATAACTAGAGCCTGCCTTGCTTGAGGCAGTTCGCTACACGCAAAAGACCCTGCGGAAAGAAGTTGATTCAGGGAAGGGCCCATTGTGTACCTTCTCTGTCTTTTGACATGTGACATCATCTAGAGGTAAGTATAACTAACTGCGTGTCTACGTGCAAATGCGGGCCTGATGGCACACGCCGTGCTTCCTGTTTGGAAAGTTCAGTTCACGGGGCCTCGAACGTCCCGGAGGGGCAGAGTTTTCGACGGGCCTGTAGAAACTGGAGGCCTGGCCTTGGGAAGAAGAGGAGTTTTCTCTACGAAACCATGGTGCTTCCAAGGCCTGGTAGGGAGCCCGCGCTGTGATCCTGTGTAACTAAGTGTAGAGCCAACGTGAGCTCTTTCGCCTCGAGGGAAGTCCCTGAATGGCCCTGCTGAAGCGGACGCCTTACAGCAGTTTCCGTGAGCTCTTCGTGGCAGTTCTGGATGATTTGTATTAGTATTCTCAGCTTTTCTGGTATGCGGGCCTCTCGCTTGTTGTGGTATCCCCCGTTGCGGAGCAGAGGCGACGGACGCACGGGCTCAGCGGCCATGGCTCACCGGCCCAGTCGCTCGGCGGCATGTGGGATCTTCCCGGACCGGGGCACGAACCCGTGTCCCCTGCGTCGGCAGGCGGCGTCTCAAACACTGCGCCACCAGGGAAGGCCTGCGTGCCCGTTTTCAAAGCTCCTTTCATGCTGCCTCGAAGACTCCGAGAACACAGTGTTTCTGACGGGCCTGTAGACACTGTAAGCAGCTCCCTGGGAAGAGAAGGACTTTTCGCTCAAGAAACAGCGTGCTTCCGTAGCCTGGTTAGGAGCTCCTCGTGTCATGCTCTAGAGCTAAAGGGAAACCGGACTTGAGTACTTTTACCTCAAGTAAGGCCTTGACTAGCCCTGCTGAAGCGGAAGCGTGGCACAGGTTCCATGAGGCTCTTAGTCGCAGTTCTGCACCATTTGAACGTTAGTACGCTCTTCCGGACACTTAGGACCCTCGCGTGGGCACCCTGTTCCCTACAAAATCACTGAGGAGCGGCAGGCTCCACTGGCCTGCCCAGAAACATCCAGGCCGGGAAGCCCTTCAGAGTCCCTCTGTGTACGCCGAGTGTAGGGCAACACACGGCACGCGTCCTTGGGACAGCTAGATTTCCTCAGCCATCCAACAGCTGCAGGAAATCTGTGTGCTCACGTCCTACATGCCATGGAAGTCTGCCTCATTGCCCTCATCTGAGCTGTACTTAGGAAAACAATCTGCTTCGCAGTCCCTCTAGGAACTCATACCCGAAGACCCCAGAGCGACACCGAGTAAGTCGGCTTGCATTCCTACTGCAACTGAAGCACCGTTCTTCCTGTCGTGCTGTAGGATTTTAGAAATGGCCAAGGGCCGACAGCTTCCCCAGCACGATCCTTGGACGAGGGAGCTCGCTCCATGCAGAACACCCTGTGAAGAAAAGTTGATTCAGGCAAGTGTGACCAGTGTGCCCCCTAGAGTGTCTTATGACTTGTTAGAAATCGCAAGGATAGAGGCTGCGTGTTCACTGGAAATGGGGGGGCCTGATGGCACAAGCCTTGCTTTCCCATGCTGAAATCTCCATTCATGCCGCCTCGAAGCTTCCGCAAAAACAGTGTTTTGGACGGGCCTGTAGACCCGCTATGCAGGCCTCAAGGAAGGAAAGGAATCGTCCTCTAACTAAACAGGGTGCTTCCAGATCCTGGCTAGGATCTCATCCTGTCATGCTCTACGGCGACAGGGGAATTCGATGTGAGTGCCTACCTCAAGGTAAGGCCTAGAGTAGCCCTGCAGAAACGGAGCATACAGGAGTTCTTTGAGGTCTTGGTCACGGTTGTGCTTTCTTTGAACTCTGGTACCCTTTTCAGGACTCCAAGACCCTTCGGGGCGTGCTCCCGCTTCCCTACAACATCACCGAGGACCTCCCCGCCCCTCTGGGCCTGCGGAGCAACACCCAGGCCGGGAGGCCCTTCAGAGGCCCTCCGTGTATGCCGAGAGAAGGGCAGCACACAAGCACTTTCCCTTGGGACTGCTATATTTCCTCAGAAATCCAACAGCCTCAGGGACACATTTCTTGCACGTGCACCGTGCCATGGAACTTCTTTCTCCTCTTTGCCCATCCTTGAGCTGCACTGGGGAACTGGCCTGCTTAGAAGTCCTTTAACGACCTCCTTCCGAAGGGACTCTACTCGAGGAGAAAGCCCGCTTGTTGTTCCTACTGCAAGTAAAGCAAAGCTCTTCGTGTAACACTGCACTCTTCCGGGAGAAGCAAATGCTTAGAGGCCGAACTAGAGCCTGCCGTGGTTGAGGCTGTTCGCCCCACGCGGGACACCCTGCGTCTAGAAGTAAAATCGGGGAAGGGCCCATTGTGTACATTGTGGGAGAAACGCTGCTTGTGTTCCACCTGCCACTACCGCAGAGCTCTCCGTGTAAAACTGCAGTGTTTGGGGAGAGGAAACGCTTAGAGGCATAACTAGAGCCTGCCTTGCTTGAGGCAGTTCGCTACACGCAAAAGACCCTGCGGAAAGAAGTTGATTCAGGGAAGGGCCCATTGTGTACCTTCTCTGTCTTTTGACATGTGACATCATCTAGAGGTAAGTATAACTAAGTGCATGTCTACGTGCAAATGCGGGCCTGATGGCACACGCCGTGCTTCCTGTTTGGAAAGTTCAGTTCACGGGGCCTCGAACGTCCCGGAGGGGCAGAGTTTTCGACGGGCCTGTAGAAACTGGAGGCCTGGCCTTGGGAAGAAGAGGAGTTTTCTCTACGAAACCATGGTGCTTCCAAGGCCTGGTAGGGAGCCCGCGCTGTGATCCTGTGTAACTAAGTGTAGAGCCAACGTGAGCTCTTTCGCCTCGAGGGAAGTCCCTGAATGGCCCTGCTGAAGCGGACGCCTTACAGCAGTTTCCGTGAGCTCTTCGTGGCAGTTCTGGATGATTTGTATTAGTATTCTCAGCTTTTCTGGTATGCGGGCCTCTCGCTTGTTGTGGTATCCCCCGTTGCGGAGCAGAGGCGACGGACGCACGGGCTCAGCGGCCATGGCTCACCGGCCCAGTCGCTCGGCGGCATGTGGGATCTTCCCGGACCGGGGCACGAACCCGTGTCCCCTGCGTCGGCAGGCGGCGTCTCAAACACTGCGCCACCAGGGAAGGCCTGCGTGCCCGTTTTCAAAGCTCCTTTCATGCTGCCTCGAAGACTCCGAGAACACAGTGTTTCTGACGGGCCTGTAGACACTGTAAGCAGCTCCCTGGGAAGAGAAGGACTTTTCGCTCAAGAAACAGCGTGCTTCCGTAGCCTGGTTAGGAGCTCCTCGTGTCATGCTCTAGAGCTAAAGGGAAACCGGACTTGAGTACTTTTACCTCAAGTAAGGCCTTGACTAGCCCTGCTGAAGCGGAAGCGTGGCACAGGTTCCATGAGGCTCTTAGTCGCAGTTCTGCACCATTTGAACGTTAGTACGCTCTTCCGGACACTTAGGACCCTCGCGTGGGCACCCTGTTCCCTACAAAATCACTGAGGAGCGGCAGGCTCCACTGGCCTGCCCAGAAACATCCAGGCCGGGAAGCCCTTCAGAGTCCCTCTGTGTACGCCGAGTGTAGGGCAACACACGGCACGCGTCCTTGGGACAGCTAGATTTCCTCAGCCATCCAACAGCTGCAGGAAATCTGTGTGCTCACGTCCTACATGCCATGGAAGTCTGCCTCATTGCCCTCATCTGAGCTGTACTTAGGAAAACAATCTGCTTCGCAGTCCCTCTAGGAACTCATACCCGAAGACCCCAGAGCGACACCGAGTAAGTCGGCTTGCATTCCTACTGCAACTGAAGCACCGTTCTTCCTGTCGTGCTGTAGGATTTTAGAAATGGCCAAGGGCCGACAGCTTCCCCAGCACGATCCTTGGACGAGGGAGCTCGCTCCATGCAGAACACCCTGTGAAGAAAAGTTGATTCAGGCAAGTGTGACCAGTGTGCCCCCTAGAGTGTCTTATGACTTGTTAGAAATCGCAAGGATAGAGGCTGCGTGTTCACTGGAAATGGGGGGGCCTGATGGCACAAGCCTTGCTTTCCCATGCTGAAATCTCCATTCATGCCGCCTCGAAGCTTCCGCAAAAACAGTGTTTTGGACGGGCCTGTAGACCCGCTATGCAGGCCTCAAGGAAGGAAAGGAATCGTCCTCTAACTAAACAGGGTGTTTCCAGATCCTGGCTAGGATCTCATCCTGTCATGCTCTACGGCGACAGGGGAATTCGATGTGAGTGCCTACCTCAAGGTAAGGCCTAGAGTAGCCCTGCAGAAACGGAGCATACAGGAGTTCTTTGAGGTCTTGGTCACGGTTGTGCTTTCTTTGAACTCTGGTACCCTTTTCAGGACTCCAAGACCCTTCGGGGCGTGCTCCCGCTTCCCTACAACATCACCGAGGACCTCCCCGCCCCTCTGGGCCTGCGGAGCAACACCCAGGCCGGGAGGCCCTTCAGAGGCCCTCCGTGTATGCCGAGAGAAGGGCAGCACACAAGCACTTTCCCTTGGGACTGCTATATTTCCTCAGAAATCCAACAGCCTCAGGGACACATTTCTTGCACGTGCACCGTGCCATGGAACTTCTTTCTCCTCTTTGCCCATCCTTGAGCTGCACTGGGGAACTGGCCTGCTTAGAAGTCCTTTAACGACCTCCTTCCGAAGGGACTCTACTCGAGGAGAAAGCCCGCTTGTTGTTCCTACTGCAAGTAAAGCAAAGCTCTTCGTGTAACACTGCACTCTTCCGGGAGAAGCAAATGCTTAGAGGCCGAACTAGAGCCTGCCGTGGTTGAGGCTGTTCGCCCCACGCGGGACACCCTGCGTCTAGAAGTAAAATCGGGGAAGGGCCCATTGTGTACATTGTGGGAGAAACGCTGCTTGTGTTCCACCTGCCACTACCGCAGAGCTCTCCGTGTAAAACTGCAGTGTTTGGGGAGAGGAAACGCTTAGAGGCATAACTAGAGCCTGCCTTGCTTGAGGCAGTTCGCTACACGCAAAAGACCCTGCGGAAAGAAGTTGATTCAGGGAAGGGCCCATTGTGTACCTTCTCTGTCTTTTGACATGTGACATCATCTAGAGGTAAGTATAACTAACTGCGTGTCTACGTGCAAATGCGGGCCTGATGGCACACGCCGTGCTTCCTGTTTGGAAAGTTCAGTTCACGGGGCCTCGAACGTCCCGGAGGGGCAGAGTTTTCGACGGGCCTGTAGAAACTGGAGGCCTGGCCTTGGGAAGAAGAGGAGTTTTCTCTACGAAACCATGGTGCTTCCAAGGCCTGGTAGGGAGCCCGCGCTGTGATCCTGTGTAACTAAGTGTAGAGCCAACGTGAGCTCTTTCGCCTCGAGGGAAGTCCCTGAATGGCCCTGCTGAAGCGGACGCCTTACAGCAGTTTCCGTGAGCTCTTCGTGGCAGTTCTGGATGATTTGTATTAGTATTCTCAGCTTTTCTGGTATGCGGGCCTCTCGCTTGTTGTGGTATCCCCCGTTGCGGAGCAGAGGCGACGGACGCACGGGCTCAGCGGCCATGGCTCACCGGCCCAGTCGCTCGGCGGCATGTGGGATCTTCCCGGACCGGGGCACGAACCCGTGTCCCCTGCGTCGGCAGGCGGCGTCTCAAACACTGCGCCACCAGGGAAGGCCTGCGTGCCCGTTTTCAAAGCTCCTTTCATGCTGCCTCGAAGACTCCGAGAACACAGTGTTTCTGACGGGCCTGTAGACACTGTAAGCAGCTCCCTGGGAAGAGAAGGACTTTTCGCTCAAGAAACAGCGTGCTTCCGTAGCCTGGTTAGGAGCTCCTCGTGTCATGCTCTAGAGCTAAAGGGAAACCGGACTTGAGTACTTTTACCTCAAGTAAGGCCTTGACTAGCCCTGCTGAAGCGGAAGCGTGGCACAGGTTCCATGAGGCTCTTAGTCGCAGTTCTGCACCATTTGAACGTTAGTACGCTCTTCCGGACACTTAGGACCCTCGCGTGGGCACCCTGTTCCCTACAAAATCACTGAGGAGCGGCAGGCTCCACTGGCCTGCCCAGAAACATCCAGGCCGGGAAGCCCTTCAGAGTCCCTCTGTGTACGCCGAGTGTAGGGCAACACACGGCACGCGTCCTTGGGACAGCTAGATTTCCTCAGCCATCCAACAGCTGCAGGAAATCTGTGTGCTCACGTCCTACATGCCATGGAAGTCTGCCTCATTGCCCTCATCTGAGCTGTACTTAGGAAAACAATCTGCTTCGCAGTCCCTCTAGGAACTCATACCCGAAGACCCCAGAGCGACACCGAGTAAGTCGGCTTGCATTCCTACTGCAACTGAAGCACCGTTCTTCCTGTCGTGCTGTAGGATTTTAGAAATGGCCAAGGGCCGACAGCTTCCCCAGCACGATCCTTGGACGAGGGAGCTCGCTCCATGCAGAACACCCTGTGAAGAAAAGTTGATTCAGGCAAGTGTGACCAGTGTGCCCCCTAGAGTGTCTTATGACTTGTTAGAAATCGCAAGGATAGAGGCTGCGTGTTCACTGGAAATGGGGGGGCCTGATGGCACAAGCCTTGCTTTCCCATGCTGAAATCTCCATTCATGCCGCCTCGAAGCTTCCGCAAAAACAGTGTTTTGGACGGGCCTGTAGACCCGCTATGCAGGCCTCAAGGAAGGAAAGGAATCGTCCTCTAACTAAACAGGGTGTTTCCAGATCCTGGCTAGGATCTCATCCTGTCATGCTCTACGGCGACAGGGGAATTCGATGTGAGTGCCTACCTCAAGGTAAGGCCTAGAGTAGCCCTGCAGAAACGGAGCATACAGGAGTTCTTTGAGGTCTTGGTCACGGTTGTGCTTTCTTTGAACTCTGGTACCCTTTTCAGGACTCCAAGACCCTTCGGGGCGTGCTCCCGCTTCCCTACAACATCACCGAGGACCTCCCCGCCCCTCTGGGCCTGCGGAGCAACACCCAGGCCGGGAGGCCCTTCAGAGGCCCTCCGTGTATGCCGAGAGAAGGGCAGCACACAAGCACTTTCCCTTGGGACTGCTATATTTCCTCAGAAATCCAACAGCCTCAGGGACACATTTCTTGCACGTGCACCGTGCCATGGAACTTCTTTCTCCTCTTTGCCCATCCTTGAGCTGCACTGGGGAACTGGCCTGCTTAGAAGTCCTTTAACGACCTCCTTCCGAAGGGACTCTACTCGAGGAGAAAGCCCGCTTGTTGTTCCTACTGCAAGTAAAGCAAAGCTCTTCGTGTAACACTGCACTCTTCCGGGAGAAGCAAATGCTTAGAGGCCGAACTAGAGCCTGCCGTGGTTGAGGCTGTTCGCCCCACGCGGGACACCCTGCGTCTAGAAGTAAAATCGGGGAAGGGCCCATTGTGTACATTGTGGGAGAAACGCTGCTTGTGTTCCACCTGCCACTACCGCAGAGCTCTCCGTGTAAAACTGCAGTGTTTGGGGAGAGGAAACGCTTAGAGGCATAACTAGAGCCTGCCTTGCTTGAGGCAGTTCGCTACACGCAAAAGACCCTGCGGAAAGAAGTTGATTCAGGGAAGGGCCCATTGTGTACCTTCTCTGTCTTTTGACATGTGACATCATCTAGAGGTAAGTATAACTAAGTGCGTGTCTACGTGCAAATGCGGGCCTGATGGCACACGCCGTGCTTCCTGTTTGGAAAGTTCAGTTCACGGGGCCTCGAACGTCCCGGAGGGGCAGAGTTTTCGACGGGCCTGTAGAAACTGGAGGCCTGGCCTTGGGAAGAAGAGGAGTTTTCTCTACGAAACCATGGTGCTTCCAAGGCCTGGTAGGGAGCCCGCGCTGTGATCCTGTGTAACTAAGTGTAGAGCCAACGTGAGCTCTTTCGCCTCGAGGGAAGTCCCTGAATGGCCCTGCTGAAGCGGACGCCTTACAGCAGTTTCCGTGAGCTCTTCGTGGCAGTTCTGGATGATTTGTATTAGTATTCTCAGCTTTTCTGGTATGCGGGCCTCTCGCTTGTTGTGGTATCCCCCGTTGCGGAGCAGAGGCGACGGACGCACAGGCTCAGCGGCCATGGCTCACCGGCCCAGTCGCTCGGCGGCATGTGGGATCTTCCCGGACCGGGGCACGAACCCGTGTCCCCTGCGTCGGCAGGCGGCGTCTCAAACACTGCGCCACCAGGGAAGGCCTGCGTGCCCGTTTTCAAAGCTCCTTTCATGCTGCCTCGAAGACTCCGAGAACACAGTGTTTCTGACGGGCCTGTAGACACTGTAAGCAGCTCCCTGGGAAGAGAAGGACTTTTCGCTCAAGAAACAGCGTGCTTCCGTAGCCTGGTTAGGAGCTCCTCGTGTCATGCTCTAGAGCTAAAGGGAAACCGGACTTGAGTACTTTTACCTCAAGTAAGGCCTTGACTAGCCCTGCTGAAGCGGAAGCGTGGCACAGGTTCCATGAGGCTCTTAGTCGCAGTTCTGCACCATTTGAACGTTAGTACGCTCTTCCGGACACTTAGGACCCTCGCGTGGGCACCCTGTTCCCTACAAAATCACTGAGGAGCGGCAGGCTCCACTGGCCTGCCCAGAAACATCCAGGCCGGGAAGCCCTTCAGAGTCCCTCTGTGTACGCCGAGTGTAGGGCAACACACGGCACGCGTCCTTGGGACAGCTAGATTTCCTCAGCCATCCAACAGCTGCAGGAAATCTGTGTGCTCACGTCCTACATGCCATGGAAGTCTGCCTCATTGCCCTCATCTGAGCTGTACTTAGGAAAACAATCTGCTTCGCAGTCCCTCTAGGAACTCATACCCGAAGACCCCAGAGCGACACCGAGTAAGTCGGCTTGCATTCCTACTGCAACTGAAGCACCGTTCTTCCTGTCGTGCTGTAGGATTTTAGAAATGGCCAAGGGCCGACAGCTTCCCCAGCACGATCCTTGGACGAGGGAGCTCGCTCCATGCAGAACACCCTGTGAAGAAAAGTTGATTCAGGCAAGTGTGACCAGTGTGCCCCCTAGAGTGTCTTATGACTTGTTAGAAATCGCAAGGATAGAGGCTGCGTGTTCACTGGAAATGGGGGGGCCTGATGGCACAAGCCTTGCTTTCCCATGCTGAAATCTCCATTCATGCCGCCTCGAAGCTTCCGCAAAAACAGTGTTTTGGACGGGCCTGTAGACCCGCTATGCAGGCCTCAAGGAAGGAAAGGAATCGTCCTCTAACTAAACAGGGTGTTTCCAGATCCTGGCTAGGATCTCATCCTGTCATGCTCTACGGCGACAGGGGAATTCGATGTGAGTGCCTACCTCAAGGTAAGGCCTAGAGTAGCCCTGCAGAAACGGAGCATACAGGAGTTCTTTGAGGTCTTGGTCACGGTTGTGCTTTCTTTGAACTCTGGTACCCTTTTCAGGACTCCAAGACCCTTCGGGGCGTGCTCCCGCTTCCCTACAACATCACCGAGGACCTCCCCGCCCCTCTGGGCCTGCGGAGCAACACCCAGGCCGGGAGGCCCTTCAGAGGCCCTCCGTGTATGCCGAGAGAAGGGCAGCACACAAGCACTTTCCCTTGGGACTGCTATATTTCCTCAGAAATCCAACAGCCTCAGGGACACATTTCTTGCACGTGCACCGTGCCATGGAACTTCTTTCTCCTCTTTGCCCATCCTTGAGCTGCACTGGGGAACTGGCCTGCTTAGAAGTCCTTTAACGACCTCCTTCCGAAGGGACTCTACTCGAGGAGAAAGCCCGCTTGTTGTTCCTACTGCAAGTAAAGCAAAGCTCTTCGTGTAACACTGCACTCTTCCGGGAGAAGCAAATGCTTAGAGGCCGAACTAGAGCCTGCCGTGGTTGAGGCTGTTCGCCCCACGCGGGACACCCTGCGTCTAGAAGTAAAATCGGGGAAGGGCCCATTGTGTACATTGTGGGAGAAACGCTGCTTGTGTTCCACCTGCCACTACCGCAGAGCTCTCCGTGTAAAACTGCAGTGTTTGGGGAGAGGAAACGCTTAGAGGCATAACTAGAGCCTGCCTTGCTTGAGGCAGTTCGCTACACGCAAAAGACCCTGCGGAAAGAAGTTGATTCAGGGAAGGGCCCATTGTGTACCTTCTCTGTCTTTTGACATGTGACATCATCTAGAGGTAAGTATAACTAACTGCGTGTCTACGTGCAAATGCGGGCCTGATGGCACACGCCGTGCTTCCTGTTTGGAAAGTTCAGTTCACGGGGCCTCGAACGTCCCGGAGGGGCAGAGTTTTCGACGGGCCTGTAGAAACTGGAGGCCTGGCCTTGGGAAGAAGAGGAGTTTTCTCTACGAAACCATGGTGCTTCCAAGGCCTGGTAGGGAGCCCGCGCTGTGATCCTGTGTAACTAAGTGTAGAGCCAACGTGAGCTCTTTCGCCTCGAGGGAAGTCCCTGAATGGCCCTGCTGAAGCGGACGCCTTACAGCAGTTTCCGTGAGCTCTTCGTGGCAGTTCTGGATGATTTGTATTAGTATTCTCAGCTTTTCTGGTATGCGGGCCTCTCGCTTGTTGTGGTATCCCCCGTTGCGGAGCAGAGGCGACGGACGCACGGGCTCAGCGGCCATGGCTCACCGGCCCAGTCGCTCGGCGGCATGTGGGATCTTCCCGGACCGGGGCACGAACCCGTGTCCCCTGCGTCGGCAGGCGGCGTCTCAAACACTGCGCCACCAGGGAAGGCCTGCGTGCCCGTTTTCAAAGCTCCTTTCATGCTGCCTCGAAGACTCCGAGAACACAGTGTTTCTGACGGGCCTGTAGACACTGTAAGCAGCTCCCTGGGAAGAGAAGGACTTTTCGCTCAAGAAACAGCGTGCTTCCGTAGCCTGGTTAGGAGCTCCTCGTGTCATGCTCTAGAGCTAAAGGGAAACCGGACTTGAGTACTTTTACCTCAAGTAAGGCCTTGACTAGCCCTGCTGAAGCGGAAGCGTGGCACAGGTTCCATGAGGCTCTTAGTCGCAGTTCTGCACCATTTGAACGTTAGTACGCTCTTCCGGACACTTAGGACCCTCGCGTGGGCACCCTGTTCCCTACAAAATCACTGAGGAGCGGCAGGCTCCACTGGCCTGCCCAGAAACATCCAGGCCGGGAAGCCCTTCAGAGTCCCTCTGTGTACGCCGAGTGTAGGGCAACACACGGCACGCGTCCTTGGGACAGCTAGATTTCCTCAGCCATCCAACAGCTGCAGGAAATCTGTGTGCTCACGTCCTACATGCCATGGAAGTCTGCCTCATTGCCCTCATCTGAGCTGTACTTAGGAAAACAATCTGCTTCGCAGTCCCTCTAGGAACTCATACCCGAAGACCCCAGAGCGACACCGAGTAAGTCGGCTTGCATTCCTACTGCAACTGAAGCACCGTTCTTCCTGTCGTGCTGTAGGATTTTAGAAATGGCCAAGGGCCGACAGCTTCCCCAGCACGATCCTTGGACGAGGGAGCTCGCTCCATGCAGAACACCCTGTGAAGAAAAGTTGATTCAGGCAAGTGTGACCAGTGTGCCCCCTAGAGTGTCTTATGACTTGTTAGAAATCGCAAGGATAGAGGCTGCGTGTTCACTGGAAATGGGGGGGCCTGATGGCACAAGCCTTGCTTTCCCATGCTGAAATCTCCATTCATGCCGCCTCGAAGCTTCCGCAAAAACAGTGTTTTGGACGGGCCTGTAGACCCGCTATGCAGGCCTCAAGGAAGGAAAGGAATCGTCCTCTAACTAAACAGGGTGTTTCCAGATCCTGGCTAGGATCTCATCCTGTCATGCTCTACGGCGACAGGGGAATTCGATGTGAGTGCCTACCTCAAGGTAAGGCCTAGAGTAGCCCTGCAGAAACGGAGCATACAGGAGTTCTTTGAGGTCTTGGTCACGGTTGTGCTTTCTTTGAACTCTGGTACCCTTTTCAGGACTCCAAGACCCTTCGGGGCGTGCTCCCGCTTCCCTACAACATCACCGAGGACCTCCCCGCCCCTCTGGGCCTGCGGAGCAACACCCAGGCCGGGAGGCCCTTCAGAGGCCCTCCGTGTATGCCGAGAGAAGGGCAGCACACAAGCACTTTCCCTTGGGACTGCTATATTTCCTCAGAAATCCAACAGCCTCAGGGACACATTTCTTGCACGTGCACCGTGCCATGGAACTTCTTTCTCCTCTTTGCCCATCCTTGAGCTGCACTGGGGAACTGGCCTGCTTAGAAGTCCTTTAACGACCTCCTTCCGAAGGGACTCTACTCGAGGAGAAAGCCCGCTTGTTGTTCCTACTGCAAGTAAAGCAAAGCTCTTCGTGTAACACTGCACTCTTCCGGGAGAAGCAAATGCTTAGAGGCCGAACTAGAGCCTGCCGTGGTTGAGGCTGTTCGCCCCACGCGGGACACCCTGCGTCTAGAAGTAAAATCGGGGAAGGGCCCATTGTGTACATTGTGGGAGAAACGCTGCTTGTGTTCCACCTGCCACTACCGCAGAGCTCTCCGTGTAAAACTGCAGTGTTTGGGGAGAGGAAACGCTTAGAGGCATAACTAGAGCCTGCCTTGCTTGAGGCAGTTCGCTACACGCAAAAGACCCTGCGGAAAGAAGTTGATTCAGGGAAGGGCCCATTGTGTACCTTCTCTGTCTTTTGACATGTGACATCATCTAGAGGTAAGTATAACTAACTGCGTGTCTACGTGCAAATGCGGGCCTGATGGCACACGCCGTGCTTCCTGTTTGGAAAGTTCAGTTCACGGGGCCTCGAACGTCCCGGAGGGGCAGAGTTTTCGACGGGCCTGTAGAAACTGGAGGCCTGGCCTTGGGAAGAAGAGGAGTTTTCTCTACGAAACCATGGTGCTTCCAAGGCCTGGTAGGGAGCCCGCGCTGTGATCCTGTGTAACTAAGTGTAGAGCCAACGTGAGCTCTTTCGCCTCGAGGGAAGTCCCTGAATGGCCCTGCTGAAGCGGACGCCTTACAGCAGTTTCCGTGAGCTCTTCGTGGCAGTTCTGGATGATTTGTATTAGTATTCTCAGCTTTTCTGGTATGCGGGCCTCTCGCTTGTTGTGGTATCCCCCGTTGCGGAGCAGAGGCGACGGACGCACGGGCTCAGCGGCCATGGCTCACCGGCCCAGTCGCTCGGCGGCATGTGGGATCTTCCCGGACCGGGGCACGAACCCGTGTCCCCTGCGTCGGCAGGCGGCGTCTCAAACACTGCGCCACCAGGGAAGGCCTGCGTGCCCGTTTTCAAAGCTCCTTTCATGCTGCCTCGAAGACTCCGAGAACACAGTGTTTCTGACGGGCCTGTAGACACTGTAAGCAGCTCCCTGGGAAGAGAAGGACTTTTCGCTCAAGAAACAGCGTGCTTCCGTAGCCTGGTTAGGAGCTCCTCGTGTCATGCTCTAGAGCTAAAGGGAAACCGGACTTGAGTACTTTTACCTCAAGTAAGGCCTTGACTAGCCCTGCTGAAGCGGAAGCGTGGCACAGGTTCCATGAGGCTCTTAGTCGCAGTTCTGCACCATTTGAACGTTAGTACGCTCTTCCGGACACTTAGGACCCTCGCGTGGGCACCCTGTTCCCTACAAAATCACTGAGGAGCGGCAGGCTCCACTGGCCTGCCCAGAAACATCCAGGCCGGGAAGCCCTTCAGAGTCCCTCTGTGTACGCCGAGTGTAGGGCAACACACGGCACGCGTCCTTGGGACAGCTAGATTTCCTCAGCCATCCAACAGCTGCAGGAAATCTGTGTGCTCACGTCCTACATGCCATGGAAGTCTGCCTCATTGCCCTCATCTGAGCTGTACTTAGGAAAACAATCTGCTTCGCAGTCCCTCTAGGAACTCATACCCGAAGACCCCAGAGCGACACCGAGTAAGTCGGCTTGCATTCCTACTGCAACTGAAGCACCGTTCTTCCTGTCGTGCTGTAGGATTTTAGAAATGGCCAAGGGCCGACAGCTTCCCCAGCACGATCCTTGGACGAGGGAGCTCGCTCCATGCAGAACACCCTGTGAAGAAAAGTTGATTCAGGCAAGTGTGACCAGTGTGCCCCCTAGAGTGTCTTATGACTTGTTAGAAATCGCAAGGATAGAGGCTGCGTGTTCACTGGAAATGGGGGGGCCTGATGGCACAAGCCTTGCTTTCCCATGCTGAAATCTCCATTCATGCCGCCTCGAAGCTTCCGCAAAAACAGTGTTTTGGACGGGCCTGTAGACCCGCTATGCAGGCCTCAAGGAAGGAAAGGAATCGTCCTCTAACTAAACAGGGTGCTTCCAGATCCTGGCTAGGATCTCATCCTGTCATGCTCTACGGCGACAGGGGAATTCGATGTGAGTGCCTACCTCAAGGTAAGGCCTAGAGTAGCCCTGCAGAAACGGAGCATACAGGAGTTCTTTGAGGTCTTGGTCACGGTTGTGCTTTCTTTGAACTCTGGTACCCTTTTCAGGACTCCAAGACCCTTCGGGGCGTGCACCCGCTTCCCTACAACATCACCGAGGACCTCCCCGCCCCTCTGGGCCTGCGGAGCAACACCCAGGCCGGGAGGCCCTTCAGAGGCCCTCCGTGTATGCCGAGAGAAGGGCAGCACACAAGCACTTTCCCTTGGGACTGCTATATTTCCTCAGAAATCCAACAGCCTCAGGGACACATTTCTTGCACGTGCACCGTGCCATGGAACTTCTTTCTCCTCTTTGCCCATCCTTGAGCTGCACTGGGGAACTGGCCTGCTTAGAAGTCCTTTAGCGACCTCCTTCCGAAGGGACTCTACTCGAGGAGAAAGCCCGCTTGTTGTTCCTACTGCAAGTAAAGCAAAGCTCTTCGTGTAACACTGCACTCTTCCGGGAGAAGCAAATGCTTAGAGGCCGAACTAGAGCCTGCCATGGTTGAGGCTGTTCGCCCCACGCGGGACACCCTGCGTCTAGAAGTAAAATCGGGGAAGGGCCCATTGTGTACATTGTGGGAGAAACGCTGCTTGTGTTCCACCTGCCACTACCGCAGAGCTCTCCGTGTAAAACTGCAGTGTTTGGGGAGAGGAAACGCTTAGAGGCATAACTAGAGCCTGCCTTGCTTGAGGCAGTTCGCTACACGCAAAAGACCCTGCGGAAAGAAGTTGATTCAGGGAAGGGCCCATTGTGTACCTTCTCTGTCTTTTGACATGTGACATCATCTAGAGGTAAGTATAACTAAGTGCGTGTCTACGTGCAAATGCGGGCCTGATGGCACACGCCGTGCTTCCTGTTTGGAAAGTTCAGTTCACGGGGCCTCGAACATCCCGGAGGGGCAGAGTTTTCGACGGGCCTGTAGAAACTGGAGGCCTGGCCTTGGGAAGAAGAGGAGTTTTCTCTACGAAACCATGGTGCTTCCAAGGCCTGGTAGGGAGCCCGCGCTGTGATCCTGTGTAACTAAGTGTAGAGCCAACGTGAGCTCTTTCGCCTCGAGGGAAGTCCCTGAATGGCCCTGCTGAAGCGGACGCCTTACAGCAGTTTCCGTGAGCTCTTCGTGGCAGTTCTGGATGATTTGTATTAGTATTCTCAGCTTTTCTGGTATGCGGGCCTCTCGCTTGTTGTGGTATCCCCCGTTGCGGAGCAGAGGCGACGGACGCACGGGCTCAGCGGCCATGGCTCACCGGCCCAGTCGCTCGGCGGCATGTGGGATCTTCCCGGACCGGGGCACGAACCCGTGTCCCCTGCGTCGGCAGGCGGCGTCTCAAACACTGCGCCACCAGGGAAGGCCTGCGTGCCCGTTTTCAAAGCTCCTTTCATGCTGCCTCGAAGACTCCGAGAACACAGTGTTTCTGACGGGCCTGTAGACACTGTAAGCAGCTCCCTGGGAAGAGAAGGACTTTTCGCTCAAGAAACAGCGTGCTTCCGTAGCCTGGTTAGGAGCTCCTCGTGTCATGCTCTAGAGCTAAAGGGAAACCGGACTTGAGTACTTTTACCTCAAGTAAGGCCTTGACTAGCCCTGCTGAAGCGGAAGCGTGGCACAGGTTCCATGAGGCTCTTAGTCGCAGTTCTGCACCATTTGAACGTTAGTACGCTCTTCCGGACACTTAGGACCCTCGCGTGGGCACCCTGTTCCCTACAAAATCACTGAGGAGCGGCAGGCTCCACTGGCCTGCCCAGAAACATCCAGGCCGGGAAGCCCTTCAGAGTCCCTCTGTGTACGCCGAGTGTAGGGCAACACACGGCACGCGTCCTTGGGACAGCTAGATTTCCTCAGCCATCCAACAGCTGCAGGAAATCTGTGTGCTCACGTCCTACATGCCATGGAAGTCTGCCTCATTGCCCTCATCTGAGCTGTACTTAGGAAAACAATCTGCTTCGCAGTCCCTCTAGGAACTCATACCCGAAGACCCCAGAGCGACACCGAGTAAGTCGGCTTGCATTCCTACTGCAACTGAAGCACCGTTCTTCCTGTCGTGCTGTAGGATTTTAGAAATGGCCAAGGGCCGACAGCTTCCCCAGCACGATCCTTGGACGAGGGAGCTCGCTCCATGCAGAACACCCTGTGAAGAAAAGTTGATTCAGGCAAGTGTGACCAGTGTGCCCCCTAGAGTGTCTTATGACTTGTTAGAAATCGCAAGGATAGAGGCTGCGTGTTCACTGGAAATGGGGGGGCCTGATGGCACAAGCCTTGCTTTCCCATGCTGAAATCTCCATTCATGCCGCCTCGAAGCTTCCGCAAAAACAGTGTTTTGGACGGGCCTGTAGACCCGCTATGCAGGCCTCAAGGAAGGAAAGGAATCGTCCTCTAACTAAACAGGGTGTTTCCAGATCCTGGCTAGGATCTCATCCTGTCATGCTCTACGGCGACAGGGGAATTCGATGTGAGTGCCTACCTCAAGGTAAGGCCTAGAGTAGCCCTGCAGAAACGGAGCATACAGGAGTTCTTTGAGGTCTTGGTCACGGTTGTGCTTTCTTTGAACTCTGGTACCCTTTTCAGGACTCCAAGACCCTTCGGGGCGTGCTCCCGCTTCCCTACAACATCACCGAGGACCTCCCCGCCCCTCTGGGCCTGCGGAGCAACACCCAGGCCGGGAGGCCCTTCAGAGGCCCTCCGTGTATGCCGAGAGAAGGGCAGCACACAAGCACTTTCCCTTGGGACTGCTATATTTCCTCAGAAATCCAACAGCCTCAGGGACACATTTCTTGCACGTGCACCGTGCCATGGAACTTCTTTCTCCTCTTTGCCCATCCTTGAGCTGCACTGGGGAACTGGCCTGCTTAGAAGTCCTTTAACGACCTCCTTCCGAAGGGACTCTACTCGAGGAGAAAGCCCGCTTGTTGTTCCTACTGCAAGTAAAGCAAAGCTCTTCGTGTAACACTGCACTCTTCCGGGAGAAGCAAATGCTTAGAGGCCGAACTAGAGCCTGCCGTGGTTGAGGCTGTTCGCCCCACGCGGGACACCCTGCGTCTAGAAGTAAAATCGGGGAAGGGCCCATTGTGTACATTGTGGGAGAAACGCTGCTTGTGTTCCACCTGCCACTACCGCAGAGCTCTCCGTGTAAAACTGCAGTGTTTGGGGAGAGGAAACGCTTAGAGGCATAACTAGAGCCTGCCTTGCTTGAGGCAGTTCGCTACACGCAAAAGACCCTGCGGAAAGAAGTTGATTCAGGGAAGGGCCCATTGTGTACCTTCTCTGTCTTTTGACATGTGACATCATCTAGAGGTAAGTATAACTAACTGCGTGTCTACGTGCAAATGCGGGCCTGATGGCACACGCCGTGCTTCCTGTTTGGAAAGTTCAGTTCACGGGGCCTCGAACGTCCCGGAGGGGCAGAGTTTTCGACGGGCCTGTAGAAACTGGAGGCCTGGCCTTGGGAAGAAGAGGAGTTTTCTCTACGAAACCATGGTGCTTCCAAGGCCTGGTAGGGAGCCCGCGCTGTGATCCTGTGTAACTAAGTGTAGAGCCAACGTGAGCTCTTTCGCCTCGAGGGAAGTCCCTGAATGGCCCTGCTGAAGCGGACGCCTTACAGCAGTTTCCGTGAGCTCTTCGTGGCAGTTCTGGATGATTTGTATTAGTATTCTCAGCTTTTCTGGTATGCGGGCCTCTCGCTTGTTGTGGTATCCCCCGTTGCGGAGCAGAGGCGACGGACGCACGGGCTCAGCGGCCATGGCTCACCGGCCCAGTCGCTCGGCGGCATGTGGGATCTTCCCGGACCGGGGCACGAACCCGTGTCCCCTGCGTCGGCAGGCGGCGTCTCAAACACTGCGCCACCAGGGAAGGCCTGCGTGCCCGTTTTCAAAGCTCCTTTCATGCTGCCTCGAAGACTCCGAGAACACAGTGTTTCTGACGGGCCTGTAGACACTGTAAGCAGCTCCCTGGGAAGAGAAGGACTTTTCGCTCAAGAAACAGCGTGCTTCCGTAGCCTGGTTAGGAGCTCCTCGTGTCATGCTCTAGAGCTAAAGGGAAACCGGACTTGAGTACTTTTACCTCAAGTAAGGCCTTGACTAGCCCTGCTGAAGCGGAAGCGTGGCACAGGTTCCATGAGGCTCTTAGTCGCAGTTCTGCACCATTTGAACGTTAGTACGCTCTTCCGGACACTTAGGACCCTCGCGTGGGCACCCTGTTCCCTACAAAATCACTGAGGAGCGGCAGGCTCCACTGGCCTGCCCAGAAACATCCAGGCCGGGAAGCCCTTCAGAGTCCCTCTGTGTACGCCGAGTGTAGGGCAACACACGGCACGCGTCCTTGGGACAGCTAGATTTCCTCAGCCATCCAACAGCTGCAGGAAATCTGTGTGCTCACGTCCTACATGCCATGGAAGTCTGCCTCATTGCCCTCATCTGAGCTGTACTTAGGAAAACAATCTGCTTCGCAGTCCCTCTAGGAACTCATACCCGAAGACCCCAGAGCGACACCGAGTAAGTCGGCTTGCATTCCTACTGCAACTGAAGCACCGTTCTTCCTGTCGTGCTGTAGGATTTTAGAAATGGCCAAGGGCCGACAGCTTCCCCAGCACGATCCTTGGACGAGGGAGCTCGCTCCATGCAGAACACCCTGTGAAGAAAAGTTGATTCAGGCAAGTGTGACCAGTGTGCCCCCTAGAGTGTCTTATGACTTGTTAGAAATCGCAAGGATAGAGGCTGCGTGTTCACTGGAAATGGGGGGGCCTGATGGCACAAGCCTTGCTTTCCCATGCTGAAATCTCCATTCATGCCGCCTCGAAGCTTCCGCAAAAACAGTGTTTTGGACGGGCCTGTAGACCCGCTATGCAGGCCTCAAGGAAGGAAAGGAATCGTCCTCTAACTAAACAGGGTGTTTCCAGATCCTGGCTAGGATCTCATCCTGTCATGCTCTACGGCGACAGGGGAATTCGATGTGAGTGCCTACCTCAAGGTAAGGCCTAGAGTAGCCCTGCAGAAACGGAGCATACAGGAGTTCTTTGAGGTCTTGGTCACGGTTGTGCTTTCTTTGAACTCTGGTACCCTTTTCAGGACTCCAAGACCCTTCGGGGCGTGCTCCCGCTTCCCTACAACATCACCGAGGACCTCCCCGCCCCTCTGGGCCTGCGGAGCAACACCCAGGCCGGGAGGCCCTTCAGAGGCCCTCCGTGTATGCCGAGAGAAGGGCAGCACACAAGCACTTTCCCTTGGGACTGCTATATTTCCTCAGAAATCCAACAGCCTCAGGGACACATTTCTTGCACGTGCACCGTGCCATGGAACTTCTTTCTCCTCTTTGCCCATCCTTGAGCTGCACTGGGGAACTGGCCTGCTTAGAAGTCCTTTAACGACCTCCTTCCGAAGGGACTCTACTCGAGGAGAAAGCCCGCTTGTTGTTCCTACTGCAAGTAAAGCAAAGCTCTTCGTGTAACACTGCACTCTTCCGGGAGAAGCAAATGCTTAGAGGCCGAACTAGAGCCTGCCGTGGTTGAGGCTGTTCGCCCCACGCGGGACACCCTGCGTCTAGAAGTAAAATCGGGGAAGGGCCCATTGTGTACATTGTGGGAGAAACGCTGCTTGTGTTCCACCTGCCACTACCGCAGAGCTCTCCGTGTAAAACTGCAGTGTTTGGGGAGAGGAAACGCTTAGAGGCATAACTAGAGCCTGCCTTGCTTGAGGCAGTTCGCTACACGCAAAAGACCCTGCGGAAAGAAGTTGATTCAGGGAAGGGCCCATTGTGTACCTTCTCTGTCTTTTGACATGTGACATCATCTAGAGGTAAGTATAACTAACTGCGTGTCTACGTGCAAATGCGGGCCTGATGGCACACGCCGTGCTTCCTGTTTGGAAAGTTCAGTTCACGGGGCCTCGAACGTCCCGGAGGGGCAGAGTTTTCGACGGGCCTGTAGAAACTGGAGGCCTGGCCTTGGGAAGAAGAGGAGTTTTCTCTACGAAACCATGGTGCTTCCAAGGCCTGGTAGGGAGCCCGCGCTGTGATCCTGTGTAACTAAGTGTAGAGCCAACGTGAGCTCTTTCGCCTCGAGGGAAGTCCCTGAATGGCCCTGCTGAAGCGGACGCCTTACAGCAGTTTCCGTGAGCTCTTCGTGGCAGTTCTGGATGATTTGTATTAGTATTCTCAGCTTTTCTGGTATGCGGGCCTCTCGCTTGTTGTGGTATCCCCCGTTGCGGAGCAGAGGCGACGGACGCACGGGCTCAGCGGCCATGGCTCACCGGCCCAGTCGCTCGGCGGCATGTGGGATCTTCCCGGACCGGGGCACGAACCCGTGTCCCCTGCGTCGGCAGGCGGCGTCTCAAACACTGCGCCACCAGGGAAGGCCTGCGTGCCCGTTTTCAAAGCTCCTTTCATGCTGCCTCGAAGACTCCGAGAACACAGTGTTTCTGACGGGCCTGTAGACACTGTAAGCAGCTCCCTGGGAAGAGAAGGACTTTTCGCTCAAGAAACAGCGTGCTTCCGTAGCCTGGTTAGGAGCTCCTCGTGTCATGCTCTAGAGCTAAAGGGAAACCGGACTTGAGTACTTTTACCTCAAGTAAGGCCTTGACTAGCCCTGCTGAAGCGGAAGCGTGGCACAGGTTCCATGAGGCTCTTAGTCGCAGTTCTGCACCATTTGAACGTTAGTACGCTCTTCCGGACACTTAGGACCCTCGCGTGGGCACCCTGTTCCCTACAAAATCACTGAGGAGCGGCAGGCTCCACTGGCCTGCCCAGAAACATCCAGGCCGGGAAGCCCTTCAGAGTCCCTCTGTGTACGCCGAGTGTAGGGCAACACACGGCACGCGTCCTTGGGACAGCTAGATTTCCTCAGCCATCCAACAGCTGCAGGAAATCTGTGTGCTCACGTCCTACATGCCATGGAAGTCTGCCTCATTGCCCTCATCTGAGCTGTACTTAGGAAAACAATCTGCTTCGCAGTCCCTCTAGGAACTCATACCCGAAGACCCCAGAGCGACACCGAGTAAGTCGGCTTGCATTCCTACTGCAACTGAAGCACCGTTCTTCCTGTCGTGCTGTAGGATTTTAGAAATGGCCAAGGGCCGACAGCTTCCCCAGCACGATCCTTGGACGAGGGAGCTCGCTCCATGCAGAACACCCTGTGAAGAAAAGTTGATTCAGGCAAGTGTGACCAGTGTGCCCCCTAGAGTGTCTTATGACTTGTTAGAAATCGCAAGGATAGAGGCTGCGTGTTCACTGGAAATGGGGGGGCCTGATGGCACAAGCCTTGCTTTCCCATGCTGAAATCTCCATTCATGCCGCCTCGAAGCTTCCGCAAAAACAGTGTTTTGGACGGGCCTGTAGACCCGCTATGCAGGCCTCAAGGAAGGAAAGGAATCGTCCTCTAACTAAACAGGGTGCTTCCAGATCCTGGCTAGGATCTCATCCTGTCATGCTCTACGGCGACAGGGGAATTCGATGTGAGTGCCTACCTCAAGGTAAGGCCTAGAGTAGCCCTGCAGAAACGGAGCATACAGGAGTTCTTTGAGGTCTTGGTCACGGTTGTGCTTTCTTTGAACTCTGGTACCCTTTTCAGGACTCCAAGACCCTTCGGGGCGTGCTCCCGCTTCCCTACAACATCACCGAGGACCTCCCCGCCCCTCTGGGCCTGCGGAGCAACACCCAGGCCAGGAGGCCCTTCAGAGGCCCTCCGTGTATGCCGAGAGAAGGGCAGCACACAAGCACTTTCCCTTGGGACTGCTATATTTCCTCAGAAATCCAACAGCCTCAGGGACACATTTCTTGCACGTGCACCGTGCCATGGAACTTCTTTCTCCTCTTTGCCCATCCTTGAGCTGCACTGGGGAACTGGCCTGCTTAGAAGTCCTTTAACGACCTCCTTCCGAAGGGACTCTACTCGAGGAGAAAGCCCGCTTGTTGTTCCTACTGCAAGTAAAGCAAAGCTCTTCGTGTAACACTGCACTCTTCCGGGAGAAGCAAATGCTTAGAGGCCGAACTAGAGCCTGCCGTGGTTGAGGCTGTTCGCCCCACGCGGGACACCCTGCGTCTAGAAGTAAAATCGGGGAAGGGCCCATTGTGTACATTGTGGGAGAAACGCTGCTTGTGTTCCACCTGCCACTACCGCAGAGCTCTCCGTGTAAAACTGCAGTGTTTGGGGAGAGGAAACGCTTAGAGGCATAACTAGAGCCTGCCTTGCTTGAGGCAGTTCGCTACACGCAAAAGACCCTGCGGAAAGAAGTTGATTCAGGGAAGGGCCCATTGTGTACCTTCTCTGTCTTTTGACATGTGACATCATCTAGAGGTAAGTATAACTAACTGCGTGTCTACGTGCAAATGCGGGCCTGATGGCACACGCCGTGCTTCCTGTTTGGAAAGTTCAGTTCACGGGGCCTCGAACGTCCCGGAGGGGCAGAGTTTTCGACGGGCCTGTAGAAACTGGAGGCCTGGCCTTGGGAAGAAGAGGAGTTTTCTCTACGAAACCATGGTGCTTCCAAGGCCTGGTAGGGAGCCCGCGCTGTGATCCTGTGTAACTAAGTGTAGAGCCAACGTGAGCTCTTTCGCCTCGAGGGAAGTCCCTGAATGGCCCTGCTGAAGCGGACGCCTTACAGCAGTTTCCGTGAGCTCTTCGTGGCAGTTCTGGATGATTTGTATTAGTATTCTCAGCTTTTCTGGTATGCGGGCCTCTCGCTTGTTGTGGTATCCCCCGTTGCGGAGCAGAGGCGACGGACGCACGGGCTCAGCGGCCATGGCTCACCGGCCCAGTCGCTCGGCGGCATGTGGGATCTTCCCGGACCGGGGCACGAACCCGTGTCCCCTGCGTCGGCAGGCGGCGTCTCAAACACTGCGCCACCAGGGAAGGCCTGCGTGCCCGTTTTCAAAGCTCCTTTCATGCTGCCTCGAAGACTCCGAGAACACAGTGTTTCTGACGGGCCTGTAGACACTGTAAGCAGCTCCCTGGGAAGAGAAGGACTTTTCGCTCAAGAAACAGCGTGCTTCCGTAGCCTGGTTAGGAGCTCCTCGTGTCATGCTCTAGAGCTAAAGGGAAACCGGACTTGAGTACTTTTACCTCAAGTAAGGCCTTGACTAGCCCTGCTGAAGCGGAAGCGTGGCACAGGTTCCATGAGGCTCTTAGTCGCAGTTCTGCACCATTTGAACGTTAGTACGCTCTTCCGGACACTTAGGACCCTCGCGTGGGCACCCTGTTCCCTACAAAATCACTGAGGAGCGGCAGGCTCCACTGGCCTGCCCAGAAACATCCAGGCCGGGAAGCCCTTCAGAGTCCCTCTGTGTACGCCGAGTGTAGGGCAACACACGGCACGCGTCCTTGGGACAGCTAGATTTCCTCAGCCATCCAACAGCTGCAGGAAATCTGTGTGCTCACGTCCTACATGCCATGGAAGTCTGCCTCATTGCCCTCATCTGAGCTGTACTTAGGAAAACAATCTGCTTCGCAGTCCCTCTAGGAACTCATACCCGAAGACCCCAGAGCGACACCGAGTAAGTCGGCTTGCATTCCTACTGCAACTGAAGCACCGTTCTTCCTGTCGTGCTGTAGGATTTTAGAAATGGCCAAGGGCCGACAGCTTCCCCAGCACGATCCTTGGACGAGGGAGCTCGCTCCATGCAGAACACCCTGTGAAGAAAAGTTGATTCAGGCAAGTGTGACCAGTGTGCCCCCTAGAGTGTCTTATGACTTGTTAGAAATCGCAAGGATAGAGGCTGCGTGTTCACTGGAAATGGGGGGGCCTGATGGCACAAGCCTTGCTTTCCCATGCTGAAATCTCCATTCATGCCGCCTCGAAGCTTCCGCAAAAACAGTGTTTTGGACGGGCCTGTAGACCCGCTATGCAGGCCTCAAGGAAGGAAAGGAATCGTCCTCTAACTAAACAGGGTGCTTCCAGATCCTGGCTAGGATCTCATCCTGTCATGCTCTACGGCGACAGGGGAATTCGATGTGAGTGCCTACCTCAAGGTAAGGCCTAGAGTAGCCCTGCAGAAACGGAGCATACAGGAGTTCTTTGAGGTCTTGGTCACGGTTGTGCTTTCTTTGAACTCTGGTACCCTTTTCAGGACTCCAAGACCCTTCGGGGCGTGCTCCCGCTTCCCTACAACATCACCGAGGACCTCCCCGCCCCTCTGGGCCTGCGGAGCAACACCCAGGCCGGGAGGCCCTTCAGAGGCCCTCCGTGTATGCCGAGAGAAGGGCAGCACACAAGCACTTTCCCTTGGGACTGCTATATTTCCTCAGAAATCCAACAGCCTCAGGGACACATTTCTTGCACGTGCACCGTGCCATGGAACTTCTTTCTCCTCTTTGCCCATCCTTGAGCTGCACTGGGGAACTGGCCTGCTTAGAAGTCCTTTAACGACCTCCTTCCGAAGGGACTCTACTCGAGGAGAAAGCCCGCTTGTTGTTCCTACTGCAAGTAAAGCAAAGCTCTTCGTGTAACACTGCACTCTTCCGGGAGAAGCAAATGCTTAGAGGCCGAACTAGAGCCTGCCGTGGTTGAGGCTGTTCGCCCCACGCGGGACACCCTGCGTCTAGAAGTAAAATCGGGGAAGGGCCCATTGTGTACATTGTGGGAGAAACGCTGCTTGTGTTCCACCTGCCACTACCGCAGAGCTCTCCGTGTAAAACTGCAGTGTTTGGGGAGAGGAAACGCTTAGAGGCATAACTAGAGCCTGCCTTGCTTGAGGCAGTTCGCTACACGCAAAAGACCCTGCGGAAAGAAGTTGATTCAGGGAAGGGCCCATTGTGTACCTTCTCTGTCTTTTGACATGTGACATCATCTAGAGGTAAGTATAACTAAGTGCGTGTCTACGTGCAAATGCGGGCCTGATGGCACACGCCGTGCTTCCTGTTTGGAAAGTTCAGTTCACGGGGCCTCGAACGTCCCAGAGGGGCAGAGTTTTCGACGGGCCTGTAGAAACTGGAGGCCTGGCCTTGGGAAGAAGAGGAGTTTTCTCTACGAAACCATGGTGCTTCCAAGGCCTGGTAGGGAGCCCGCGCTGTGATCCTGTGTAACTAAGTGTAGAGCCAACGTGAGCTCTTTCGCCTCGAGGGAAGTCCCTGAATGGCCCTGCTGAAGCGGACGCCTTACAGCAGTTTCCGTGAGCTCTTCGTGGCAGTTCTGGATGATTTGTATTAGTATTCTCAGCTTTTCTGGTATGCGGGCCTCTCGCTTGTTGTGGTATCCCCCGTTGCGGAGCAGAGGCGACGGACGCACGGGCTCAGCGGCCATGGCTCACCGGCCCAGTCGCTCGGCGGCATGTGGGATCTTCCCGGACCGGGGCACGAACCCGTGTCCCCTGCGTCGGCAGGCGGCGTCTCAAACACTGCGCCACCAGGGAAGGCCTGCGTGCCCGTTTTCAAAGCTCCTTTCATGCTGCCTCGAAGACTCCGAGAACACAGTGTTTCTGACGGGCCTGTAGACACTGTAAGCAGCTCCCTGGGAAGAGAAGGACTTTTCGCTCAAGAAACAGCGTGCTTCCGTAGCCTGGTTAGGAGCTCCTCGTGTCATGCTCTAGAGCTAAAGGGAAACCGGACTTGAGTACTTTTACCTCAAGTAAGGCCTTGACTAGCCCTGCTGAAGCGGAAGCGTGGCACAGGTTCCATGAGGCTCTTAGTCGCAGTTCTGCACCATTTGAACGTTAGTACGCTCTTCCGGACACTTAGGACCCTCGCGTGGGCACCCTGTTCCCTACAAAATCACTGAGGAGCGGCAGGCTCCACTGGCCTGCCCAGAAACATCCAGGCCGGGAAGCCCTTCAGAGTCCCTCTGTGTACGCCGAGTGTAGGGCAACACACGGCACGCGTCCTTGGGACAGCTAGATTTCCTCAGCCATCCAACAGCTGCAGGAAATCTGTGTGCTCACGTCCTACATGCCATGGAAGTCTGCCTCATTGCCCTCATCTGAGCTGTACTTAGGAAAACAATCTGCTTCGCAGTCCCTCTAGGAACTCATACCCGAAGACCCCAGAGCGACACCGAGTAAGTCGGCTTGCATTCCTACTGCAACTGAAGCACCGTTCTTCCTGTCGTGCTGTAGGATTTTAGAAATGGCCAAGGGCCGACAGCTTCCCCAGCACGATCCTTGGACGAGGGAGCTCGCTCCATGCAGAACACCCTGTGAAGAAAAGTTGATTCAGGCAAGTGTGACCAGTGTGCCCCCTAGAGTGTCTTATGACTTGTTAGAAATCGCAAGGATAGAGGCTGCGTGTTCACTGGAAATGGGGGGGCCTGATGGCACAAGCCTTGCTTTCCCATGCTGAAATCTCCATTCATGCCGCCTCGAAGCTTCCGCAAAAACAGTGTTTTGGACGGGCCTGTAGACCCGCTATGCAGGCCTCAAGGAAGGAAAGGAATCGTCCTCTAACTAAACAGGGTGTTTCCAGATCCTGGCTAGGATCTCATCCTGTCATGCTCTACGGCGACAGGGGAATTCGATGTGAGTGCCTACCTCAAGGTAAGGCCTAGAGTAGCCCTGCAGAAACGGAGCATACAGGAGTTCTTTGAGGTCTTGGTCACGGTTGTGCTTTCTTTGAACTCTGGTACCCTTTTCAGGACTCCAAGACCCTTCGGGGCGTGCTCCCGCTTCCCTACAACATCACCGAGGACCTCCCCGCCCCTCTGGGCCTGCGGAGCAACACCCAGGCCGGGAGGCCCTTCAGAGGCCCTCCGTGTATGCCGAGAGAAGGGCAGCACACAAGCACTTTCCCTTGGGACTGCTATATTTCCTCAGAAATCCAACAGCCTCAGGGACACATTTCTTGCACGTGCACCGTGCCATGGAACTTCTTTCTCCTCTTTGCCCATCCTTGAGCTGCACTGGGGAACTGGCCTGCTTAGAAGTCCTTTAACGACCTCCTTCCGAAGGGACTCTACTCGAGGAGAAAGCCCGCTTGTTGTTCCTACTGCAAGTAAAGCAAAGCTCTTCGTGTAACACTGCACTCTTCCGGGAGAAGCAAATGCTTAGAGGCCGAACTAGAGCCTGCCGTGGTTGAGGCTGTTCGCCCCACGCGGGACACCCTGCGTCTAGAAGTAAAATCGGGGAAGGGCCCATTGTGTACATTGTGGGAGAAACGCTGCTTGTGTTCCACCTGCCACTACCGCAGAGCTCTCCGTGTAAAACTGCAGTGTTTGGGGAGAGGAAACGCTTAGAGGCATAACTAGAGCCTGCCTTGCTTGAGGCAGTTCGCTACACGCAAAAGACCCTGCGGAAAGAAGTTGATTCAGGGAAGGGCCCATTGTGTACCTTCTCTGTCTTTTGACATGTGACATCATCTAGAGGTAAGTATAACTAACTGCGTGTCTACGTGCAAATGCGGGCCTGATGGCACACGCCGTGCTTCCTGTTTGGAAAGTTCAGTTCACGGGGCCTCGAACGTCCCGGAGGGGCAGAGTTTTCGACGGGCCTGTAGAAACTGGAGGCCTGGCCTTGGGAAGAAGAGGAGTTTTCTCTACGAAACCATGGTGCTTCCAAGGCCTGGTAGGGAGCCCGCGCTGTGATCCTGTGTAACTAAGTGTAGAGCCAACGTGAGCTCTTTCGCCTCGAGGGAAGTCCCTGAATGGCCCTGCTGAAGCGGACGCCTTACAGCAGTTTCCGTGAGCTCTTCGTGGCAGTTCTGGATGATTTGTATTAGTATTCTCAGCTTTTCTGGTATGCGGGCCTCTCGCTTGTTGTGGTATCCCCCGTTGCGGAGCAGAGGCGACGGACGCACGGGCTCAGCGGCCATGGCTCACCGGCCCAGTCGCTCGGCGGCATGTGGGATCTTCCCGGACCGGGGCACGAACCCGTGTCCCCTGCGTCGGCAGGCGGCGTCTCAAACACTGCGCCACCAGGGAAGGCCTGCGTGCCCGTTTTCAAAGCTCCTTTCATGCTGCCTCGAAGACTCCGAGAACACAGTGTTTCTGACGGGCCTGTAGACACTGTAAGCAGCTCCCTGGGAAGAGAAGGACTTTTCGCTCAAGAAACAGCGTGCTTCCGTAGCCTGGTTAGGAGCTCCTCGTGTCATGCTCTAGAGCTAAAGGGAAACCGGACTTGAGTACTTTTACCTCAAGTAAGGCCTTGACTAGCCCTGCTGAAGCGGAAGCGTGGCACAGGTTCCATGAGGCTCTTAGTCGCAGTTCTGCACCATTTGAACGTTAGTACGCTCTTCCGGACACTTAGGACCCTCGCGTGGGCACCCTGTTCCCTACAAAATCACTGAGGAGCGGCAGGCTCCACTGGCCTGCCCAGAAACATCCAGGCCGGGAAGCCCTTCAGAGTCCCTCTGTGTACGCCGAGTGTAGGGCAACACACGGCACGCGTCCTTGGGACAGCTAGATTTCCTCAGCCATCCAACAGCTGCAGGAAATCTGTGTGCTCACGTCCTACATGCCATGGAAGTCTGCCTCATTGCCCTCATCTGAGCTGTACTTAGGAAAACAATCTGCTTCGCAGTCCCTCTAGGAACTCATACCCGAAGACCCCAGAGCGACACCGAGTAAGTCGGCTTGCATTCCTACTGCAACTGAAGCACCGTTCTTCCTGTCGTGCTGTAGGATTTTAGAAATGGCCAAGGGCCGACAGCTTCCCCAGCACGATCCTTGGACGAGGGAGCTCGCTCCATGCAGAACACCCTGTGAAGAAAAGTTGATTCAGGCAAGTGTGACCAGTGTGCCCCCTAGAGTGTCTTATGACTTGTTAGAAATCGCAAGGATAGAGGCTGCGTGTTCACTGGAAATGGGGGGGCCTGATGGCACAAGCCTTGCTTTCCCATGCTGAAATCTCCATTCATGCCGCCTCGAAGCTTCCGCAAAAACAGTGTTTTGGACGGGCCTGTAGACCCGCTATGCAGGCCTCAAGGAAGGAAAGGAATCGTCCTCTAACTAAACAGGGTGCTTCCAGATCCTGGCTAGGATCTCATCCTGTCATGCTCTACGGCGACAGGGGAATTCGATGTGAGTGCCTACCTCAAGGTAAGGCCTAGAGTAGCCCTGCAGAAACGGAGCATACAGGAGTTCTTTGAGGTCTTGGTCACGGTTGTGCTTTCTTTGAACTCTGGTACCCTTTTCAGGACTCCAAGACCCTTCGGGGCGTGCACCCGCTTCCCTACAACATCACCGAGGACCTCCCCGCCCCTCTGGGCCTGCGGAGCAACACCCAGGCCGGGAGGCCCTTCAGAGGCCCTCCGTGTATGCCGAGAGAAGGGCAGCACACAAGCACTTTCCCTTGGGACTGCTATATTTCCTCAGAAATCCAACAGCCTCAGGGACACATTTCTTGCACGTGCACCGTGCCATGGAACTTCTTTCTCCTCTTTGCCCATCCTTGAGCTGCACTGGGGAACTGGCCTGCTTAGAAGTCCTTTAGCGACCTCCTTCCGAAGGGACTCTACTCGAGGAGAAAGTCCGCTTGTTGTTCCTACTGCAAGTAAAGCAAAGCTCTTCGTGTAACACTGCACTCTTCCGGGAGAAGCAAATGCTTAGAGGCCGAACTAGAGCCTGCCGTGGTTGAGGCTGTTCGCCCCACGCGGGACACCCTGCGTCTAGAAGTAAAATCGGGGAAGGGCCCATTGTGTACATTGTGGGAGAAACGCTGCTTGTGTTCCACCTGCCACTACCGCAGAGCTCTCCGTGTAAAACTGCAGTGTTTGGGGAGAGGAAACGCTTAGAGGCATAACTAGAGCCTGCCTTGCTTGAGGCAGTTCGCTACACGCAAAAGACCCTGCGGAAAGAAGTTGATTCAGGGAAGGGCCCATTGTGTACCTTCTCTGTCTTTTGACATGTGACATCATCTAGAGGTAAGTATAACTAAGTGCGTGTCTACGTGCAAATGCGGGCCTGATGGCACACGCCGTGCTTCCTGTTTGGAAAGTTCAGTTCACGGGGCCTCGAACATCCCGGAGGGGCAGAGTTTTCGACGGGCCTGTAGAAACTGGAGGCCTGGCCTTGGGAAGAAGAGGAGTTTTCTCTACGAAACCATGGTGCTTCCAAGGCCTGGTAGGGAGCCCGCGCTGTGATCCTGTGTAACTAAGTGTAGAGCCAACGTGAGCTCTTTCGCCTCGAGGGAAGTCCCTGAATGGCCCTGCTGAAGCGGACGCCTTACAGCAGTTTCCGTGAGCTCTTCGTGGCAGTTCTGGATGATTTGTATTAGTATTCTCAGCTTTTCTGGTATGCGGGCCTCTCGCTTGTTGTGGTATCCCCCGTTGCGGAGCAGAGGCGACGGACGCACGGGCTCAGCGGCCATGGCTCACCGGCCCAGTCGCTCGGCGGCATGTGGGATCTTCCCGGACCGGGGCACGAACCCGTGTCCCCTGCGTCGGCAGGCGGCGTCTCAAACACTGCGCCACCAGGGAAGGCCTGCGTGCCCGTTTTCAAAGCTCCTTTCATGCTGCCTCGAAGACTCCGAGAACACAGTGTTTCTGACGGGCCTGTAGACACTGTAAGCAGCTCCCTGGGAAGAGAAGGACTTTTCGCTCAAGAAACAGCGTGCTTCCGTAGCCTGGTTAGGAGCTCCTCGTGTCATGCTCTAGAGCTAAAGGGAAACCGGACTTGAGTACTTTTACCTCAAGTAAGGCCTTGACTAGCCCTGCTGAAGCGGAAGCGTGGCACAGGTTCCATGAGGCTCTTAGTCGCAGTTCTGCACCATTTGAACGTTAGTACGCTCTTCCGGACACTTAGGACCCTCGCGTGGGCACCCTGTTCCCTACAAAATCACTGAGGAGCGGCAGGCTCCACTGGCCTGCCCAGAAACATCCAGGCCGGGAAGCCCTTCAGAGTCCCTCTGTGTACGCCGAGTGTAGGGCAACACACGGCACGCGTCCTTGGGACAGCTAGATTTCCTCAGCCATCCAACAGCTGCAGGAAATCTGTGTGCTCACGTCCTACATGCCATGGAAGTCTGCCTCATTGCCCTCATCTGAGCTGTACTTAGGAAAACAATCTGCTTCGCAGTCCCTCTAGGAACTCATACCCGAAGACCCCAGAGCGACACCGAGTAAGTCGGCTTGCATTCCTACTGCAACTGAAGCACCGTTCTTCCTGTCGTGCTGTAGGATTTTAGAAATGGCCAAGGGCCGACAGCTTCCCCAGCACGATCCTTGGACGAGGGAGCTCGCTCCATGCAGAACACCCTGTGAAGAAAAGTTGATTCAGGCAAGTGTGACCAGTGTGCCCCCTAGAGTGTCTTATGACTTGTTAGAAATCGCAAGGATAGAGGCTGCGTGTTCACTGGAAATGGGGGGGCCTGATGGCACAAGCCTTGCTTTCCCATGCTGAAATCTCCATTCATGCCGCCTCGAAGCTTCCGCAAAAACAGTGTTTTGGACGGGCCTGTAGACCCGCTATGCAGGCCTCAAGGAAGGAAAGGAATCGTCCTCTAACTAAACAGGGTGCTTCCAGATCCTGGCTAGGATCTCATCCTGTCATGCTCTACGGCGACAGGGGAATTCGATGTGAGTGCCTACCTCAAGGTAAGGCCTAGAGTAGCCCTGCAGAAACGGAGCATACAGGAGTTCTTTGAGGTCTTGGTCACGGTTGTGCTTTCTTTGAACTCTGGTACCCTTTTCAGGACTCCAAGACCCTTCGGGGCGTGCTCCCGCTTCCCTACAACATCACCGAGGACCTCCCCGCCCCTCTGGGCCTGCGGAGCAACACCCAGGCCGGGAGGCCCTTCAGAGGCCCTCCGTGTATGCCGAGAGAAGGGCAGCACACAAGCACTTTCCCTTGGGACTGCTATATTTCCTCAGAAATCCAACAGCCTCAGGGACACATTTCTTGCACGTGCACCGTGCCATGGAACTTCTTTCTCCTCTTTGCCCATCCTTGAGCTGCACTGGGGAACTGGCCTGCTTAGAAGTCCTTTAACGACCTCCTTCCGAAGGGACTCTACTCGAGGAGAAAGCCCGCTTGTTGTTCCTACTGCAAGTAAAGCAAAGCTCTTCGTGTAACACTGCACTCTTCCGGGAGAAGCAAATGCTTAGAGGCCGAACTAGAGCCTGCCGTGGTTGAGGCTGTTCGCCCCACGCGGGACACCCTGCGTCTAGAAGTAAAATCGGGGAAGGGCCCATTGTGTACATTGTGGGAGAAACGCTGCTTGTGTTCCACCTGCCACTACCGCAGAGCTCTCCGTGTAAAACTGCAGTGTTTGGGGAGAGGAAACGCTTAGAGGCATAACTAGAGCCTGCCTTGCTTGAGGCAGTTCGCTACACGCAAAAGACCCTGCGGAAAGAAGTTGATTCAGGGAAGGGCCCATTGTGTACCTTCTCTGTCTTTTGACATGTGACATCATCTAGAGGTAAGTATAACTAAGTGCGTGTCTACGTGCAAATGCGGGCCTGATGGCACACGCCGTGCTTCCTGTTTGGAAAGTTCAGTTCACGGGGCCTCGAACGTCCCGGAGGGGCAGAGTTTTCGACGGGCCTGTAGAAACTGGAGGCCTGGCCTTGGGAAGAAGAGGAGTTTTCTCTACGAAACCATGGTGCTTCCAAGGCCTGGTAGGGAGCCCGCGCTGTGATCCTGTGTAACTAAGTGTAGAGCCAACGTGAGCTCTTTCGCCTCGAGGGAAGTCCCTGAATGGCCCTGCTGAAGCGGACGCCTTACAGCAGTTTCCGTGAGCTCTTCGTGGCAGTTCTGGATGATTGGTATTAGTATTCTCAGCTTTTCTGGTATGCGGGCCTCTCGCTTGTTGTGGTATCCCCCGTTGCGGAGCAGAGGCGACGGACGCACGGGCTCAGCGGCCATGGCTCACCGGCCCAGTCGCTCGGCGGCATGTGGGATCTTCCCGGACCGGGGCACGAACCCGTGTCCCCTGCGTCGGCAGGCGGCGTCTCAAACACTGCGCCACCAGGGAAGGCCTGCGTGCCCGTTTTCAAAGCTCCTTTCATGCTGCCTCGAAGACTCCGAGAACACAGTGTTTCTGACGGGCCTGTAGACACTGTAAGCAGCTCCCTGGGAAGAGAAGGACTTTTCGCTCAAGAAACAGCGTGCTTCCGTAGCCTGGTTAGGAGCTCCTCGTGTCATGCTCTAGAGCTAAAGGGAAACCGGACTTGAGTACTTTTACCTCAAGTAAGGCCTTGACTAGCCCTGCTGAAGCGGAAGCGTGGCACAGGTTCCATGAGGCTCTTAGTCGCAGTTCTGCACCATTTGAACGTTAGTACGCTCTTCCGGACACTTAGGACCCTCGCGTGGGCACCCTGTTCCCTACAAAATCACTGAGGAGCGGCAGGCTCCACTGGCCTGCCCAGAAACATCCAGGCCGGGAAGCCCTTCAGAGTCCCTCTGTGTACGCCGAGTGTAGGGCAACACACGGCACGCGTCCTTGGGACAGCTAGATTTCCTCAGCCATCCAACAGCTGCAGGAAATCTGTGTGCTCACGTCCTACATGCCATGGAAGTCTGCCTCATTGCCCTCATCTGAGCTGTACTTAGGAAAACAATCTGCTTCGCAGTCCCTCTAGGAACTCATACCCGAAGACCCCAGAGCGACACCGAGTAAGTCGGCTTGCATTCCTACTGCAACTGAAGCACCGTTCTTCCTGTCGTGCTGTAGGATTTTAGAAATGGCCAAGGGCCGACAGCTTCCCCAGCACGATCCTTGGACGAGGGAGCTCGCTCCATGCAGAACACCCTGTGAAGAAAAGTTGATTCAGGCAAGTGTGACCAGTGTGCCCCCTAGAGTGTCTTATGACTTGTTAGAAATCGCAAGGATAGAGGCTGCGTGTTCACTGGAAATGGGGGGGCCTGATGGCACAAGCCTTGCTTTCCCATGCTGAAATCTCCATTCATGCCGCCTCGAAGCTTCCGCAAAAACAGTGTTTTGGACGGGCCTGTAGACCCGCTATGCAGGCCTCAAGGAAGGAAAGGAATCGTCCTCTAACTAAACAGGGTGTTTCCAGATCCTGGCTAGGATCTCATCCTGTCATGCTCTACGGCGACAGGGGAATTCGATGTGAGTGCCTACCTCAAGGTAAGGCCTAGAGTAGCCCTGCAGAAACGGAGCATACAGGAGTTCTTTGAGGTCTTGGTCACGGTTGTGCTTTCTTTGAACTCTGGTACCCTTTTCAGGACTCCAAGACCCTTCGGGGCGTGCTCCCGCTTCCCTACAACATCACCGAGGACCTCCCCGCCCCTCTGGGCCTGCGGAGCAACACCCAGGCCGGGAGGCCCTTCAGAGGCCCTCCGTGTATGCCGAGAGAAGGGCAGCACACAAGCACTTTCCCTTGGGACTGCTATATTTCCTCAGAAATCCAACAGCCTCAGGGACACATTTCTTGCACGTGCACCGTGCCATGGAACTTCTTTCTCCTCTTTGCCCATCCTTGAGCTGCACTGGGGAACTGGCCTGCTTAGAAGTCCTTTAACGACCTCCTTCCGAAGGGACTCTACTCGAGGAGAAAGCCCGCTTGTTGTTCCTACTGCAAGTAAAGCAAAGCTCTTCGTGTAACACTGCACTCTTCCGGGAGAAGCAAATGCTTAGAGGCCGAACTAGAGCCTGCCGTGGTTGAGGCTGTTCGCCCCACGCGGGACACCCTGCGTCTAGAAGTAAAATCGGGGAAGGGCCCATTGTGTACATTGTGGGAGAAACGCTGCTTGTGTTCCACCTGCCACTACCGCAGAGCTCTCCGTGTAAAACTGCAGTGTTTGGGGAGAGGAAACGCTTAGAGGCATAACTAGAGCCTGCCTTGCTTGAGGCAGTTCGCTACACGCAAAAGACCCTGCGGAAAGAAGTTGATTCAGGGAAGGGCCCATTGTGTACCTTCTCTGTCTTTTGACATGTGACATCATCTAGAGGTAAGTATAACTAACTGCGTGTCTACGTGCAAATGCGGGCCTGATGGCACACGCCGTGCTTCCTGTTTGGAAAGTTCAGTTCACGGGGCCTCGAACGTCCCGGAGGGGCAGAGTTTTCGACGGGCCTGTAGAAACTGGAGGCCTGGCCTTGGGAAGAAGAGGAGTTTTCTCTACGAAACCATGGTGCTTCCAAGGCCTGGTAGGGAGCCCGCGCTGTGATCCTGTGTAACTAAGTGTAGAGCCAACGTGAGCTCTTTCGCCTCGAGGGAAGTCCCTGAATGGCCCTGCTGAAGCGGACGCCTTACAGCAGTTTCCGTGAGCTCTTCGTGGCAGTTCTGGATGATTTGTATTAGTATTCTCAGCTTTTCTGGTATGCGGGCCTCTCGCTTGTTGTGGTATCCCCCGTTGCGGAGCAGAGGCGACGGACGCACGGGCTCAGCGGCCATGGCTCACCGGCCCAGTCGCTCGGCGGCATGTGGGATCTTCCCGGACCGGGGCACGAACCCGTGTCCCCTGCGTCAGCAGGCGGCGTCTCAAACACTGCGCCACCAGGGAAGGCCTGCGTGCCCGTTTTCAAAGCTCCTTTCATGCTGCCTCGAAGACTCCGAGAACACAGTGTTTCTGACGGGCCTGTAGACACTGTAAGCAGCTCCCTGGGAAGAGAAGGACTTTTCGCTCAAGAAACAGCGTGCTTCCGTAGCCTGGTTAGGAGCTCCTCGTGTCATGCTCTAGAGCTAAAGGGAAACCGGACTTGAGTACTTTTACCTCAAGTAAGGCCTTGACTAGCCCTGCTGAAGCGGAAGCGTGGCACAGGTTCCATGAGGCTCTTAGTCGCAGTTCTGCACCATTTGAACGTTAGTACGCTCTTCCGGACACTTAGGACCCTCGCGTGGGCACCCTGTTCCCTACAAAATCACTGAGGAGCGGCAGGCTCCACTGGCCTGCCCAGAAACATCCAGGCCGGGAAGCCCTTCAGAGTCCCTCTGTGTACGCCGAGTGTAGGGCAACACACGGCACGCGTCCTTGGGACAGCTAGATTTCCTCAGCCATCCAACAGCTGCAGGAAATCTGTGTGCTCACGTCCTACATGCCATGGAAGTCTGCCTCATTGCCCTCATCTGAGCTGTACTTAGGAAAACAATCTGCTTCGCAGTCCCTCTAGGAACTCATACCCGAAGACCCCAGAGCGACACCGAGTAAGTCGGCTTGCATTCCTACTGCAACTGAAGCACCGTTCTTCCTGTCGTGCTGTAGGATTTTAGAAATGGCCAAGGGCCGACAGCTTCCCCAGCACGATCCTTGGACGAGGGAGCTCGCTCCATGCAGAACACCCTGTGAAGAAAAGTTGATTCAGGCAAGTGTGACCAGTGTGCCCCCTAGAGTGTCTTATGACTTGTTAGAAATCGCAAGGATAGAGGCTGCGTGTTCACTGGAAATGGGGGGGCCTGATGGCACAAGCCTTGCTTTCCCATGCTGAAATCTCCATTCATGCCGCCTCGAAGCTTCCGCAAAAACAGTGTTTTGGACGGGCCTGTAGACCCGCTATGCAGGCCTCAAGGAAGGAAAGGAATCGTCCTCTAACTAAACAGGGTGCTTCCAGATCCAGGCTAGGATCTCATCCTGTCATGCTCTACGGCGACAGGGGAATTCGATGTGAGTGCCTACCTCAAGGTAAGGCCTAGAGTAGCCCTGCAGAAACGGAGCATACAGGAGTATGCATACAGCAGTTTCTATGTTATAGTAAGGACTGTAAGCATTTCGTTTCCCCAAACGCACAGTTTTACCCGAAGGACTCTGCTTTAGTTGCAGGTGGAACACAAGCAACTTTTCTCCCACAGTGTACCCAATGGGCCTTTGCCCAATTAAATTCTATACTCAATGTGTCCCGCGTGGAGGGAACTGCCTAAACCAAGGAAGGCTCTAGTGAGGTCTCTAAGCATTCCCCTCCAAAAACACGGGAGTTTTACCCGAAAATCTCTGCTTTCGTTCTAGGTGTAACACAAGAAGCATTTCTCCAACAGTGCACACAATGGGCACTTCCCAAGGAACTTTTTCTATGTGCAGGGTGTTCCGCCTGGAGCGAACTGCCTCAACCATGGCCGGCCCTCCTGTGGTCTCTAAGGATTTCCTCTCTGAAAACATGGCAGTTTTACAAGAAGAACTCTGCTCTAATTGCAGGTGTAACACGAGCAGCATTTCTCCGTCAGTGCACACAATGGGCATTTCCCTGAATGGGCTTTTTCTATAAGCCGGGTGTCCCGCTTGGAGCGAATTGCCTCTACGATGGGAGGCTCTACTGTGGTCTCTAAGGATTTCCTCTGAAAACACGGCACTTTTACCCGATGAACTCTGCCTTAATTGCAGGTGGAACACAAGATGCCTTTCTCCCACACTGTACACAAAGGGCGCTTCCCCGAATGAACTTCAATATGCAGGGTGTGCCGTGTGGAGCGAACTGCCTCAAGCAAGGGAGGCTCTAGTAAGGACTCTAAGCATTTCCTCTCCCCAAACACGCAGTTTTACCCGAGGAACTCTGCTTTAGGTGCAGGTGTACCAGAAGCAGCATTTCTCTCACAGTGTACAGAATGGGCACTACCACTAATGACCTTGTTCTAAAAGAATGGTGTCCGGCGTAGAGCCAACTGCCTCAACCATGGCAGGCTCTACTGTGGTCTGTAAGGATTTCCTCTGAAAACACGGCACTTTTACCCGATGAACTCTGCGTTAATTGCAGGTGGAACACAAGCTGCATTTCTCGCACACTGTACACAAAGGGCCCTTCCCCGAATGAACTTCTATATGCAGGGTGTCCCACGTGCAGCGAACTGCCTCAAGCAAGGCAGGCTCTAGTAAGGACTGTAAGCATTTCCTCTCACAACACACGCAGTTTTATCAAAAGAACTCTGCTTTAGTTGCAGTTGGAACATAAGCAGCTTTTCTCCCACAGTGTACCCAAAGGGCCTTTGCACGAAAGAACTTCTATACTCAAGGTGTCCCACGTGGAGTGAAATGCCTAAACCAAGGCAGGCTCTAGTGAGGTCTCTAAGCATTTCCCCTCACAAAACACGGCAGTTTTACCCAAAGAACTCTGCTTTATTTGCAGGTGCAACACAAGCAGGATTTCTCCAACTGTGTACTCTTTGGGCTCTTCCACGAATAAACTTCTATATTCAAGGTTTCCCACCTGGAGCGAACTGCCTTAACCAAGGCAGGCGGTAGTGAGGACTGTAAGCATTTCTACTAACCAAACTCGCAGTTTTAACGAATGAACTCTGCTTTAGTTGCAGGTGGAACACAAGCAGGTTTTCTCCCGCAGTGTACACAAAGGGCCTTTCCCCGAATGAACTTCAATATTCAGGGTGCCCCGCGTGGAGTGAACTACCTCAACCAAGGCAGGTTCTTCTTATGCCTCTAAGCGTTTCCTCTCCCAAAACACGCAGTTTTACCCGAAGAAGTTTGCTTTAGTTGCAGGTGGAACACAAGCAGCGTTTCTCCCACCGTGTACACAATGGGCTTTTCCCCGAATGAACTTGTTCTCTATGCAGGGTGTCCCGCGTGGAGCGAACTGCCTCAACCATGGCAGGCTTTACTGTAGTCTCTAAGGGATTCCTCTCTGAAAACATGGCACTTTTACCCGAAGAACTCTGCCCTAATTGCAGGTGGAACACAACCTGCATTTCTCCCACATTGTACACAGAGGGCCCTACCCCGAATGAACTTCTATACATAGGGTGTCCCACGTGCAGTGAACTGCCTCAAGCAAGGCAGGTTGTAGTAAGGACTGTAAGCATTTCCTCTCCCAAAAGGCGCAGTTTTACCCGAAGAACTCTGCTTTAGTTGCAGGTGGAACACAAGCAGAATTTCTCTCACTGTGTACTCTTTGGGCTCTTCCACGAATGAACTTCTATATGCATGGTTTCCCACCTGGAGCAAACTGCCTTAACCAAGGCAGGCTGTAGTAAGGACTTTAAGCATTTCTACTCCCCAAACTCGCAGTTTTAACGAATGAACTCTGCTTTAGTTGCTGGTGGAAGACAAGCAGGTTTTCTCCCGCAGTGTACACAAAGGGCCTTTCCCCGAATGAACTTCAATATTCATGGTGTCCCGCGTGAAGTGAACTACCTCAAACAAGGCAGGCTGTTCTTATGCCTCTAATCGTTTCCTCTCCCAAAACACGGCAGTTTTACCCGAAGAAATCTGCTTTAGTTCCAGGTGTAACACAAGCAGCATTTCTCGAAAAGTGCACTCAATGAGCAGTTTCCCGAATGAACTTGTTCTATATGCAAGGTGTCCCGCGTGGAGCGAACTGCCTCAACCATGGCAGGCTTTACTGTGGTCTCTAAGGAATTCCTCTCTGAAAACATGGCACTTTTACCCGAAGAACGCTGCCCTAATTGCAGGTGGAACACAAGCTGCATTTCTCCCACATTGTACACAAAGGGCCCTACCCCGAATGAACTTCTATATATAGGGTGTCCCACGTGGAGTGAACTGCCTCAAGCAAGGCAGGTTGTAGTAAGGACTGTAAGCATATCCTCTCCCAAAAGGCGCAGTTTTACCCGAAGAACTCTGCTTTAGTTGCAGGTGGAACACAAGCAGCTTTTCTCCCACAGTGTACCCAATGGTCCTTTGCCCGAAAGAACTTCTATACTCAAGGTGTCCCGCGTGGAGTGAAATGCCTAAACCAAGGCAGGTTCTAGTGAGGTCTCTAAGCATTTCCCCTCCCTAAACACGGCAGTTTTACCCAAAGAACTCTGCTTCAGTTGCAGGTGCAACACAAGCTGCATTTCCCCACTGTGTACTCTTTGGGCTCTTCCACGAATGAACTTCTATATTCAAGGTTTCCCACCTGGAGCGAACTGCCTTAACCAAGGCAGGCGGTAGTGAGGACTGTAAGCATTTCCACTCCCCAAAATCGCAGTTTTGACCAATGAACTCTGCTTTAGTTGCACGTGGAACACAAGCAGGTTTTCACCCTCAGTGTACACAATGGGCCTTTCCCCGAATGAACTTCTATACACAGGGTGCCCCGCGTGGAGTGAACTACCTGAACCAAAGCAGGCTCTTCTTATGCCTCTAAGCGTTTCCTCTCCCAAAACACGCAGTTTTACCCGAAGAAGTTTGCTTTAGTTTCAGGTGGAACACAAGCAGCGTTTCTCCCACCGTGTACACAATGGGCCTTTCCCCGAATGAACTTCTATACGCAGGGTGCCCCGCGTGGAGTGAACTACCTGAACCAAGGCATGTTCTTCTTATGCCTCTAAGCATTTCCTCTCGCAAAACATGCAGTTTTACCCGACGAACTCTGCTTTAGTTGCAGGTGGAACACAAGCAGCTTTTCACCCACAGTGTACAAAATGGGCTTTTCCCTGAATGAAATTCTATACGCAGAGTTTCCCTCGTGGAGTGAAATGCCTAAACCAAGGCAGCCTCTAGTGAGGCCTCTAAGCATTTCCTTTCCCAAAACACGGCAGTTTTACCCGAAGAACTCTGCTTTAGTTGCAGGTGGAACACAAATTGCATTTCTCCATCAGTGCACACAATGGGCAGTTTCCCGAATGAACTTGTTATATATGCAGGGTGTCCCGCGTGGAGCGAACTGCCTCAACCATGGCAGGCTTTACTGTGGTCTCTAAGGAATTCCTCTCTGAAAACACGGCACTTTTACCCGAAGAACTCTGCCCTAATTGCAGGTGGAACACAAGCTGCATTTCTCCCACATTGTACACAAAGGGCCCTACCACGAATGAACTTCTATATAAAGGGTGTGTCACGTGCAGTGAACTGCCTCAAGCAAGGCAGGTTGTAGCAAGGACTGTAAGCATTTCCTCTCCCAAAAGGCGCAGTTTTACCCGAAGAACTCTGCTTTAGTTGCAGGGGAACACAAGCAACTTTTCTCCCACCGCGTACACAATGGGTCTTTGCCCAAAAGAACTTGTATACTCAAGTTGTCCCGCGTGGAGTGAAATGCCTAAACCAAGGCAGGCTGTAGTAAGGACTGTAAGCATTTCTACTCCCCAAACTCGCAGTTTTAACGAATGAACTCTGCTTTAGTTGCAGGTGCAAGACAAGCAGCTTTTCTCCCGCAGTGTACACAAAGGGCCTTTCCCCGAAAGAACTTCTATATGCAGGGTGTCCCGCGTGGAGTGAACTACCTCAAACAAGGCAGGCTCTTCTTATGCCTCTAAGCGTTTCCTCTCCCGAAACACGCAGTTTTACCCGAGGAACTCTGCTTTAGGTGCAGGTGTACCAGAAGCAGCCTTTCTCTCACAGTGTACAGAATGGGAACTGCCACTAATGACCTTGTTCTAAAAGAATGGTGTCCCGCGTAGAGCCAACTGCCTCAACCATGGCAGGCTCTACTGTGGTCTCTAAGGATTTCCTCTGAAAACACGGCACTTTTACCCGATGAATTCTGCCTTAATTGCAGGTGGAACACAAGCTGCATTTCTCCCACACTGTACACAAAGGGCCCTTCCCCGAAAGAACTTCTATATGCAGGGTGTCCCACGTGCAGCGAACTGCCTCAAGCAAGGGAGGCTCTAGTGACTGTAAGCATTTCCTCTCCCAACACACGCAGTTTTACCAGAAGAACACTGCTTTAGTTGCAGGTGGAACACAAGCAGCTTTTCTCCCACAGTGTACCCAATGGGCGTTTGCCCAAAAGTACTTCTACACTCAAGGTGTCCCGCGTGGAGTGAAATGCCTAAACCAAGGCAGGCTCTAGTGAGGTCTCTAAGCATTCCCCTCCCAATACACAGCGGTTTTACCCAAAGAACTCTGCTTTAGTTGCAGGTGGAACACAAGCAGAATTTCTCTCCCTGTGTACTCTTTGGGCTCTTCCACGAATGAACTTCTATATGCATGGTTTCCCACCTGGGGCAAACTGCCTTAACCAAGGCAGGCTGTAGTAAGGACTGAAAGCATTTCTACTCCCCAAACTCGCAGTTTTAACGAATGAACTCTGCTTTAGTTGCAGGTGGAAAACAAGCAGCTTTTCTCCCTCTGTGTACACAGGGGCCTTTGCCCGAAAGAGCTTCTATACTTAAGGTGTCTCCTGTGGAGTGAAATGCCTAAACCGAGGCAGGCTCTAGGGAGGCCTCTAAGCATTTCCTCTCCCAAAACACGGCAGTTTTACCCGTAAAACTCTGCTTTATTTCCAGGTGTATCACAAGCAGCACTTCTCCATCAGTGCACACAATGGACACTTCCCCGAATGAACTTGTTCTATATGCAGGGTGTCCCGCCTGGAGCGAACTGCCTCAACCATGAGAGGCTCTACTGTGGTCTCTAAGGATTTCCTCTGAAAACACGGCACTTTTACCCGATGAACTCTGCCTTAATTGCAGGTGGAACACAAGATGCCTTTCTCCCACACTGTACACAAAGGGCCCTTCCCCGAATGAACTTCCATATGCAGGGTGTCCCGCGTGGAGAGAACTGCCTCAAGCAAGGGAGGCTCTAGAAAGGACTCTAAGCATTTCCTCTCCCCAAACACGCAGTTTTACCCGAGGAACTCTGCTTTAGGTGCAGGTGTACCAGAAGCAGCATTTCTCTCACAGTGTACAGAATGGGCACTACCACTAATGACCTTGTTCTAAAAGAATGGTGTCCCGCGTAGAGCCAACTGCCTCAACCGTGGCAGGCTCTACTGTGGTCTCTAAGGATTTCCTCTGAAAACACGGCACTTTTACCCGATGAATTCTGCATTAATTGCAGGTGGAACACAAGCTGCATTTCTCCCACCCTGTACACAAAGGGCCCTTCCCCGAATGAACTTCTATATGCAGGGTGTCCCACGTGCAGCGAACTGCCTCAAGCAAGGCAGGCTCTAAGTAAGGACTGTAAGCATTTCCTCTCCCAACACACACAGTTTTACCAGAAGAACTCTGCTTTAGTTGCAGGTGGAACACAAGCAGCTTTTCTCCCACAGTGTACCCCATGGGCCTTTGCACGAAAGAACTTCTATACTCAAGGTGTCCCGCGTGGAGTGAAATGCCTAAACCAAGGCAGGCTCTAGTAAGGTCTCTAAGCATTTCCCCTCCCAAAACACGGCAGTTTTACCCAAAGAACTCTGCTTTCATTGCAGGTGCAACACAAGCAGAATTTCTCTCACTGTGTACTCTTTGGGCTCTTCCACGAATGAACTTCTATATTCAAAGTTTCCCACCTGGAGCGAACTGCCTTAACCAAGGCAGGCGGTAGTAAGGACTGTAAGCATTTCTACTCCCAAAACTCGCAGTTTTAACGAATGAACTCTGCTTTAGTTGCAGGTGGAAGACAAGCAGGTTTTCTCCCGCAGTGTACACAAAGGGCATTTCCCCGAATGAACTTCTATATGCAGGGTGTCCCACGTGGAGTGAACTACCTCAAACAAGGCAGGTTCTTCTTATGCCTCTAAGCGTTTCCTCTCCCAAAACACGCAGTTTTACCCAACGAACTCTGATTTGGTTGGAGGTGGAACACAAGCAGCTTTTCTCCCACTGTGTACACAATGGGCTTTTCCCCGAATGAACTTCTATACGCAGGGTTTCCCTCGTGGAGTGAAATGCCTAAACCAAGGCAGCTTCTAGTGAGGCCTCTCAGCATTTCCTCTCCCAAAACACGGCAGTTTTACCCGAAGAACTCTGCTTTAGTTGCAGGTGGAACACAAGCAGTATTTCTCCATCA